>NC_080175.1:6967558-7135058 GCF_950295315.1 Erinaceus europaeus
GAAACTATCAGATACTTAAAGGAAAATATTGGCAGAACTCTTTTCCACATAAATTTTAAAGACATCTTCAGTGAAATGAATATAATTACAAAGAAGACTAAAGCAAGCATAAACCTATGGGACTACATCAAATTAAAAAGCTTCTGCACAGCAAGAAAAACCACTACCTAAACCAAGAGACCCCTCACAGAATGGGAGAAGATCTTTACATGCCATATATGAGACAAGAGGCTAATAAGAAAAATATATAAAGAACTTGCCAATCTTAACCACAAAAAAACCAAATAACCCCATCCAAAAATGGGGAGAGGACATGGGCAGAACATTCACCACAAAAGAGATCCAAAAGGCTGAGAAACACATGAAAAAATGCTCCATGTTTTTTGATGGTCAGATAAATGCAAATAAAGACAACACTGAGATACTACTTCACTCCTGTGAGAATGTCATAAATCAGAAAAGGTAATAGGAGAAAATGCTGGAGAGGCTGTGCGGTCAAAGGAACCCTCCTGCACTGCTGGTGGGAATGTTGATTGGTCCAACTTCTGTGGAGAACAGTCTGGAGAACTCTCAGAAGGCTAGAAATGGACCTACCCTATGATCCTGCAATTCCTCTCCTGGGGATATAGCCTAAGGAACCCAACATACCCATCCAAAAAGATCTATGTATATTTATGCTTTTAGTAGCAGAATTTGTAATAGCCAAAACCTGGAAGCAACCCAGGTGTCCAACAACAGATGAGTGGCTGAGCAAGTTGTGGTCTATATACACAATGGAATACTACTCAGCTATAAAAAACGGTGACTTCACTGTTTTCAGCCGATCTTGGATGGACCTTGAAAAATTCATGTTAAGTGAACTAAGTTAGAAACAGAAGGATGAATATGGGATGATCTCACTCTCAGGCAGAAGCTGAAAATCAAGATCAGAAGAGAAAACACAAGTAGAACCTGAACTGGAATTGATGTATTCACCAAAGTAAAAGACTCTGGGCTGAGAATACAGGTCCAGAAAGGATGACAGAGGACCTACTGGGGGTTTCATTGTTATATGGAAAAGTGAGAAATGTTATGCTTGTACAAAATATTGTATTTACTGTCAAATGTAAAACATTAATTCCCCAATAAAGAAATTAAAAATAAATAAATAAATGGTTAGCACCACAATGTGCTGCTTAACAGAGTACACCCAGCAAGGGAGAACTTTCTAACCAAACCACAAAAGCTGAAGCAAATCCTTCTTATTAATATGATTTGCTTTAATATTCATTGCTAAAGGCCTGAATTGATATGGCAAGTTGTAGTATGGGACTCAATGAATGCTTTCCATCATGTCTCCACAGCAGACACTTTCATTAGCTCTCTTGGCAGGCAGATTCATTACCTTAAAACTTCCATGAATAATGTCCATGGGGGCATTTGCCTCTAGACTGGGCTTTCTATTTTTAAATCTCTCTGCCTCATTAGTGAATCGATCCATAAATGTGCAAAAAATGATGTAAAAGGAATATCCTAGTGGCATTTTTAGGTCTGACATAATTTTAGATGCAACTAAGGTAAAAAAAAAAAAGTGTCAGTGATGACCTGATTTGACAAACATATTTTGAATGTCTGTGTGTCCTAGGCCCTGTCCTAGATATTGAGAGGACCATATGGTGTTCAATTGTATTGGCTGTTGAATGAATGAATGAACTGACATCTATCAATGCATAGCTATGGAAGTGATAAGAGACCCATAATCCATTCTTCCCTTTCTGCCAGTTCTCTCTCTCTCTGTTTCTCTCTCTCTCTCTCTTTATTTGATAGAGACCACTAGAAATTGAGAGGAAGGAGGAGATAGAGAATAAGAGAGACAGAGAGACACCTGCAGCACTGCTTCACCACTCACAAAGCTTTCACCCTGCAGGTGGGGACTGGGGTTTGAACCTGGGTCCTTGTGCACTGTAGCATATGCACTCAACCAGGTGTACCAACACCTGGCCTCGCACAGTTTTCTCTTTATGAAAAGTATGATGAGGGGCTGGGTGATGGAGTACAGAGTTTAAAATATGTAAAGCTCCTTGCATTCTGTTCACGTCTGAGAAACAGCCCTTTAAGGGTACATATGGCCTTCCACAGTCACTCACCTAGCGGGGTAGTGGGGCATGCGAAATGCATGTTTAGAAGAAATAAGGCGTAATCTAGAAACATATTTAGGGTCACAGTCAGTCTAATAGGAACACCTCAGCAGCAAAGGCAGAGAAAGTGTTCACCCACATGGGTTGCTTTCTGCCCTATAGGTGGCATATATAAGGGCTTTAACAGTGTCCACAGAGATAGGATACATTTCAGCTTAGCAAACTGAGGGATGTGTGAAACATCCATTTTTCAGAATCAACATTCTACTGAGATAAACACCCATAAAGGGAGGAGTCACACCAGTCTAGGCATAAAGAAACAATGGCTCGTGCTATACCAGAGAAACATCTAATCATTTAACTAGAGCTTAGTCAGCACTTAGGTAAAAGGACTGGGAATTAATAGCTGGTCAGTATATGTCCTGCATGGTCAGTACCAATAATTCTAGAATGTGCTTGAACACTAGAGAGGTTAAGTAGAGCACAGTAACAAAACAACAGTAAAAGTTATAGGCAGTGGATACACAAAAAAAAAAACTGGTGGATAAGATCCACCCTACTAGGGAAAGAGAGAGGGAGGCTGGGAGTATGGACCGACCAGTGAACGTCCATGTTCAGTGGGGAAGCAATTACAGAAGCCAGACCTCCCACCTTCTGCATCCCACAAAGACCCTGGGTCCATGCTCCCAGAGGGATAAAGAATGGGAAAGCTATCAGAGGAGGGGATGGGATATGGAGATTAGGTGGCGGGAATTGTGTAGAGTTGTACCCCTCCTATCCTATGGTTTTGTTAATGTCTCTTCTTAAATAAAAAATTTTTAAAAAACTGGTGGATATAATTTCTTTTCTTTCACTTGTGGTTAAAAGATACAGGTGTGTATAACAGCATACCACCATCAACAATGGCTTTAGGATAAACTTGTGTCAATACATACACACATATCTCATCTTCCAATAAATCACTTCTCCATAGAGAGACTAGAAGGTCAAAGACATGAGTTACACAGTTAAGCAATCTATTAAGATTCATGCCTGTGGTAAGTGACTATCCTAGAGCCAGCCAATAGTCCTCGTTGCTATGCGGGCTGGAGAGCCAGGGCCCGGCTTACTGTTATCGGGCAGAGAATTATCTCCTGCATAAGTTCTGGATGGACAGTGGATTGCCCAGTGAAAGCCTCTTTTACAAAGTCTGCATTTGGTTAAGGGAGGTTTAAAATGTTTATCATCTCCAGATATCTTATAATCAAACTGTTTGAGATTCATTTTGCAATTCTTTTGTAAATGACTCTCATTTTTACATTTAAAACAAAACTTGTTTTCATGGGCTGTACTGAGCCCGCCACATATGTGGCCTGATTAAATGCAGCCGTAACTTGGACTTTATGGGTTTGAGTCTGTGCCTCAGTACATGCTTTTATCATCTGAGATATACTGAAATCTAGATCCTTAAGTGGCCCTAGGATTCCTTTACAATCTTGGTTTGCATTTTCATAGGCTAGTCACTTAATTAAAATTCTGGCTGCTTCTTCACTGTCTACTTGTCTACTGATAGCTTCTTGTAACCTGTCCACAAATTCTCTGTAGGGTTCTGTGGCTTCCTGAATAACAGAGCTGAAAGCCTCTACATGAGTGCTAGGTAACTTCACTTATTCTGACTGCTGAATGCACAGCAAGGTGCCTGTCAGTTTTTTCTAATATTCATATGTTCACTGGGAGAAGTAACGGGTGCTCTCACCCACTAACTGACTGGGGGAGATATCTCTGAGAACCTGATCAGGCCAAACTTTATATTCCATCTCAGTGCCTTCTCCTGTAGAGAGCGTGGGAAAGGCGTCAAATTTAAAGCCTCGCTCAATAGGAATTTTTCTGTTATCACTGGTAGCAGACAAATCTGGGTCTATTGTGGGTGAAGGCAAAGGAGGAGGAGGATTTAGGAAGGGGCTGAGTGAGTCACCTGGCATAGTAGGAAGAGGTGGTAGTTGTAAGGAATCAGATGTAACCTTAGAGGAAGGGGAGGAGCAAAGAGAGGAGAAAGGACTTCCATAAATTATAAGTGGCACCATGCCATTTCCCCCCACCCCCTTTCTTTGTTAAAGCCCTGGATAGCCAGGCATGGGCAAGTCTGTAAGGCAGCTTACTGGCCCAGCAGAAAAATGGGAGAATGTTTGGGTTTCAGGCACGACGGAAACAGTTTGTGTCTGAGAAGAGGAGGAGGAAGGAGAAGTGGAATTGGAAGTTTGAGGAGCAGGATTTAGGGAATAGTCCTGCAAAGAAGCCTGTAATCGATTTAGAGCCAAAAGGCAGAGTTTATAAATCCGAAATTGTTTTGCTGTGATTATACCAATATTTTTAAATAAACAATCTCCAATTTGTGTCCATATCTCAACTGATATAGCTGTCTTCTTGGGAAGGGGTCCAGACCTCTGTTACATTTAACAACTTTCTTAATTCTCAGCTGGAGCAGAAAAACTAACAACAACAACAAGGAGTGGGTAACCATAGAAACACATTGGAGCAGATTAAATTCAGAGCCACATGGGGTGGGCTTAAAACTCTGAAACATTTTTTGGGTCCCACAGAGGGGAAATCAAAGTGGACCATAGGTAGAAAGTAACTCAACACGTGGGAGACAAAGTTAAACCGCATAGAGCAAAAAGTGGGTAGGGCGAAATTAAAAGTCAAACCACTAAAATAGGGGTGGGACCAAAAAAATTGCAAAGTGTTGAGGTGCCATTTGTTGTTCTTTAACTAAAAAAGGGGTTATGTAGTTGGGGTTTGGTGGCAGCAGGTGAAAGGATTCACAGCGGGGGAGCTAGTAATGGGTTTAAACAATACAAAGTTTATTAGGGTAAAACAGGTAAAAGGCAAAATAAGCACTTAACATCAAGGGTTAAGAGTACACTAGGTCCATAAGGTCTGAGTAGAGTTATCAAAAGTTTAGTCCCATAAGATAAACAATTATCAGCTCTGGTATAGGTTGCTCATGGCTGTAGAGGGGTCTAAAAGTTTACCAGCTACCTCAAGGACCTGAGTTCAAGCCCCCAGTCCCCTCCTGCAAGGGGGAAGCTTCACAAGTGATGAAGCAGGTCTTCAGGAGTCTCTCATATCTCTTTCTCCCTTTCCCTCTCCCTCTCTATAGCCCACTCTTTTCTCTATTTCTCTGTCTCTACCCAATACATGAATAAAATAGTTTAAAAAAGAAATATGATGAAAAAAGTCTTGTTTTTTTAAAAGAGCATTAAACCATTGATCTAGCTTTATTTGTTTATTTATTTTACCAGAGCACTCAGCTCTGGCTTATTGTGGTATGGGGGACTGGACTTAGGACTTTGGAGCCTCAAGCATAAGAGTAATTTTTTTTTTATTTGGGGGACTGGGCAGTGGCATTTGAGTGCACATGTTACCGTGTGCAAGGTACCAGGTTCAAGCCTCCACTCCCCACCTGTAAGGGGGATGCTTCATTAGAGGTGAATTAGATTTGCAGGGGTCTGTCTTTCTCTTTTCTCTTTCCCTCCCCTTTCAATTTCTCTCTCTTGTATCAAATAAAAATAGAAAGGAAAAAATAAAAAAGTAGGGCCAGAAACGGTAGATTCTTAATTCTCGCACTGAGCCCCAGCAATAACCCTGGTGGCAATAAAAAGAAAAAGAGAATTATCTAAATGAGATTGTTAAACAGAAAATGAAAAGAGAAACACTAGATCACTGCTCAGCTCTGGTTTGTGGAGATTCTGGGGATTGAATTTGGGACCTTGGAGCCTCAGGCATGAAAGTCTTTTGCATAACCATTATGCTGTTTCCCTAGCCTCAGGCATGGGAGTCTTTTTGCATACCTGCTATGCTATGTCCCCTATGTGAATCTTGAGGGTTTTTTTTTGTTATAGTGGTGGGGGCGGGGTGGAGTGGGGAGGGTGGATTGAACTAGAGATTTCTGAGTTTCAGGCGTGAGAGTCTCTTTGTATAACCATTATACTATCTACCCTCACCCTGAATCTTGAGTTTTTAAAGGAACTTTCAAAGTTGAGATTGGATTGGGATCTTCCCTTGAGTGAGTGAGTACTGCCCTGCACAGCACTGAGAGAGAGTAGCTAACAAGGTGCAAGCACTTTAAATCAATTCTTATTTAGGATCCTAAGGAGTCCCTCCAAAAACTTGACCCTAAATTGCAGTGGCATTGGATTTACTTGGCCCAATGTTCTGTTTGTCTGCGGGTTGGCTGAAAAAAGTAATTTAAAATGCTTTCATTTACATACGACTGCTGAAATGGACTTGCTATTTACTTGTTTCCATTTAATTGCCTGCTTCCTACCCAAGACCATAGAGCTTGGAACAATGCTTGGCACCCAAGATAAATTTAGCAAATCCCTGTTGTATCTATGGATGAAACCTTCCCTCTGCTTGAAGTTTACCTGACCTATTACCTCTTCCTGCCCTGGATTCAGTGAGTCTAGATGCGCTGTGGTTGATCCTCTGCTCTAAGATTTAGCTGTTTGACTGGGCAATTTCAATTTAGACTAGACTATGAGATTATTAGTTTTTGTTTGTTTTATTTTTACACATGCAGAGCCTCCCATATGAGACATTTCACTGCTCCTAGGGTGACTTTTTCATTCAGAAAGAGACAGAGAGAGAGAAAGGGAGAGAGAGGGAGGGAGAGACACTATTACAGCATCACAGCTTCCCTGACTCTGTGGTACCCCACATAGTGCTGAGGCTGGAACATGAGCTATGCACAAGTTCCTATTTATTCAGTGAACTATTTCTCTGGCCCCCAGCCTGTAAGACTGGCCAAGGACTATACTTCCTAAACCCAAGGTCTCAAGCTTTGAAAGGAGACCTCCAGAAGCTAGCTGACCAATGGATGGGAGGCAAGGAGACACCCAAGGAGGGCCCTTTTTCTAAAGCCCAGCAAGTACCCAGAACTGTGCAGATGTTCTCCTCACAGTGGCTTGTGAGGAGAAACCTAAGTCTAGCTTCCAAAATAAAACTGCCCAGCTCCAGGAAGTTGTTTCACTCTCTTCTTAGGCTGAGGCCTTCACTCTGACGCTGTGTGGCTTTGAGTGTGATTGAACAGAGTCATAAAATTGCCAGTTGTGTATGTGGTTTGGAACTAGAATTTGCTGCCAGTTCACACCCTTGGGAAATGGAGTCAGGTCTGTGTCTTTTTAAGAAAAACCAACAACTAAAAAAAGATGCAGAAAATGTTAAGTTGGAACATGTGCTCTCCACCCAGTTAGCCTGAGAACAGATCTCCGAGGCGAAGGAATTGCTGGGTGGACAGAGCAGGAGACAGCGAGCGAAGAAAGAGTTTATGTCAGCTGAATTCTGGGTGCTTTGCTCTTGAAACTCTTGTGAAAAGAGCCAGGAGAAATGTGATCAAAATTAAGAAGACGTTTTTGTTATTCAACATATTGGTTGCCATTTGGCTCACTCTTTCTGCATTCAGTAAAGACAGAGCTTACTTTGTCTCCCAGGAGGCATTAAGTTCAGCTTGACTTACCACTGGTCCAGGTGGTCCAAGACTCAGGGCCCTTTCCAAAAGCTGGACTGTCAGTAAGGTGACAAGGTCAAAATGCGCTTTTAGGGTTACATGAATCTCACCAAGTAGAGAGACACTCTTTTGAGCAAAAGCCAGAATAGATTTATGTTATTTGATTTTACTTTATTTGAATTGATTTTTACCTGTGTTCTGACTAGCTCTGGTTTCTGGTGATCTAAGGGATTAAACCTGGGCCCTTGGAGCCTCAGGCATTTATAAAGTTTTTGCAAAACCATTATGTTATCTCCGTTGCCCGGGATGCATTTTTACTATTTCTCTGGTTACCTCAGACAAATTATTTTACTGTATCACTTTTTTGATTTATTTTATGACTGTATTGGGTGGCTAACGGTTTACAGCACAGCTGTTGATGTATCGTTGCGATTTCTCATCTCTCCATGATGGTGTGTTTGCAGAAGGATCCCACTCTCAACTTAGGACCACATCTACTGTCACACCCAAGGATCCCAAAGCTCATTCAGAGTTATTTTATTTCTTATTGAAGAGTTCAGGAAATTCTTCCGGTGATGTCTGTTTGGCATATTCTGAAAAAAAAAAAAAAAGGAACATATTTTGGATTTTCAGATAAGTTGTATAAGCAATACGATGAGTGTCCCCTACCTAGTGTCCCCTACCTCTTTTTTTTTTTCTAACACCAGTGTGTTAACATGACAGTGTCATGATCAGCTGCAGGGCATTAACATTGATTCCACACCATCAACCAGACAAGAAAGGTCTATCAGAATCTCCCCCAATTTCCCCACTAATGCTCAAGATTCCATATTACTTGCAGTTTTTTTTTTTTTTCCCACCTTTCCTCTGTCTCCTCACAGATGTAGCAATTCTTCTGTCTTTCCTTGTTTTCACAGCTCTGACATCTTGGAAGCTTATTCATCAGCTAGGGTGTAGATTATCCCTCAGCTGAGGCTTATCTGATGCTTTCTCAGGCCTGGAATGAGGCTCTGGGTATCTGGAGAGAATACCACAGGAGTGAGGATGAATTCTTCTCCATGCATCACATCCTGGGGGTTTCTGATGTTACCATCTTGTTACTGGGGCTGTGTATCTGGACCGTTTGGTGAAGATAGTGCCTGCTGCTTCTCTCCTGCTATCTCTTCTTTTGTAGTTGAGCAAACTCTTGGGGGCAGATACTTGGCAACTAAGAAAAGTCTGGTTCTCTTCTCAGGCTCCCGCTATAAATTGAAGATCTGTAACTATCTTTTGTCTGCACCTCTTCTTACTGTTCTTACTATGGAATTTTCCTGTTCCTACTGAGATTTTTTTTTCCCTATTTTTATTTAACCTTCTATATTTATTTATGGAAATTTTATTCAAGGGAAGAGCAGTCTTTCCTTCATTCCTGGATGAACTAATTAAGCAGTGGCTTGAATTTTTTTTCTGATTGTCTTCTCTTTCCTGGGATTACAGTCGTCCTGTATATGATATAATAAACTATCATTTTATTAATTAGCACACAGGTGGGGGATGCAAATGCAGGGTAAAAGACTGTTTAATATGTTAATAAACAGGGATGGTGAAATAGTTCCCTTGGGTAATATACTGTTTTGCCATGTGAACGTCCCAGGTTCAAGCCCAGCCCCTACTGCACTGAAGAAAGTTTTGGTGCTGTGGACTCTTTCATTCTCTCTGCCTCTGTCTCCCTCTAAAAACAAAATTATATAGAGGTGAGTTGTGGTGAACCTGGCTAAATGCATATGTTACAATGTACAAGCCCCTGGCCCCTACCTATAGGAGGAAAGCTTTGCAAGTGGTGAAGCAGTGCTACAGGCATCTCTCTATCTCTCTTCCTCTCATCTCCCTCTTCCCCTCTATTTCCAACTGTCTGTATCGAATAAAATAATACATTAATGAACACATTCATTTTTATAAGTAGCCCAACAAGGACTCTGTAAATTCATTGTTTTCAATGACTTGTAGTTGAGTGAGATCACTATCTATTCTGTTGACTCAACACCCTTCAAGCTTCAGCCACTCGGAGCCCCTCAGGCTAGGCTCTTTGATTCCATCAACAAGCTTTATCATTTTCTGAGCATTTTCTAATTTTCTGCCATCACGATCTGCTCCTGGCCAAGTCACTGGGTTTGGGGACTAACAAGAGAGTCCTGGGTCATCACATTAGCACTGGGTTTCAGATCCAATTTTCTTGGAAATAAGCGAACCACTCGGAAACTCAATCACCTTCCAAACAGCACCAGAAATCTATCAGGAGATACCAAAGGACAATAAGAATGTCGACTAAAAGTTGACCCTAGTTAGAGGCCAGTCTCACGACACAGTTCACAGTTCGAGGCATCTCCATTACACAAGTCATGGGGCCACCCCACAGTGGACCAAGTCTGGCTGAGTGCACAATTACAGACTCAGCATGGGCATCGAAGGAGTGAGGCATGAAAATGATTTACCAACTATAAGACATTGTAAAAACATGAGGAATTAGACTTACTGCTTCTACAAACACTGACTTCTCATAATCATGGTGGTGTTGACATTAACCTGAAAGCAACATCTAGCCAACACCCAAGTTCTACAAGAAGAGAAGCAAAATCCCTCAGGAGCAAAGATTTACTCAAGATTCTAGAATTATGGCACAGAAACCAGAACCGAGTCCTGCTAACCCTAAGCATGCATTCTCTTCAACATAACATCTACTTGGTTTTTTTTCCCCCAGGGTTATCACTGGGGCTCAGTGCCTGCACTATGAATTCAGTGCTCCTGGCAGCCATATTTTTTCCATTGTTGTTGCTGTTATTATTATGGTTGTTATTGCTTCTGTTGTTGTTGGACTAGAACAGAGAGAAATCGAGAGAGATGGGGAAGATAGGGGGAGAGAAAGACAGATACCTGCAGACCTACTTCACAGCTTTTGAAATGACCCCCACCCCACACTGCAGGAGAGGAGCCGGGACTTGAACTGGGATCCTTAAGAGGGTCCTTGTGCTTTGTTCTGTGTGCGCTTAACCCGATGCACTACTGCCTGCCCTCCCCCCAGACCAGAATCTACTTCTTAAGCAATGTTTATATCCCAAGTCTGAAAGAGTTTCCATGATTAAAAATATTTGCTTCTAAAAATAGAAGCCAGGTCGACTAGAGAACAAGATTGTCATTTCTTTCCCCCAACCATTTTGAACTTCACATTCTCTGGTATTCCTTTTTAGTCATTCTACTTGGTTCTCTAATTAGGAAGGACTAATTTGTTTCTGTAGGAAACAGCCCAAGATAAGGTATCTCTGTTCTCAGAAAACTGCTATCTGAACTGGGTTCTGGGAAGTGATTCCCATTCTGCTGATGAAGGAAACTCCTCCACACTATGGCAATGACTAAGTGAGGCCTGACATCTGGATAGCTCAGAAGCATGTATGAGCGCCTACATGTTTTGCCTGTGTTTGTTCCAGATGCTTGAAATCATCGAGACAAAGTCTCTGTGTCTAGCATATCAGAGAAGAAAATGTTTTATTAAAGCGCTCACATGCGGGGGCTGGAGAAAGAGCTCAACAGGGAGAGAGCATTTGATGTCCCTGCCTCAATACCTGGCAGCCTGTGTACGATAGTGTCTCTCTGCTTGGCCTCCTCTCTCAATTTCTCTGTATCATGTATCATCTCACTCTCTTATGTAACAAATAAAACATTCAAATAACAATTAGAAATCCTACGTATTTTGTATAGTAACTTAGAGGAGAGTTTTAAATTTGTATCTTTCGTGGAATATTTGTGATTGGGGAATGGAGTCTTTGTCCTCCAATAGTTCTTGTTAAAACCAGTCCTGAGTATCTGCTGCGACTCGGTGTTTAGCTTCCTTCTTCCCACTGTGTCCTTGTCTTCCCAGCCTTGTCTCAAGCTGCGCAATCAGGTGCCGTGCTTTCCTCCCTGTGGACAGACAACCAGGCCCTGCTAATCATGGGTCTTGTTTCTTTTTTTAGGTTTTTTTTTGTTTTATTTATTTATTTGGTTGTCCTTATTGTTTTGTTGTTGTAGTTATTATTGATGTCATTGTTGTTGGATAGGACAGAGAGAAATGGAGAGAGGAGGGGAAGACAGAGAGGGGGAGAGAAAGACAGACACGTGCAGACCTGCTTCACCGCCTGTGAAGCGACTCCCCTGCAGGTGGGGAGCCGGGGGCTCGAACCGGGATCCTTCTGCTGGTCCCTGTGCTTAGCGCCACCTGCGCTTAACCCACTGCGCTACCGCCCGACTCCCATGGGTCTTGTTTCTAACTCCACACGATTGGGATCCCCACACCTCATAGTCAAGTGAGGCAACACACCCCTCTTGCATGGAAATGGATCAAGTTGGACTTCTGGCTCCTGTGACCATGAGAGCCTCACTTCCTGGTCCTCCCTTTCCTCATCTCAGTTATTGTCCATTTCACCAGCCCACTGTATGCAACCCATGAACACATTCAATGAGTGAGTAGCAAGTTGTTTTGTTCTTTTTTTCATGCAAGTGTGTGAGAGCCTGCAGTTGCATCCCCCCCCCCCCCCCGGTCATTCATCAAGAGGAAAATGGTGGATGGGACCACTTATTTTTGAGTTATCCATGAGAGGCAACATAACTCAAAGGACAAGAAGAAAGGCAAACAACGTGTCTGAATAATTCACAGTCTGGATAATTAGCCTGAAGAGTTTGCAGTACCAGAAATTCCATTGCTCATGATCCTTTTGTTCAGCCAATAGTTACAATCTGTCTTATTTCATTAGATCAGATTTTTTAATGAGACAGGAAGGAGAATAAAAAGAGAGCTCATTTGTTGAGGCTCTGCTGTATGCCAGACACTAGGCTGGGCAGCTGGGCAGCTGGGCAGCTGGGCAGCTGGGCAGCAGGGCTGGCTTAGTTTCATGGGCATGGCCTGTGTGGTTCTCCAGGACACCATGACTAGAAGGGCCCCACACTTGGTCTTATGCTCCACCGTCACCATCTTAAGATCCTTAGCAAGGGGAGTCGGTGGTAGCCGCATCGGGTTAAGCGCACTTGGTGCAAAGCACAAGGACCAGCATAAGGATCCTGTTTCGAGCCCCCAGCTCCCCACCTGCAGGGGAGTCACTTCACAGGCAGTGAAGCAGGTCTGCAGGTGTCTTTCTTTCCCTCTCTCTGTCTTCCCCTCCTTTCTCCATTTCTCTCTGTCCTAGCTAACAACGACATCAACAACAATAATAACTATGACAACAATAGAAAACAAGGGCAACAAAAAGGGAAACATAAATATAATAATAATAGTAATAATAATAATAAAAAGATCGTTAGCAAGGGCTTGAACAAGGGATCCCGCAGTTATCTTTCACTGAAGCTTACAAGTTCATATCAACCTGAAGGTATTTCTGAGTTTTCCTCATCTCTTCAGAAGAACGTAGATAAGTGACAGGAGCAAGGTCACTCCACAGTGTCAGGGTGTGGATCATGTCTGCCCGGCTGGAGAGTCTCTGAGCTTTCTTTTAATCACACACAGATCATGAGACAGGGCCCTGCATTGCAGGGAGATGAAAAGAGCTACTATCAGGGAGATTATGGTGGAGAGCATGAGACCCAGTGAACTCCAGGATTCTTCAGACTCTTTGTGTGTGACAAGACTGTAAACTCATCAAGTTCTTTTTTTAAAAAAATATTTATTTATTCCCTTTTGTTGCCCCTTATTGTTTTATTGCTGTAGTTATTATTGCTGCTATTGATGTCCTTGTTGTTGGATAGGACAGAGAGAAATGGAGAGGGGAGAGACAGAGAGGGGGAGAGAAAGACAGACACCTGCAGACCTGCTTCACCACATGTGAAGCGACTCCCCTGCAGGTGGGGAGCCGGGGGCTCGACCGGCATCCTTACACCGGTCTTTGCACTTTGCACCACCTGCGCTTCTTCTTCTTCTAGCATTTGCCCTTCTTCGGTAGCCAGTTAATGGCTTTGAAAGTGACTGGGATCCATGTGGATTCAGTCAGCTAGGAAGGATCGTCAGTTTCCCCAATGAATGGGGACTCACGGGGTGCACCACGGGAAGGTCGATCCAATGCATCTCAACCACCTGCGCTTAACCTGCTGTGCTACCGCCTGACTCCCTCTTCAAGTTCTTTTATTGCATTGTATGACTGATTGAGTTTTTTTTTTTTCATATTTATTTATTTGCAGAGTTTGGATCTCACACAAGCAGGCTTTCACTGCTCTGGTCTGCCTTTTCATTCAAGTAGAGAGGCAGAGAGAGAGAGAGAGAGAGAGAGAGAAAGAGAAAGAAACACCACAGCATGGGCCCTTTCTTCTGTGTCATTACGTCTCTCATAGGCTGCCGGCGCTCAGACATGGGGAGTACTTTTAAATCTGGCTCTGGCTGATATTTTTAAAGGTCTAATATTTATCAGGCATTTTTCATATACCTATTCATTCAACAGGAGAGATTCATTGAGTTCCCACTCTGGGCAGAGTCCCTATTTAGAGCTCTAAACATTTGGGGAATGAATAAAGTAAGCTAAAATTACAGATGCTGTGGGGCTCAGACTTGAACACGTGTGTCTGTGCGCATGTGTGAGTCTGAGTGCTTGTATCTGTGTGTGCAGGTTGAGATGGGGGAAGGAGGAGGAGTTGATAGAGAGCTTAATAAACAAAGAATGTTTAGATTTGACCTCTACAGTGAGAGAAACACGTGAGAGCTGCAGCAAGATAGCATGTGCAGAGGTGAGTAGGTGATTCATCTGGTAAAGATCACAACTTATTATGTGTGAGAACCCAGGTTCAAACCCCAGGCCACCATATGGGAGTGCCTTCAGGGGAGAAGTTTCATGAGCTGGGGAGCAGGGTTGTGGTGTCTCTCCTTCATCTGTCTCTCTACTTTCTTTTGGGTCTCTCTTTCTCCATCTGGAGAAGTGGGGGTTCTTTCTTTAACTGTTTATTATTGGATAGAAACAAAGAGAAATTGAGAGGGGAGAGGGAGATAGAGAGGGAGAGAGGCAGAGACACATCTGCAACCCTGCTTCACCACTTGTGAAGCTTTCTCCCTGCAGGTGGGGACCCGGAGGAGCTTGATACCGGTTCCTTGCCCTCTGTAGTGTGTGTGCTTAACCAGGTGCACCGCAGCCTGGCCCTGAGGAGTTGGGGAATGTTTATTCTGCCAAGGACCATGTGGATATTTACAGCATCATTCATGAACCATACAAAATCATCAGCATAGAAATCAGCATGTTATGCTGCTATGACAAAACTCCTAGGCGCACTAATTTTTTTAAATAATTTATTTCTTTATTGGGGAATTAACGTTTTACATTCAACAGTAAATACAATAGTTTGTACATGCATAACATTCCCCAGATTCCCATTTAACAATACAACCCCCACTATGTCATTCATCATCTTTCAGGCGCACTAATTTTTGAGTCCTGCCTACAGTTGCTCTGGCAGAGTTAGACCAAATGCATTTATGAGCTCGGTATATGTCCTGCAGGGTGGACACTCCCCACCTTTGATCAAGAGGAATGAAAGAAAAAGGGAAGAAAATAATAATAATAATAATAATAATGTGGTTGCTGAAAGCAGTGGAGTCTTTCAGGTTCTAAGCCCCAACAATAACCCTGGTGGCAAAAAATAAAATAAGATAAAATAAAATAAAATAAAAATGTGTATTTAAGTCACAAAGGGCACCAAATCCATCAATGTCCCAGCAGAACCAAGAGCCATGAAAAGTCCGTGGGACTTCCACTAACTCAGGAGGCTGCACAACTCCTCACTTACATTTATTTTGTCCACGAGAAATCTGAGAACTAGAGAGGTCTAGAAAGCAACCAGCTTTGTGGCTACTGGGAGATGAAGAATTAAGTTCTGTCTCCAGAGCAGATGTGATTGAGTACTGAACTCCAGCCTCCCTGGAGCAGCACGTTGGGACAGGCATGCGTTTGAGGTGATGACAATCTTGGAAGGTACCAATGCTAGAATCTGAACTGAGACCTTCTCCACCCCACAAATATTCACTGCAGACTTGCCCACAATATCCAGTCGCCCACACCCACCCCACCCCACGTTCCCCCAGCAGAATTTGGATCTCAGGGGCCCCGAAATCCTAGTGCAAGGTCGCAGTTTGACTTGGGGGTGCTAGTGTGTATGGGGTAGGCCTGTTTCATCTGGATTCAGTGGCTTCTTACCTTGAATCAGGGGTTTCCACTGGCCCCCAACAGAATGACCAAATGTTCACTGGAACCACTTGGAGCCAGTGAGATGATGTTGCCACTGGACTCTGATAAGGGAGGGTGAGTCTACCGTGACCTTGAATTTGAATTGAGCCCTCGGAAAGCTTTTCCCATTATTTAGTGGTTTGGGAAACTCCACTAAGCCAGTGATGGGTGTGACCAGGCTTCCACATTTAACCCTCCCCCCCCCAAAAAAAAAAAAAAAACCCATACTCCCAGAGTTCCATTTTGCTTTATGTTGGGTCTAGCTTTCCTGAGATACTGTAGAAAGAGAGAGAGACTTGCGTTCTTATTGCTTTGCCCAAAATTACAGTGACTGAGTTTTGATGAGTATAATAATGAATGATGAAAGTCATTATGGGTGTTATGGTAGAAATCCATTTATCTAAATAGTGACTATTAACACTCACCAGACAAGGCATGATTTAGATTCTCCACAGGTACTGAAGACACAAATGAATACACCAGACATTTTGCCTTTCTGCTAATCTCAGTGTGTTAAAGATAAATTCGGGGCCCAGCAGTGCCCCACCCAGTTAAGCACACAGTGCTAAGCACAAGAATCTGAGTTTGAGTCCCCACTCCCCACTTGCAGGGGCAAGCTTCACAAATGGTGCAGCAGGTCTGCCGGTGTGTCTAGCTTTCTCTTTTCCTCTCTATCTTCCCCTCCCCTCTCAGTTTCTCTCTGTTCTATCCAGTAAAATAGAAGAAAAAAGATGGCTGCCAGGAGCAGTGGATTCGTAGTGTTGGCACTGAGCCCCAGCAATAACCCTGGAAGCAAAAAAATAAATATATATATATACACACATATATATAGTATATATATATATTAATATCATTACTTTATTGTCTTTGACTATAAGAGGGATCTAACACAAAGTATGAGTAAAACACACCTTTAAAATAATTTATCCAGTCCCATGTAGCACAAAGTTAGAGTGGATTTCTGGTTAGCGGTTTTTGGATAGTGAAATAATGTTTGGAAATTTACATGACAATGTTGAGGTAATGGCAACAGCTCAAAGAAAACCACCTCTGACTTCTGATGCAGTGCAAACATAGACACTCTAAAATCTGTCTGTGTGACCATGTCTGGCGGCGACCAGTGTATCTTTTGGGTGTTAGTCTTGGCTGGCTATTAACTGAAGCATCCTTAACAAAATGCTGACTGTGTCTGTCAATGCATGTAGCAGTCTGAACTTTGTAAACAGGGAAAAGCGTGTGTGTGTGTGGGGGGGGGCATTGGTGGTGATGCACCCGGTTGATTACACATGTTACGGTGCACAAGGACGTGGGTTCAAGCCCATGGTCCCCACTTGCAAGGGGAAAGCTTTGTGAGTGGTGAAGCAGGGCTGTGGGCATCTCTCACTCTCTCTATCTTTATCTTCCCCTCCCCTCTCAATTTCTCTCTGCTCTATCCAATAATAATAATAATAATAACAACAATGTGCAGGAGATTCTCAGTGATGCTGTTTTAGTGGGATTAGCCCAGTGCCCTCTCTTTAAGAATGAACATCCCTCCTTTTTAAAGATTTTTTTTCATTTTATGATGATCTTTATTATATAACATTGGTTAATATTTTTTTTAATTTTTTTATTTAGAAAAAGGAAACACTGACTAAACCATAGGATAAGAGGGGTACAACTTCACACAATAACCACCATCAGAACTCTATATCCCCTCCCCTCCCCTGATAGCTTTCCTATTCTTTATCCCTCTGGGAGTATGGACCCAAGGTCCTTGTGGGATGCAGAAGGTGGAAGGTCTGGCTTTTGTAATTGCTTCCCCGATGTACATGGGTGTTGGCAAGTGGATCCATACTCCCAGTCTCTCTCTCTCTTTCCCTATCAGGGAAGGGCTCTAGGGAAGCAGAACTCCAGGAGACATTGGTGGGGTTGTCTGTCCAGGGAAGTCTGGTTGGCATCCCGCTACCATCTGGAACCTGGTGGTTGAAAAGAGAGTTAGCATACAAATCCAAACAAATTGTTGACCAATCATGGGCCTAAAGGCTGGAATAGTGCAGGTGAAGAGTTGGGCGGGGGGTGTCTCTTTTTTGTAGATAGCTAATAAGCATATTTTAGTTATATTTCAAAGGGCCTGTGGCTATACTAGTGTTTTTTTTTGTTGTTTGTTTATTTTGCCTGAGCCTGAAATCTGATATGCAGATGGATCCTAATTATTGTCTGGGGAGATGATGTCATGGCTGGCAGAAGGATCAGAAAGCTGGATTAGGGAAGAGAGTAGCTCCCAAATATGGGAAAGGTGTATAAATATTGATTATAAACCCCATTTATTTGATCTGATCTGGGGCCCATATTCAGCTTAAGAGCCTATGTGACCTCTGCATCCCTGTAGATCTGAGCTCACATTCTGTGGTCCTACGTAGGAATGTTCCAACCTGCCTCAATTCCAGGACCCATCTTCCTCAGGTGGAGCATAGAGTATATTGTACAGTTTCCCTTCGGAGGATGGAACATTCTCTACCATTGTTGATCCAAGTTGAGGGCAAGGTCCTATAGGGGCCTACAAAGGGGTCTATTGTGTTGTTCCTGATAGAGATGACTAGGAAGAATGGAGAGAGGGATTTATTTGAGGTCTAGGCCCATCAAGTCTGTTTGGGAATCTCACGACTCCCCAATTAGGGCCCCAGCTGATGGGGTGGCCTGATAGTGACTAAAGAGTCATCATTAAAATATGCCAGTCTCTTGCCCTTATTCAGCTTTTGCAGTCCTTGCTTTGATAAGCTTAGCTTGGGAGTGAGTGAGAGAACTGTAATAGGAAGTAGGTAAGGAGGTTATCTAAGTCCCAGTAGACACTATTTCATTATGAAATTTATACTGACTCACTGTAGACTATTGTGTATTTTTGCTTTCAGGTATATATTTTTCCCTAATTTATGGATACATATGAACATACTCTCTTTCTTACGGGACCTATATCTATATCTAGGTTTTGGGACTGTGTTAGGAACTGAACCTCCTGGAATGGAATTAGAGAATACTATGAAAAGTAAGGTCTCACCTGAGTAGTGAGGGTGAAGGGTTGGCATTCCATGCCTGATGTCTCTGGACACAGTCTGAAGTGAAGCATGCTGAGGTGGTACTCGTTGTGTTGATTAGGTTGGGATCGGTGGATGCAATATCATTTGGTATAAATTGGTAGAAGCATGCAAGAA
The DNA here is from genome assembly GCF_950295315.1 of Erinaceus europaeus. Lineage (NCBI taxonomy): Eukaryota > Metazoa > Chordata > Mammalia > Eulipotyphla > Erinaceidae > Erinaceus > Erinaceus europaeus. The sequence continues at coordinate 6,986,559 of NC_080175.1, forward strand.
AGTGAGCCCCATGCTAGAGGTGCCAGGACTGGGGGAAGTATAGGCTCTATAGAGGAAGTGGGAGGTTCCTGCTGTCTTAGGGTTTAAGAAGACAATAGATAGTTATTGCTATAATCATGTTATTGGGCAACTGGGTTAACTTTGAAATATTCCTTTGTTGGGATTTGCTGTACCATACACAACATCACCATAACTTATGTTCTTTGACATTATTTGTATATAGCTGTGCCACCGGTTGCTTCTATTCTCCTTGGTCTAAGCTTTTAAGAGAGTCAACATATCAAGGACTCAGCCTATGTATTAAAAAGACTCAGTCTGTGATTTAAAAAGTTTGAGACATTCAATTAACTTTTCCCTCTCATATTAATTAGTGATTTATTTGACTACAAATTTACAGGAGTGTACATAAACACAATTCCCACCACCAAAAGACTGTGTCCCATCCCATCCCCGCCCCCCGCCCCATGAAGCTGAACATCCACCCTCACTCTCAACCCAGGGTTTTTACTTTGGTGCCGGATTCCAAATTCCGTCAAAATCCTCAACTTCTATCCAACAACAACAGTAGCTACGACAAAAATAACAACTACAACAAGCACAACAACAAGGGCAACAAAATGCGAAAAATAGCCTCCAGGAGCAGTGGATTCATAGTTCAGGCACTGAGCCCCAGCAATAACCCTGGAGGCAAAAGAAAAAAAAAAAGGAGTGGGATCATCCCATACTTATCTTTATCTTTCTGACTTAGCTCACTTAACATAATTTCTTTTTTAAAGATTTATTTATTCATGAGAGGCAAAAAGAAAGAGAGAAAACGAGAGAGAAAGAGACAGAGACAGAGAACCAGAACATCATCACCCTGGCACATACCATGACGGGAACTGAATTTAGGACATCACATACAAAGGTCCTGTGTCCTACCACAACAGGCCCCCGCGCCCACCCAGCTACAGGAGGAAACTGCTTCCTGACACTGCGGTGTAGATGGGGGTCCCCTCTTATAGATTTGTTTTTATTGCCAGCAGGGTTATTCCTGGAGCTTGGTGCTAGCACTGTGAATCCACTGCTCCTGGGAGTCATGTTGCTGAGGACTTATTCTGATGCAGTCTCTGCCCCCAGGTTTTTCTATGCTCCGCTAAATCCTAGAGTGCCCCCTTTCAACCAATCCTGGCTCCGCCCCCAGGTTTTTCTATGCCCCGCTAAATCCTAGAGTGCCCCCTTTCAACCAATCCTGGCCCTACACGTCACCCCTGGTTGTCGCCCAATAAAAAGCCCCCTCACCCCTCCCTTCTCTCTCTCTGGGCTCTCAGCTCTCCCTCTCTGAGGTCTCGCTCCCTGCTCTCCCCCTGTGGTCGGCCATTGCTGGCTGGCTCCACGTGGTCTGAACCAAACCTCCCCCCCCATCCTATAATAAAGATCTGTGTACCCCTTTGCTCTGGACATCCGCTCTCTTCTCCGCGGTGCAGCCCGACACCAGACCGCCTCAACAACAGAGTCATTTTGCTCTTTTTAAAATTTTTTTATTTTTTTATTTTGGTCTTTTCCTCCTTAGCCACTCTGACCCTCTATTATGTCCAAGGGTGGAAGGATGTCAAGAATTAACTACTTATTTAATTTTTAAAATCATTTTATTTGCTATTAATAGTTTGCTTTAAGATTATAAGATACAAATTTAGTCCCACATCACACCCACCACCAAAGTTCCATATGCCTGCTCTAGCACTCTAGCACCTGCCAGCGATAACCAACATAGTTCCATAAGTCTTACAGGAAGTTTGCTTGCTTCTGTTTTGTTTGGATTTTTTTTTTTTGGCTATTTCATGTAAATCAGATTTATAGATTCCACATATGAATGAAACCATCTGGTAGTTGTCTTTCATCTCTTCATTTATTTCGTATAGTCACCTTCAGTTCCAGCCATTTTGTCCCAAAGGACACAATATCATCTTTTTGACTGCAGAGTAATATTCCACAGAATATATATCTTATAACTTCTTTAGCCAGTCATCTGTGGGTGAGCATTTAGACTGCTTCCACTCTTTGGCTATTGTGAATGATGCAGCTGTGAACATAAGGGTGTATATGCCCCTTTGAATTAGTGTTTGAATGTCCACTGGATAATTGCCCAAGAGTGGCATTGCTGAGTTATAAGATACTTGCATTTTTACTTTTTTTTTTTAAAGGATTCTCCATTTTGTCTTCCAAGGGGGCTGCAACAGTTTGCAATCCCATCAGCAATATAGCAGAGTTCCCTTTTCTCCACAACTTCAACAACTGTCATCTCCTGGTTTGCTGACAGAAACCATTCTTGCAGGTGTGAAACGGCATCACAGTATAGTTTGAATTTGCATTTCTCTGCTGCTGAGATGAAGGGGGGCATTTCTTCACGTGCCCGTGAGCCATGTATATCTCTTCTTTAGAAAACTCTCTAGTTCTTTGGCCCCTATTTGGAGGAGTAATGTTTGCAAGAAGCACCTGTATAAGTGCACTGTTTACTAATCTTCCCACTCCACTCCCAGGAATTTATGACTAACTTCAACAACATTACTGCCATTGCTATTTGTAAGGTTTTCTCTCTAGGTCCATCTCTGTTCCATGCAGTAGGAAACCTGCTTTCCCAACTCCCCACGTGACACCCCCCCCCCCCTTTAGCGAAGGGCCCTGGGCACCTGCTGTCAGCTTGCACTGTCCAATTTAGACAGCGCGTCTCCAGACAGTGGGCAACCTTTCTTTGCTTCTCCTTCTCTGTCTCACTCCAGTCTCTGCGAGCTGTTTATAGCCTTTCTTTTGCAGCATCCTGTGTTTAGAGCTGCTCCACTTTTAATTTGCTCTGTGCTGACAACGTCACGGTGCTCTTCTTGGGAATCACCCTTACGGGCTGCATCCAAGTTTCCAGTTAATTACACCTCACTTAGCTACAATTATGGGCTCACACCAGACTTAACCCGTGCAGGGGACATTTTGCAAGGGCTCAGATGTGTGAGAACTCTCTTGCTGCTGGTTTCCACAGAAGGGAAGAGGCTCCCCCTCCCCCTCAGTTCACAGTGAGCTCATCACACACAATAGAAAAATTTGAGAAAAGACACGGCACCTTTTCTCTGGGTAGAGCGAGGGCCCAGAATCTGGCATCCTAGCAGAAGCCGGAATGTTCTGCTGACCTCGCCCAATTAGCCACTTCAGGAAGCAAATTGGCAACAACAAATTGAGTCCAAAATGCTTCTGCAGATCTCTTAGGTTTCTTTCTTTCATTCCTGGAGAAATCAGGGGCAAATGAGCAATAAAAGAGAAAAAAAATGAGGTTTCTTCTTTTCAGGAGACTTTGAAAAATACACCTGCTTCTTAATTGCTCCGGCCTGCAAAGATGCTATGCTCAGCACATAGTCTCAATTCCAAAATATCTACGGGCTTGGAGCCTGGGTGGATTGGCCCGGCTCATTCTCATGGGATCATGACAAACTAGATCCGAGTTATGCCCAGAGTGATTCTTTCTCACGGATTCTGCTATTGTTACAGAAGCCCAGGCTCATCTCTGGTATCAGGTCAAGGTCACTGCCTGTTGTGGGTACAAATATGTTGACAGTGCCCTCATACTTTCTGCTCCAAAGACGACCGTTCTCTCTGATTAAATCAGGACCCTGTAGCCAAAATACAGAATCAGCCTAAATGCCCATCAACGATTGACTTGATAAAGAAACCGGGGCTGTCTACTCAATGGAAAACTACTTGGCCACTGGAAACGCTGACTCTGGGCCTTTCAGGGCCAGAGGGAGGGAACTGGAGGTGAGGATGGAAATGAAATAAGCAAGGAAGCCAAAAGCAACTGCAAGACAAGTTCGCTCATATTTGGAATACAGACCACCAAAACACGCTTGCAAAAATTATAGTGTGACGTGGCGCAAAGCTCAAGGGCCAGCCTAAGGATCCTGGTTTGAGTCCCCGGCTCCCCATCTGCAGGGAAGTCGCTTCACAGGCGGTGAAGCAGGTCTGCAGGTGTCTCTCTTTCTCTCCCCATCTCTGTCTTCCCCTCCTCTCTCCATTTCTCTCTGTCCTATCCAATAACATCAATAACACAACAATAGCTACGACAACAATAAAAAACAAGGGCAACAAAAAGGGAAAATATAAATAAATATTTAATTTTTTTTAATTATAGTATTAAGGGCTAGAGGGATAGGGCACATGCCTCGTCCTGTGCACAGCCTAGGTTTGAGCCCCAGCACTGGATGGAACGTGCTCATGTACCAGAAGATCCTCTTGTGTTGTGATGACTCCTTCTCTCTCTCTCTCTTTCCTCTTCTCTCTCAATCTCTCCCTCTCTCTCTCTCTCTTTTTTTTTTTTCACTAGAGCGCTGCTCAGCTCTGGCTTATGATAGTGCAGGGGATTGAACCTGGGACTTTGGAGCTTCAAGCATGAGAATCTCTTTGTATAGACATTCTGCTGTCTACCCTGACTCACTCTCTCTCTCAATTTCTCTTCCTCTCTCCTGTCTCTCCCTCACTGTCTGTACAGCTGAATGAAAATAGACTGAGCCCAGCTTAGAGAAGCTACATGTGCCCTGAGTCTGCAAAACAACAACTACAATAAGAATAATAACAAAAATGGACTTTTCTTTTCTTTCTAGGGTGTGTTACTAGATCACATTATTGTTGTTGACCCAAGGGAACAATTTCTCAATCAAGTGCCTGAGATGGCTGCATGCAAAAAAACATTTTTAGTTCCCCACTTAGGCCCTTTTTGACTTTCACCCACTAGGACTAGCTTTTGTGTTGTCAGAGATAAAGAGGTAGAGAGAAAGAGGGAAAGAAATGACAGCACTGAGTCTTCCTCCAGCGTGGTGCAGGCTGGGCTTGAACCTGGATCCCACACGTGACAAAGCAGTGCACGCTCCATGGGTTACTAGTTTGCTTTCCTTCCACATTGACTATGAAAAACGATGATGCTTACCGGAGGGAATGGGGAAAGGTCATGGGGGAAGTAGTTGGAGGGGTCTCTTTGTTTAAGAACACTGAAACTTTGGTGGTAGGAGTGGTGACATAGAAGGGAAATTCGACTTCTCACATCTGATAATGTGAATGCAAGTTGAATTGATTAAAACAAAAATCACTAAAATAGGCCTACTAGCTGTTTCCAAAACGGAAACCCCAAATCTTCATCTGCAATATTCCAGCCTTTAAGTTCATGATTAGTCAACAATTTGTATGGCTTTATATGTTAACTCTTTTTTCAGCCACCAGGTTCCAGATGCTACCATAATGCCAACCAGACTTCCCTGGGCAGACGACCCCACCATGTATCCTGGAGCCCTGCTTCCCAGAACTCTGCCCACTAGGGAAAGAGAGAGAGACAGGCTGGGAGTATGGATCCACCTGCCAATACCCATGTTTAGCGGGGAAGCAATTACAGAAACCAGACCTTCCACCTTCTGCACCCCTTAACATAGACCCCTTGGGTCTATGCTCCCAAAGAGTTAAAGAACAGGAAAGCTGTCAGGGGAGGGGGTGGGATACGGAGCTCTGGTGGTGGGAATTGTACTCCTCTTATCTTACGGTTTTGTCAGTGTTTCTATTTTATAAATAAAAATTTAAAAAATCATGCCCCTTGGCTTTGCAAGTTAATGCTTAGGCAGTGGGCCTACAGAGGAGGGAGGGATTTGAGTTTCTGGACGAGCCCATGTTGCCTCCCCTTTGCCATGCCTGGCACCAAGCCCTTGCTGGAGGCTGCCTGACTGCGGCCACATGTGGCAACTTGAGGCCCAGATGGAGCAATCGCCTATCTGCTCCCCTATCGCTGTGCACGCTGTGAGCCCGGAGTGGCCATCTTGAATTGATTGCTGGGGAAAGCAAGTCAGCAGCAAGCTCCCTGCCAGCCCCGCCTGCCAGCAGTGGTTCCAAGTGAGGTCATTGTTTTGACAGTTTCACAAAAGAGCCCCACACAGCCCGGACCCACCCTTCCACATGTCGACTCATCGGAAACAGCCACGCGATGAAAAATGAAGCTGGATGCCAAGCAGAAACGTGACCCAGCACGGTGTGGACTTCTGAATGTTCCGGAGACCCTGAGTGGGACCTAACCATGTCTCTGCCCTGGGTGTTGGAGCTGCCTGGGCGGGGGGGGGGGGGCAGTGATGATCAGGTCAGGGGGTGGGAGACAGTGGTCTCCACCTCAGGGATTGCAAGCTCCATTGAGAAGCGTCTTGGCAGCCCAGCTGCTGATGTTCCTGGAACATGCTCAGCTTTTCGCCAGTCTCAACAGTTGTATGTGCCGTAGGTCGTGAGACCCCATAGGAGCCCTGGAAATCCATTGAGTTAGAAAGTCCACAGGGACCATTTATCTTATGGGTTGGGAAACCAGGGAAATGTGTATCGTTCTTGTTCTTTGCAGAGAGACCACTGCCTGTTGGCTTCCAGAATGTTCACCCCTTGACAGCAGTACAGCGTCCTCAGCATGGATGCAGCTTCCTTCTGTGAAGCAGGGACAGGCCCCTGTTTCAGATCCATGTTCTCACTTGGACCAGAGTCCAAAGTGGTCATGGTTTCTTCCGTGGCAGAAAGAACTGAAGACGAGAGAGGCTTTCCACCACTAGGATCAGGGTCTGTGACCTCATGAAAGTGGAAGACCCAGACTCGGGGGTTTAAGTGGCTTCCCAAAACTGCTGTGACAAAGGGACTGGCTGACAGCAGACGCTCAAGCTCTCCCAGTTCAAGAGCTAACAGGCCAAAAGCAAGGTGTCAGCAAGGTTGCTTCCTTCTTGGGGATTCTGAACAGAGGGAGAATCTGTTCCAAATCTTCATCTTTTGTTTTTGTTTGCTAGAAATATTTGGTATTCTCTAGCTTATGGTGGCCCAAGTCCAACCTCTGCCTCCCTATTTATTTAGTGTTTCCCATTGTACTTTTGTGTCCAAATGTCTCTTTTCTATTCTCCTTTGTTGCCTTTCTTCCTCCTCTTTCTCTTCATCCTTCCCCTCCCCCCTCCTCAGTACCTCTCTCTTTCCTCATCTTACCACTCTACTCTTTCTCCTCCTCTTTCATTTCAGGAGAGAGAAAGGAGAGAAGTCAGGTAAGTATTCTGTCATTTATCATGTTGTTTGTTTTATTTTGTCTTCTTTGTATATGAAACCCAAGGCTTCATGCATACCAGACATGTGTTCTACCTCTGAGTACAGTCTCTCCCCATCCACAACTGTCTTTCTTCTTCTAAGAACACCCATCACTAGATCTGAGCCCACCCTTCGCCGGTATAATGTCTTATTTAACTATATGTGAAGCCACATCCACCGGTGCTAGGGTCAGGACTTGGGCAGAGCTTTTTAGTGGATGCAGGTCAGTCCACTACAAGGCTTGACTTCCAAGTCCACCCTCAGTGCCGTCATTGTCTGTTGTCATCTTCTGGCCTTTGGCAGATCTGGAAACTGCTTCTGGGCCTGGAATGAGAGCACTGAACTTGACAACATGCCATGTGCTATCTGCTTGGAAAATCCTCTCCCAGGTGTCTGTCCCAGGCTGTGCTCTAGGACACTTTTATCAGAGTAGAAATAAATGTCAGCTCAGAGAAGACTGGAATTTTCTTTTATATGTCTATTTACTGTGAAAAGCCAGGGCCTCACAGGAGCATGATTTCATTGTCCCAGGCTTTATTTTCATCCAGAGAAACAGAAGAGACAGAGAGACACCACAGCACAAGAGCACCTCTTCTGTTGTGCCAGCGTCTGATCCTAGGTCATGTGTATGAGAAGACTTGTGCCCTACCTGGTGACTCATCTCTCTGACCCGAGATGGAGATAGATGGTGCTCTGATGTATGTGGTCAAATCACTAAACTGTTAACTTCATGCTTTAAATTTTGTTCTTTGTACCACCTCCAGAACTACTGGAATGCAATTCTTTCTAATTTATTTATTTATTTATTTATTGGATAGCCACAGAAATTGAGAGGGAAAGGGGAGATAGAGAGGGTGAGAGACAGAGAGACATCTGCAACACTGCTTCACTACTTGCAAAGCTTTCCCCCTGCAGGTGGGGACTAGGAGCTTGAACCTGGGTCCTTGCGCACTGTAACATGTGTGCTCAATCAGGTGTAACACCACCCAGCCCCAGGAACTCAAATTTTATAAAGATACTTTTATTTAGTGTGTGTGTGTGTGTGTGTGTCTGTGTGTCTGTGTGTGTGTCTGTGTGTGTGTGTGTCTGTGTGTGTGTGTGTCTGTGTGTGTGTGTCTGTGTGTGTGTCTGTGTGTGTGAGAGAGAGAGAGAGATACCAGAACATCTCAGTTGTGACATATGGTGGTGCAAGGCATTCAAATGGGGTCAGGGATTTGAGGGGGACTCTCAGCCTTTGTGAATCCAAGTCCTGCGCCCTAATATTGAAATGTTTCCCTGACCCTGGGACCTGGATCTTCAGTGTGAATCTCAAGTTCTTTCCACAGTCCACTCCCAAATTGGATACAATTCTTGAACAAAGCCTTGACTTGAGAGCTGTGTAAAGGCCATGTCCACAGAGGTCTGTGTGGAGCTCTATTCTTGGTGTTCACTACATAGCATTTTATGAGCCAGTCCACAAATGTTTCCATTCCCTCCATGGTTTAGAAAGTCACACAGGTGCGGCCACCCTCAGGGTCCTCTGGGGCATGTGACCGGCCTTGTTGGGGTGGGGGTGAAGGGGTACACAAAGGGTTTGAACAGAGGAGACCAGTGAAAGTTTGTCTGTCCTTCCTTGGACAGACAACCCCACCCATGTGTCCTGGAGCTCTGCTTCCCCAGAGACCCACCCTACTAGGGAAAGAGAGAGGCAAGCTGGGAGCATGGACCGACCAGTCAATGCCTATGTTCAGCGGGGAAGCAATTACAGAAGCCAGACCTTCCACCTTCTGCAACCCACAATGACCTTGGGTCCATACTCCCAGAGGGATAGAGAATGGGAAAGCTATCAGGGGAGGGGGTGGGATATGGAGATTGGGTGGTGGGAATTGTGTGGAATTGTACCTCTCCTACCCTATGGTTTTGTTAATGTCTCCTTTTTTAAATAAATTAATTAATTAAAAAAGTAACAACCATAATAATAACTATAACAATGAAAAACAAGAAGGGCAACAAAGGGGAAAATAAATATAAAAAAAAGAAAGTTTGTCACTGTCACTCCACGTTCTCTCTCTCTCCCTCTCTCTCTCTCTCTCTCTCTCTCCCTTTAGGTTACCGCTGGGCCTTGGTCTAGGTGCTATGAATCCACTTCTCCTGAAAGCCATTTTTTCCTTCTTTTTATTCAATAGGACAGAGAGAAATTGAGAGGAGGATACATAGAGATGGGGAGAGAAAGAGAGACACCTGCAGACAGACCTGCTTCACCGCTCATGCAGTGTCCCCATTGCAGGTGGGGAGCAGGGACTCACACCCGAAGCCGGTCCTTCTGCAGAGTGCTATGTGCACTTAACTGGGTGTGCTGCCGCCTGGCCTCACTCCAAGTTCACCAAAGCCATTCTCTGCTTATTTTATTTTTGATTTTTGCGTTCTCTCTAGCGATGTTCATCTCTTTTGCTGTGTTTCTTACTCCCTTATTATATCTAGGACTGCGAAGCCCCCCTCTATTCTAGTGACTTCCTTCTGTGATGCCAGTTTCCACCCTGGGCATCTTCCCCAGGGCGTTCATTACTTATCACATTGCTGTGTTGCCTTGATTCCAGAAGCTTCCACCTGCAGGGCTCAGGAGCCAGGGTTAGGCGTGTGTGAGGTACTGGTCACACAAAGATGGCTTCAATATAAAGTTTTTTTTCTTTTGATTGTTGTTCTTAATATATTTATTTATTATTGGTTAGAGACAGAGAGAAGTTGAGGGGGGGAGACAGAGAGGGAGAGAGATAGAAAGAAACATGCAGCCCTGATTCACCACTCATGAAGCTCTTCCTCTGAAGGTGGGGACCAGGGGTTTGAACCTGGGTTCTTGCACACTTTAATGTGTGCTCTTAATGTGTGCCACTGCCTGGCCCCAACACTTTTTTCCCAAGGGGCTCACAGTCCATCCAAAGGCAGATTTCCCAAGTTTCTGGGTACAGAGATGAAGGAAAGACCTAGAAGCCCTTAGGTGCAGAAGTCTGGCACTGAGCCCAACCCAGGGTTTTAAAAAATCTGCAGCCTAAGGGGAATGATTCTAGGACAAGGCAGAGTCATCGATGGATTTTTCAGGATGGTGAGGTATCCCATCCAGAGAGGAAGGGATCAGATACAAGCAGGGACTTGTGGGGCTTTTCAGTGCTCAGTCCCTGTGCTCAGAATGGGAGATTTACGGACCCTGGGACAACGGGACAGCAGGACAGCGGGGTCAGTCTCCTCCCGATGAATCTTCTGGAAGACGTAGCTTTACCTTAGAACTGGATGTCAAAAGGAGATTGGACAAGCTCCCAAGCGGGATGCAATTTGCTCATGACTCCAGGGAAGCCTGGAATGTGAGAGGATCAGACATACTCTTGACTCTACTGTCCCTGTCTGAGGATGCTTGCTGAGCAGTGCGGGCTTGCTTCTGGACACTGTCATGGAGAAGATGGTGGGGAGCCCAGGCTCAGCCCCAGAGCACCACTCCAGGAGTGGCTGACTTTAACTGGGCACAGGCAGGGGAGGGGTATAGGAAGGCCTTAGGATCCTCCACCAGTTGGGATTCTGCACAAAGTCTTAACCCAAGCCTGTGGTGTCAAGCTAGTTCTTGACCCATTGCTTGGGCAGTTTGTCTGGTTAGAACCTCCCCTTCCAGGAACAGACTAGCTTTGGCTCTGCTTCAAGGCCATGCTTGACATGCTCTGTGAATCCTTCTAAAACCTTCAGGAGGAATGGATAAGCACAACCTGCAACCGGCATTCTGTCTGCATTTTGTGGAAGAGAAAAAGGGACAAAGTATTCAAGGAGGAGGAGGAAGGGAGAGGAAGAAGGAAGAGGAAGGAAGAGGGATAAGAGTAGGAAAACTTGAACTGCCAAGGGTGGTCAGTGATTGTCATGACTGTGATGAGAATATCCATTTTCTTTTTTCCTTAACTCCCCCCTCCTTTTCTTCCAGGATTATCGCTGGGGCTTGGTGCTGGCACTACAAACCCACTGCTCCTGCTGGCCATTTTTTCCATTTATTGGAAAGGACAGAGAAATTGAGAGGGAGGAGAAGATAGACACCTGCAGACTTGCTTCAACACTTGTGAAGTGTCCCACCCGCCAGTGGGGAGCCAGGCCCCCTATTGCCATTTTTTAAAAACTCTTATCCAGGCAGAGGTGCCAAGAAAGCCAAGGTAAACAAGAAAACACAAAAAGCAGGATTCTTCTGTTAGGCCTCTCCATCAACCACCCAACTTTTTAATTAGCAGGAGTTGGAATTATGTTCTTCTGGGCTTCATAATTAAGAAGCTCCAACCTGAAAATATGTTTGTGCAGTGGCAAAAAATGCTAAACAAATTAATTGGAGTATAGCCTCACCAGTGTAAACTCCGTGAAATAGTGTGCAGCATACAGGAAGCGATAAGAGGGTCTTGGACTTTGTAACGAGATAGCTATAGGTTAATATCCTGGTTTTGAGCCTGCCTGAATGTTTGCATAGCTCTGAAGTTACTAAGCCTAGTTTTCTTCATCTGGGAGCACAGTATTATTACTGACGCGATTATTTCTACATATACAGAAACCTCCCCAGAGTACCGGTGGTACAAGCAGGGGGCAGGAGAAGAGAGTCTTTTATACTTTTCCACGATCTTTCCGGATGCCTTCTCAACAAGCCACGCCTTCCCATACATAAGCAGAATCTAAGTAAAAGCTATGTACTTGCTGTTGAAAAACAATTCCATAGAACAATGAGGTTGAAATGATGTTCTGAGGGAACCTGTAGACAGAGAGAGAGAGAGAGAGAGGAGAGAGAGAGAGGGGAGAAAGAGGAAAGAGAGAGAGACCAGCAGGACTTAACTACTGTGGGCTGACTTCTTCAGATAGAGAGACACCACAGCACTGGAGCATTCTCCTATGTGGTAGGGTTGTTCTTGAACTTGAGTCATGACATCACAAAGGGCACTATCCAGATAAGTCATGACATCACAACGGTCACTATCCACATGAGGTGTTTCTCTGACCCTTGCCTACCTGCTTTGAGCATGAGCATGTGACTTGGGCTTAATCAGTCAATTCTTCCTTTTCCTTTCCCTCTAGTCCTCATAACTGGCCAGAGCTAGATAAGTGAAACAAACAGGTTCAGTAAAAGTCCAACTGGAGAAACCAAATGGAGATTGTATGCAAAGAGAGAGTCCTTTATGAACTAGAGGACTGAGGTGCGCACGGAAGCCTTGAGTTTCTGGTGGCATTTTCCTTCACTTTAAGAAGAGAGAAGCTGCCTGGTATAAAAGCACCAGAGAAAAAAATAACATTCAAGGATGGAGAAAGAGTCGCTAGAGTCAGCTGAGTCTAAAGCTCCTTGACATTCATGCTTCAGGCTGAAATCTCATTCCTGTTGCTCGGCACCGAGAGACTCTGAAGCCAAATGTAAGGTGTTCTCAGAAATCAAATGAGGAATTTTCAGGTCGAGAAGAATGTAGCTGCATGGCCGGAGAAGGACAGGGAATGTTCACAACTGGCTGTAGACACAAAATACATGCAACTTTCTTTCTCTCTTTCTCTCTCTTTGTTCCTCTCTCTCTACTCCTTCTTCTCTCTCATGTTGAGAAAATGTTGGTTTTCAAGATTGAGTCTGTTTTAGTGATCCAATTTCAATTCTCCTCAGATGACGTGTGGTCACACCACACCTGCCACATCTTTCCCTCATGTTCTACTGAATGCCCTCCACTCTTTACCTCCCACTCCCCACCCCTCTGGTAATCTCAATTCTGCATAAACAAACAAACAAAAAACCCCCAAAACTATGAATCTCTGATGCTTTTCTAAACCGTCCCAGCATCTTCTAGACAGACCCTGAAGTTATATAAGTTTATATAAATTGCTTCTATAAAAACTGCCTTACCGTAAACCTTGGAACTTAAGTGAATGAAACATTCTGTATTCCATACTTTTGTGTGAGTAATTAAAGTATAAGAAGATTCCAGGAAATTACATCCACTGAGAATCGGGAATTCTCTACATTTAAATGGCCTTTATGTGCTTAAAACATGTAAGTTCTTAATCTATTGCATGTTATTTCAGAAGAAATGTGTTTCAGTTATGGAAGGGTTCTAATGGACTTGGTGATTTTACCTGCAAATATAATGGCCACACATCCTGCTGCTTTAATTAAGGTTTTAGTCTTAACTATCAGGTCGATAAATGATTTCTCTGGGGGAGGGGGATACAGACTTCTGTAGTTACTTGCTTCTCAAGCTTAGCGTCTATTAAATGTTAATGTTAGGAGGATTTAATGTGTGTAGATTGTAGTATCCTAAAGAATGTACATTCAGTGGTTGAAAACATAATTATGTAGAAATGCCAAAATTAACATGCTTTTGAGCCATGATAATAGAAATCTGATGTCTGGCTCAAAAGAGCTGACCCTTCCTGCTGGTCAGACCACACAGAGTCGTGTGGGGGGTAGTATGGTCAGCTTCATGGTCAAACCACCATGAGGGGCTCTGAGATGTAGCCAAATTCTAAGGCTTTTGATAAATTGAAGCAGCCTTGTGGAGAATTATGGGATAGTGGGTCACAGGAAACCCTGGCACACGGTCAAAGGATACAAGAATATTTAGTCTGGAACACAGAAGACTTGATAGAGACCTGTGGTGACTCAGTGGGGGATAGGTCCTCTTTATCCTGTGGGTTCTCAGGACCGAACAAGAGCCAGTGGGTGAGAGGTAAAGAAAGACAGAGTGTGCAGGTGTGGGAATGATCTAGGAGTCACTGACCTGTCCTGGACACCAGGAGATTTGATCAGTGGGACATTAAGAATCACGGCTCTGAGCTTAGATGCCTTGTTTAGGACTGTGCTCAGTAACTATGATCTTCAGTAGAATCCTCATGGGTAAATCCAGCATTCTAACAACTTCCACATGGGGACGGTTCTGGTGGTAAGCTAAGATGAATGAAAAGATTTTCAAAAGTTTAATTACTTACCTCTCTACTTATTTTGTTTAGCATGTATTTTGTTTACTATAGTATGCTGTGCTGTATATGAAGTGAGCACACCTATTATACTGCCTGGCATAGTCAATGTAGGTGCCCATTAGCTGTTGGATGCTGGGCTGGTTGATGGGCTAAAAGGAATGGATTACTTCTAAGAGTTCACCCCCCTGTAATTTACTGTCTCAAAACAGCAGCATTTTCTTAATTTCCGGTATATATAACAACTCTGTTTTATAGGTTTTAGCATAAGTATATAAACTGTCATTTCAATTAGACATTAGTACAATATATGACTGTGTGAAATGTACATATAGAAAATTACTATAATATATATCATAAAAGAATATATGCATGCATTTTATATAGACTGTATAAAACATTGAGCTGTTATCAAAGCTCAAAAGCATTCCATATGTATGTATACATACATACATGTATATATATATGGTTTCAAAGTGTAGAAAAATCAAGAAACAAGAAAGAAAGCACACATGATCTCATCTGCCAGAAATACCATGAGCATATTAGACATTTTCCCCATGTACAGCATATTAGACATTTTCCCCATGTACAGTATGTGTTGATGTTTTCCCCTTACGTATTTTTATTTGGCTTAACATGATGTGATAATTTAAAAAAATTGTAGATGCTTTTTGGTGTTTTTTCCTGTGCTGCTTCAACCCCGAGTGTTCGCGGAGTGGTCCCACTGCATCCAGGCTGAGAAAAGAGCTAAATAAGAGACAGTCTTCTCTTCCCATGGGCCGGCACAGGTGCTAGATGTTGGGTTCAAGGCAGACAACTGAATGCTAAGCAATTAAAAATTTCTCTCTTCACTATGCTCATTGAGATTCTTGCCCCAAATGTGTATTATCAGTAGTTCACATGTGCTTCTTTTTACCCTTGGAATAAAAAAACCTTCCCCCAAATAACCAGTTCCTTTGCCTTCAACAATGCTTCCCTACCCCCTGAAACCACCCAGATTGCGAGGAGCTGCCAACACACACACTGAGCTACTAGACACGTTCCCAGACGATGCTTAATTAAATCCTTTAATTATTAGCCACTCATCACATTTGCATCATTCCCTAGTGGTGAACGCCAGAATCACTTAGGGAAAAAAACCAGCCTTCTATCTGTTCAAATTACTGCCTTAATTAGAGTTTTATCAGATTCAGGAAAGTTGGAATTCTGAAACAGTATTTTTTTTTAACTCATCAGCGTTTAACTTTGTATTAAGCAAGTCATTACACCATGGAAACACCCTTTAAGCAAACTGATAAGTTAAGCCTGGCCTTCAGGTTGAACCCAAATGTCGGATCAGCCCACTCAACCTCATTGACCAGAGTAGCATTATCAAAGGTAACAGGAAAGCAGTTATTCTAGAGACTAATTCGTAGTCGTCATATCTTGGGCAAGGAGACCAATGTTAGAGAACAGAAGTTTAAGACCCAGGTAGATAGGAATAACAGGTTGTCAGCTAAGCTCTGACCAAGCTGAAATTATATTCCACATTTATTTCATTCTTTTTTCCCCTCCATAACTGCCTTTTCAGCTTAAGTCATAGCTTCAAGCAAACACACACACACACACACACACACACACACTCCCATCATGGCATGGTATTTGTGTCTGTGAATCTTCCCTGACCCAGCTTTCTGGTCCTTTTTCCAGCCATGAAATTTTTGTGTCTTACTGAGGTGACTGACACCATGACCTCAGTTTCAGTTTCCACCAAAATCGAGGTCAGGAGAAAGTCTATTGTTTATGTATATGGAAGAGCTTTCAAGAAATTCTCTTGTTGGAAGATATAGTAGAATTTATCAGTATATTAAGCTTGTACTTACATTGCACATAAAATACAATTTATTATTTTTTAAGTATTTTATGTTTTAGAGAGATGCAGAGAGAGAAAGACACAGAGAAACATCAGAGCACTGCACAGCTCTGGCTTTAATGTGGTGTAGGGAATTGAACCTGGGACTTCGGAGCCCTAGGCACAAAAGTCTCTTTGTATAACCATTATGTTATCTATCCCTACCCTAAAAATACAATTTTTAATTCAAAGTATAGCCTGGCTTTTTTAAGTGTTTGGTTTTTATTTACAGTTTGTTGACTTAGGGCAGGAGTGCTGGTGACTCTATGGTGTTGTCAGGTCACCACCCTTGACACCTGTTGAATGAAACTCACTCCTTCCACCTTTAGTCACACCACTGACCATCTGGGTCTTGCATTTCTGATTTTCTTTCTTAATTCAGCCTGATCCTCTGGTCCCTTTGTTCTCCATTCTTAGCACTCTCTCGTTTTCCCTTCTGTCTGTTTTTTCTTCCTGGAATGGCAGTATTTCACCCTTGACCTTCTTTCCTTCTCATCTAATGCATTTTATCCCTGTATTATCATGTCTCCTCCCATTTCTTGTTCATTTGGGAGTGTTTCGTGATATCTAAGTCAAAACTCTCTCTGTCTCCTCCATCTCAGATCTCTTTAAAGAATCACATCTCCATATTTCTATCTGTATGTTTTCCAGCTACTTCAAACTTAATGGGATTTAAAGTCCTTGCCAAGCTAAGCAGAACTGACTTCCTCATTCAAATATCAATCTCCACAGTAATCCGTTCCTCAGTGAACTAACAGCTACCCTGAAGCCCAAGCCATACACCTAGAATTATTCCTGACATCTGTCTTCTTTGAACTCTACCTTGGTAATCAGCCATTATAACTACCCATGGCACTTCTCCCTCTGACCAACTTTGCCCTCTCAGTCTCCCAGTGAAACCCTTCCAGTGTCAGGTCTCCTTTCCTGGTTGGATTATCCTAAAGGCCTCTGAATAGATTTTCATGCCCCCATTACTTCTTCTACCATGACTTTACAGAGTGGCCTTTCTCAGACTTTCACTCTGAGGCCCTAGGTTCAAGCCCCAGCTCCACATTGAAGCACCAGGAGAACTCTATGGATGGTGGAATGATGTTGTGATCTCTACCCTCTGTCTTTTTCTCTCCCTAACTGTATAATAAACAATAGAAATTTAACCCAGGGAGGCTGCTCGGTGTTGGAATCAAAACTCACATTAAATAAACCAAACTCAACTCAACTCAACTATCATGGTTTCTGCTCATCCTTCTTTGGATCAGCAGCTTCACTGGTTCCATCTTGTTCTTAAGAGGAGCCTTCCCTCCAAGACTTCCTGGACCTCACTTCCCTCTCTAGCTTCATGGTCCCTCTGAGTCTCCCACTCTGCTTTAATTCACTCAGGCTTCCTGCTGAGTCTTTGGGGAGTTTCCTGTCCCTTGTAATGTCTTTTCAGCTGTGCTCCTTGCTTCTTCCCAAGGAGGAACCAACCTTTGGTATTCTGAGAAGGGATCCCATCACCTACCTGACCCCTGTGTATGGATAGACACATCCAGGGCCTCATATATCTGGGTTCACTTTCACAGGGAGTTTTTTTTTTTTTTGGTAGCCTCTTCAGCAAACAAGTGAATGACTAAATGTGTCACTTTCTTGTTGGGAAGCTAGATCAGTAGCTAGACTCAGGCAGAGGCGCCGTGCCTCTTCTCTTAGCCTACAGACTCCTGGAAACAGAGTGAATGCTCCATCTTCCCCTACTTCCCATCACTTGTTGCCACTGCAGAATTGTTCCAAAGGGATTCTGCTTCCAAGATGAAGAAACAGTTGGCCGACACGCTTCCTTTGTTCTTTTAAGGGCTTGTTGTCTTCAGTGGGAGCTTTAATTTATATGTATTTCAGGCAAACTCAGTGGTGGCAGCTGGTGGAGTGAAGCAGAACCTCCAAGAGGCAGTGGCTTATGTTTTAATTAAAGCGTGTCACGTGGCTCTAGTTGTCTGCGTCCTCTGTTCTTAAGTCTTCCTTTGTAAAGAGATCTAGAGAATGAGAGTAAGGATTCACCTGTCAATGCCCATGTCCAGTGGAGAAGCAATTACAGAAACCAGAACACCCACCTTCTGCATCCCCAAAAGAGTTCTGGTTCTTACCCATAGACAGGGAAAAATGTTAGTGGAAGATGACTAGGGGACTCTGAAATTCAACTCCATCAGGACTCAGAGATAAAAGAGAAAAGAAGGAAGGACATTCACAATTAGCAATAGGTGTAGGTGTGACTTAGGAAGGAAGAGAAAGCAGGACCATAGGGGAATATGGGCATATAAATATAATTATCGAAATAATAGTCAACGCATATCTGTGACCTTGGGAGAACTATTGCAGTTTCCAATGGAGGGAAGGGGGACACAGAACTCTGGTGGTGGGAACTGTGTAGAATTATATCCCTGTTATTTCATAATTTTGTAAATCAATATTAATTCACTAATAAAAAAAGAAAGGGAGGAGATGGGGGAAGGGGAGAGGAGCCAATGAAAGGGAAAGACCATTGTGGGTCAGTAAACTAGCTCATTGGAGAATGCTGGACTCAGGCTGGAGCCCAGTCCCCACCACACTGGAGGGACCATCGGTCCTATGATGCTTTTCTCTCTCGTCTTTTTGTCTGTATCTCTCTTCCTGTTTAAAGAAGTCTGGAGTTGTGAAGACCTGGCAACAGCAAAGGACAACTTGCTTGAGGCAACCAACAGTGTGCTGACAAAGTCACCTTGACAGTGTGCTACAAAGTCACCCAGGAAGTGCCCCTCCCCCCACCCCATGGCCATGACCCCCACAGAGGAAGTGAGTGGCATGGGATGCTAGGGTGGCTGGTTCACACTGCGCCCTGGGGCTTAGTTGTTTCTCACATAAACACAGGGGCCCAGCCATTCTGTCTCCAACTCTCTCTCTCCTCTTTATTAATGGATAAAAACAGAGAGAAATTGAGAGCAGAAGGGGAGATAGAAAGGGAGAGAGACAGAGAGATACCTGCAGCACTGCTTCACCACTTACAAAGCTTCCCCCCTGCATATGGAGATAAGGGGCTTGAACCCAGGTCCTTGCCCATTGTGACTTGTGCGTTCAGCCAGGGGAGCTATAGCTGGCAGCCAGTGTTGGGTCTTTCTTTGGTTTCAAAACCGCTATAATCTTTGCATGACGCCAAACTTTGGGCATAGACTCAGATTCTAAGATGTGGGACAGGAATGAAGCGAGCCACTTCTTTGCCACGGGGCCCAGGTTAAGAATGAGTTCTGGGGTGATGTTATCATAGCCAGCAGCTGTTCCCGGTTTAACCCTCTTCAAAGCGTCTTCCAGTTCAGACAGTGTAAAGGGAGAGAGTTTTGGAGATGGACAAGATAACCGGAAGTGGGATGACCACTCATGGGAAATTTCTCTTTTCCAGACTGGGTCGATCTTAGCATGTCCAACTTGAGTTAGGTGACTGGCCACTGAGTTTGGAGATACGGGAGGATGGGAGACGGGAGGGGCTTGGCTACCGGCACCCAGTCTGTGAAGAAGCTTCCAGGCCTTCCTGCTTGAGTGGGTGAAGTTCAGACTTTCCGTGAGTTGTTGCCAGCGGGGTTGGCGTGCTGCATCCAGGGAGGCAATGAGATGGTCAGCCACATCTGGTCGCCCGACTCATCATACTGCTTTAGTAGTTGCTCGCATTTAGCATCAAGACAAGGCGTATAGTTAGCACGTCTCCCACGAGGAATGGCTTGGGAAGCTGCTTTGAAGATGGCTTGGCGGAAGCGCCTATAGGAATCTTCAGAGGGGATAGAGTTAATTGGAATTGCAGGAATAGATTTGTTGGTAAGATCACTGAACAGACGCCAGTTTGCTTTCCGAAAGTTCCATCTTAGTTTCTCCGAGCACAGAATCAGTGGGAGCTGGAGACCAATGTGGATGACAGCTGGGCGGTGATGACTGTGTGGGAAGATCTTGAGAACTTGTCTCGTAGTGGGAAAGGCTTGGCCATTGACTGTGCTAATCCAGCACAGGTCGGGTGACGAGTCTTTATTCCATCTAGCACTGTGAAAAGAGCCTGGCTGTTTGGGATCGTATAATAGGGAGAGGTCATTCGCTGAAGCCCAGTCGGCTAAGACAGAGCCGTCAGCATGAGTGGAGGAATATCCCCAGTCTTGGTGATGGCTAGTAAAGTCACCAACGTAAACGGCTGGGTGATTCGGGCTAGGCAGGACCTCATTATCCCATGAGGCACTGGGAGGCTTATATACGTTGACGAGCTGAATAGTTCCAATAGTAATGGAGTCGTAGAAGATTGAAGAGGCCGTGTGGTAAACATCCGCAAGACACGATTTGGCGTAGATGGCTTGGCCGTGTTTAGGATGGAGATTATAGCATATTAAATCGAATCCACTGATGGTGAATCGAGCAGCTTCATTGACTGCTATATGTGTTTCTTGTAGGCAGATAACATCTGCCTGATGCTGTATCGCCAGTTGACCAATAAGAACGCGTTTGGCAAAGGACAGCCCCTCAACATTAAGTTGGAGGACTCGAAGAACAGGAGCAACAGCTTGAAAGTTGTCAGGAGCTGCTTGTTGCTGGCTTTGAAAGTGACTGGGATCCATGTGGATTCAGTTGGCTAGGAAGGATTTCTCTCCTCTCCGTGTGTTACAAACTCCTTGAGAGGCTGCTTCTGTCACGTATTTCTCATCTTACAGAGAAATTCCTATCACCCGCCCAAGCTGGTTTCCGCCCAGGAAGATCTACCTACAAACAAGCCCTGGCCCTCTCAACTTACATTGAAAATGGATTCCAGAAGAATTTAAAGACGGGTGCTGTCTTTGTTGATCTCACAGCAGCCTATGACATGGTCTGGCACCGTGGTCTCCTAGTCAAGATCTCAAGATGCCTGCCTCCATGGGTGGCCAACACTTTATCGTTTCTTCTCCAAAACAGAAGATTCCGGGTGCATCTGGGTGACAAGTCTAGCAGATGGAGACTTGTCTCAAGCGGCCTCCCCCAGGGCTCTGTTCTGGCTCCTACGCTATTTAATATTTACATCAATGACCTCCCAGAAACTTCTTCAAGGAAGTTCATCTACGCCGATGACATCTGCTGTGCAACTCAGGCATCCAAGTTTGACATCCTCGAGGAAACACTCACGAAAGACACGTCTCTGATATCTGATTACTGTCAAAAATGGCGACTAATCCCTAGCACTGCAAAAATGGTATCATCTGTTTTCCATCTACACCATGCCTCGGCCTCGCGTGAGCTTAATGTGCAGCTTGGCGATACGAGAATCCGGCATGAAACCCAGCCAGTCTATCTTGGCGTTACTCTCGATCGCACCCTGTCATTTCACAAACATCTCATAAAAACTGCAGCAAAGGTGGGCGCAAGGAATAACATCATTGCAAGACTGGCCAGCTCCTCATGGGGCGTGAGCGCTTCCACACTACGATCATCATCTCTGGCATTATGCTATTCCACTGCAGAATACTGTGCCCCAGTATGGTTCCGTAGCCCCCATGTCCACTTGGTCGATTCCAAATTAAATTCCTCCATGAGGATAATTTCTGGAACCATCCGTTCCACCCCGGTTCCATGGCTGCCAGTTCTTAGCAACATTGCCCCGCCAGATATTCATCGGGATGCGGCATCATCTAAGTTCATTTCCCACGTCTACACTCGACCGGACCTGCCAGTATACGCAGATATCTTCACCCACCCTGTCCAACGCTTGATGTCTCGTCACCCAATCTGGTCCCCTACGCCTACACTGAACTTCTCTGTTCCAGTCTCTTGGAAACAGAGTTGGCAGTCAGCTGAGGTAAAGAACAAACACCTCATCGCAGACCCCTGCAAGCGTCAACCCGGCTTTGAACTAGCACGTTGTGACTGGGCCCTCCTCAATCGCTATCGAACAGGCCATGGCCGGTGCGCCGCTATGTTCCATCACTGGGGAGCCAGAGACGACCCGAACTGCCCCTGCGGCTCCAGACAGACTATGACCCACATAGTCAATGACTGCCACCTCTCCAGATTCAAAGGAGGTCTCGAAACTTTACATCAGGCTCAACCTGACGCTGTTGACTGGCTACGGAAGAAGGGCAAACGCTAGAAGAAGAAGCCAGGGGAGCCACCACTCAGTCCTTGTTTCAGCGCCTCTCTCCCTCCAGCATTCTTGTTCCAGCTTCACATGTGGACAAAGGCTGATGAAGACTAAAGAACAGGGTGGCAGGCTTGAGAGCCCAGCCCCTTCTGAGCAGTGAGTTTCAGGACCCTCAGATGGTTGACCCTATGAGTCTGCCTCCATCCACAGAAGCTTCTGTGTTGAAGGTCACAGCTCTCTGGTCAGACATAATCAGGTTGTGGTTTACTGGTTTACTCCTGCACTGGACCTGGGACCCTGCCTTCCCCGCCAACTCCTCCTCCTGGCGGGCATCTGTGAAGTGGCTGAGGCTTGATTCTCATCACACTGTGGCTCATGGCTGGGTTTCATTGCAGGGAGGAAAAGTCACAGAACCAGACACCTTGGAGCCTCCCCAAGTTCACCAGATATGGGTCCCACTGTGAAAACTCCAACCTCTGATTTTGCTTGTGTCTTGTCCTCATGATGTAACTGCTTTTGGGCTTTCTCTTTGTGATGAGTGGACTTTTTTTTCTTGTTGTTGTTGTCTCTAGGGTTATAGCTAGGACTCAATGCTGGCATCCCCCTCCCCCCGTTTTATTGGACAGGAAAGAGAGAAATTGAGTGGAGAGATGAGAGATGGAGAGAGGAAGACAGACACCTGCAGACCTGCTTCACAGATTGGGAAGCATCTCTGCTGCAGGTGGGGAGCGGGAGCTCGAACCCAGGTCCTCACATGGGTCCTCACGCATAATACTATATGCACTTTACAGGGTACACCACTGCCCAGCCCCTAAGTGGACAATTCTATCTTCATTTTTTTTTTAAATCTTTTATATGGTCCGGGAGGTGGCGTAGTGGATAAAACATTAGACTTTCAAGCATGAGGTCCTGAGTTCGATCCCCAACAGCACAAGTACCAGAATGATGGCTGGTTCTTTCTCTCTCTCTCTCTTCCTATCTTTCTCATAAATAAATAACATTAGAAAGTATTCATTAATTTATTTGGAATAAAAATGGAGTGAAATTCAGAAGGAAGGTGGAAATAGGGAGAAGGAGGGAGAGAAAGAGATGCCTGCAGCACTGCTTCCCTGCAGCACTGCTTCCCTGCTCGTTTATCCTCGCAGGTGGGGACCAGGGCTTGAACCTGGGTGGTTCCGTGCTGTACTTCGTGCACTGAACCAGGTGCAGCACCACCCGGCTCCCAACGATGCATTTTCTAAATCTGATCAGAACTGAGCACTTCGCGATGCCGGCAGGGTGCCAGCGTGGAGTGTTCTGTGGTGGTGGGTGGGTGTCCTCTGCTCCAGGCGGGGCCCAGAGGCCTCAGGGTCTGGATGGACATGCCATCAAACTGAAGAGGTAAAAAGGCCACTTAGGACAGATGAAGTAGCTCTCCTGGTGGTGGTGGTGGTGGGGGAGATGAATCATGATGCATGAGGCCCAGGTTCAAGTCCGAGCACTGACTAATGTCAGAGGGAACATCTATCTGCTTACCGCCTCTTAGTGGGCCAGGGGGTCGGGGGAGGAAGTCCAGGAACAATGAGAAATGAAATCACAGATGTCTGAAGTTCCAGCTCTGATAAATAAATAAACAAACAAACAAACAGTAAAGTCATTTAAAATCAAGGCCAAGAGAACTAGATTTAAAAAAAAAAAAAACAAACCCAAACTCTGAAAGCAGGTTTTTCTGTTGTTGGAATGAGGAGAATTGAGATCTTTGCATGACAGGGTTCTGGCTTCTCAGTCAAAGCACAGAACATATCAAGCATGGAGCCCTCTGAGCCAGAATCCATTTTTTTTTCCCCTGACAAAACTACTTTGTGCTCCCAAGAGCTCTCTGTCTTGGGTGACTGTCACAGCATCAGGTCACTGAGGTGATTTTGGCCACAAAAAATATAAGTGGCTATTTCTACTCCCCT
Source organism: Erinaceus europaeus (assembly GCF_950295315.1). Taxonomy (NCBI): domain Eukaryota; kingdom Metazoa; phylum Chordata; class Mammalia; order Eulipotyphla; family Erinaceidae; genus Erinaceus; species Erinaceus europaeus. The sequence continues at coordinate 7,010,509 of NC_080175.1, forward strand.
AAGAAGCCCTCTTAAACCTTGGCTATCAGGGTCTCTGGCTTCCACAGTGTCTGCATGTCTTCATTCAAGATACTTTTCTTTTCTGTTCTTCAGCTGTTCACTGGACTGGATATATCATCTCCCCCCCTCCGTTCCTTTTTAAAATATATATATATATTTTTCCTTTGTTGTCACTGGAGTCATCACTGGAATTCAACACCTGCATGGCTCTACCACTAGCTGTCACTTTTGTTGTTGTTTTTCATTTTTCTTTTGAAAGAGAGTGAAATAGATAGAGAGAAACTAGGAGAGTGGGGCAGACACAGAGAGAGGGAGAGACACCTACAACACTGTTCCACTGCTCCTGAAGCGTCCCTCTGCAGGTGGAGACCAGGGGCTTGAACTCGGGGCTTTCAGCATGGTGGTGCGTGCATGTGTGCTCTGCTGGGTACTCCACCTCCTCCCGCCTTGTTCTTCCATGTTGTTACTTGGTAAGGGTCTGGACTCAATGGGAGCGTCCCAGCATCCTCATGAATTTTATCACCACAAATAAATGATGATTCAGTGACCTCTCTTTTCTGACTTTGCAAACAGTTCATTTGCCAAAATTCTGTGATCCGAAGACTCTTCACCTTATCTGTGAAATCTCCTAACAGAAACTAAGTCTCAGATCTCTTTCTCCTGAAAGAATAGAACACCAGAGGCTGTGAATTAGGTAAGCTTTTTAAAAAAATATCTCTTTTCTTTTAATACTTTTTTTTTTACTTTTATTTATTTTTTGCAACCAGGCAAGCATTTTCCCACTGCAGCTTAGTGCCAGCATGGTGACTCCGCCATTGCAGGTGGTCATTGTTTTTCCTTTTCTGTCGAGACAAAAAAATGAGGGAGAGATAGAGACTGGGAGGGAGAGAGAAAGAGAGACACCTGCAGCTCTGTTCCACTGCTTATGGAGCTTCCCTCTTGATGGAGGGGATCGGGGACTTAAACACAGGTCTTCAAGTACCGTAATGTGTACATTCTACCAAGAGCACTACCGCTCGGCCTCATTTTGTTTTTCTTTTTTAAATATTTATTTATTTATTCCCTTTTGTTGCCCTTTTTTTGTAGTTATTATTGTTGTTGTTGTTGATGTCATCATTGCTGGATAGGACAGAGAGAAATGGAGAGAGGAGAGGAAGAAGACAGAGAGGGGGAGAGAAAGACAGACACCTGCTGACCTGCTTTGCCACTTGTGAAGCAACCCCCCTGCAGATGGGGAGCCAGGGGCTTGAACTTATATCCTTGCGTAGGCCCTTGTGCTTAGTACTATGTGTGCTTAACCTGGTGCACCACAGTCTGGCCCCCAAGATTTATTTTTATCTAAGCATGAGCAGAACACTGGCATGCAGTGATGCTTAAGCTTGAGCCTGGGATGCCTAGGGGCTCAGGTATCAAGTCTGGTGCCCTACCACTGACTATCTCCCTGGAACTTGTGGTTGATATGTTAAGTGATTGGACCAAATGCTGACTGTCTTTGTGTGCCATTGATAGAGTCCACAGAGCCTTGTGTCAGCCCTTCTCAGTGCTGGCTTCAGAATCTTCTGCCAGGCCAGGGATGACGGCCCAACTTTACACAGGACCCTCATAGCTGAAAGCACTTCATCCAAGACACAGACTGTTTGGTGCCAGGGTTGGTACTCCAAAAAGGTCTCTTAATTTTGTTTAGTCTTTATATTGGATAGAGATAGTCAGAAATGGAGAGGAAGAGTGGTGATAGAGAGGGAGAGAGACAGAGAGACACTTGCAGCACTGCTTTGCCACACACAGAGCTTTCTCCCTGCAGGTGGGGACTGGCGGGTGGAACCTGTATCCTAGTGCCTTGTAACATGTGCACTCAACCAGGTGCACCACCTCTCGGCACCTGGAGGTCTCTTAATTTACAAGCATCGAAGGAGCCTGGAAGGATGGAAGACATATCTAGACCAGAGAGAAGGGAGATGCTCAGCCAAGGATGTATCTGAGGTAGAAACAAACCACTTTAGGCGGCTGGGCTGTCATTTTTGCCTGGCTGGCTTCGTGGGCTGAGCTGAGAACGCAGTTCAATCTTTATTCACGAACGGGGATGCAGTCCAAAAAACTAATCTAATCTAATCACAACCCAATTCTGTCCTCCATTTCTCTCCTCTGGCGGAAGAGTCAAGAACAAAGGAAATACGTATGATGGGGCCAGGAAAAAGAAAGAAGTGCGAACCAGCGATGACTAAACCAAATGTCCCAGAGGCGGCGGTGGGGGGGGGGGGACCAAACCAATATCGTGGAGGCAGGGGGTGCCCAGCCAACAGTGGACGTGCAAACAGAACACATAGCAAGCAACACAAGCCAACCCAGTGTGATGATAAAATCAGAAGGCTTCACAAGCAGAATCCAGAAGTATACCAACACTGGGCAGTAGTGCAGAGGGTTAAGCGTGCATGGCAGGAAGTGCAAGGACTGGAGTAAGGATCCCGGTTCGACCCCCCAGCTCCCCACCTGCAGAGGAGTCACTTCACAGGCGGTGAAGCAGGTCTGCTGCAGGCGTCTGTCTTTCTCTCCTCCTGTCTTCCCCTTCTCTCTCGATTTCTCTCTGTCATATCAAAAAAACAACAGCTATAACAACCACAACAAGGGCAACAAGGACAACAAAATGGGAAAAATGGCCTCCAGGAGCAGTGGATTCCTAGTGCTGGCATGGAGACCCAGTGATAACCCTGGAGGCAAAAAAAAAAAAAACCCACTTGAGACATACCAGATGAGGAGCAATTGGAACAGAAGAGGAGTTGTAGATTCTGTAGATGGTGCTGGGAACTCTGTGTGTGTGTCAAGTGGCTTCTAGTGTTTCACTGCAGAATCTGGGCTCTGAGACTGCCTTTATCTCTACCCCCACCCCTTCAAGTGTGGTTACTACCATTGTCCCTCAGCCCTTATCTTTTGCAACATAGTCCTGGCTGAGTCTTGAAGTTAAATTGAAAATAGTCTCTTTCTTCTTCTTTTTTTTAAGCCTGCAGCAACCTGCCTGGCTTAGTCCTGGCAGATAGCATTTTGATAAGGCCGTTCATAGTGCTTCCCACACAGCAAATGGTTTTGGGCAATAAAAATAAAAAAAATGTCAATGTAGAAAGAATTTAGGAGAGGAGGGAAAATAAATTATTTGAAAGGTTATTTTTCCCTGAGGTCTTAGAGAAAGAAAGAAAGTTTACTTAAAGGGGAAGGCTTTTCCCATGGATTCTAGTAGCTGGTAATTGGGGCCTGTAAAACGGGCATTGCAGTGACAACCTGTCCCAAACTTCTTGAAAATCGCTTTTGACCCAGGGAACCGGTTCCAGGAAGCCACTGTTGATATATTTAAATGAATCCAGCTGGATCTCTCTGATGTATTGATCTAGGGGATGTGGTAGGCGAGCTTGGGGACAATGCTTGAAGCCGGGCCAATGCATTTGGACTCAAAGTTTATTTTATTGCCATTTTTATTAAAGCTTGGAGCCTCGGGCAACCAGATTATGGCTGCTGGCGCCTCCATCAGCAAGTTCAAGCCTGTGCTCTCCCTAGGAGCTGGCTTCCACATGCTTTTCTGGGACTGGGGAGTAATGGGAATGAGTTTGTTACCTCCTTTCTGCTTGTCCACGGGAGACGAGATAGGACCTGCTCTTCTCCCTAGCCTATCCATGGTCATAATTCTTCTGTTTCCAACTCAGGGCAGGAGCAGTTTCTGAGCTGAGTCTCGGCGTCCTGTTGGGCCTTTTCTTCCCTGCAGACAGCATCAGCCATCAGGGCAGACAGACTACGCCAGGGCCAAATCCTGTCTGACTGACTCTGCTATTCCACTGGCTTTGGAGAGAGCACCAAAGGGGCCGGTGGTGATGCATCAGGTTGAGTGCACATGTTACAGTGCACAAGGACAGGGGTTCAAGCCCCCAGTCCCCACCTGCAGGGGGAAAGCTTTGCAAGTGGTGAAGCAGGGCTGCAGGTGTCTCTCTTTTTTTCTCCCTCTCTATCTCTTCCTACCCTCTCGATTTCTGGGTGTCTCTATCCACTAAATAAAGATAACTAAAAACATTTAAAGATAAATGTAGAATTTGGGAGTCGGGCGGTAGCGCAGCAGGTTAAGCGCAGGTGGCGCAAAGCACAAGGGCCAGTAAGGATACCGGTTCAAGCTCTTGGCTCCCCACCTGCAGGGGAGTCACATCACAACTGGTGAAGCAGGTCTGCAGGTGTCTATCTTTCTCTCCCCCTCTCTGTCTTCCTCTCCCCTCTCCATTTCTTTCTGTCCTATCCAACAATGATGACAACACTAATAACTACAAAAACAAAACAAAACAAGGGCAACAAAAGGAAATAAATAAATATTAAAAATATTTATTTAAAAAATGTAGAATTTCAATCGAGAGGGGGGGCACCAACAGTGAAGAGCATATGGTTATGCAAACACATCTCGTGCCTAAGGCTCCAAGGTCCCAGGTTCAAGCTCCTGACCTACCATAGCCAGAGCTGAATAGTGTACTGGTTTCTCTCTCCCTGTATCAATCTCCTCCTCTCTCTCTCTCTCTTTCTCTCATTCAAAGAATAAATTCAATAAAATATTTTATAAAAAGGAAGGAAAGGTAGATCCCAAGGAAGGCAGTGATGTACCCAGACAAGAATGGCCTTAGTGTGATCAAAGGAATTAAGCTAGGAGTCCAGGAACTGGCAGATGAGGTGCCCAGAGCTTGAGAATTGGCCCCGCTAGACCCAGACCTGCATAGATATTTTAAAATATAATTGTTGCTAGTTATTCAGTAATGGCATGTAGATGATAAAATTATAGCACTATAGTTTTGCACCACACCTATCACCACCATTGTGTGCTTCCCCTCTGTTATCCAGAGTTCTCACAAAAGTCTAAGAGACCATTTGATGACTTTTGTGTTTTTGTGAGTTCTTGGGCTTTAGTTATCTGTATGCCATTTATCACAAAACCATCCAATAGTTGCCTTTCACCTCTTATTTCACTAAGCACAATCACCTCTAGTCCCATCTATTCTGTCCAAAAGGATATCATGTCGTATGCTTTACATTGGTTTGTTCTAGCCCTCCCCCACCAAGAGAATTGGGTGAGTCCTATTAATTTGGTGGGCCTGCTTGGCCCCGCCCCAAAAGAAATCCCAAGAGAGGGTTCCTGAGTCCGAGAGTTCCTGAGTTCCCGAGTGACAGAGTTCCTGAGTTCCTGAGTTCGAGAGTGCGAGAGTTCCTGAGTTCCTGAGTTCGAGAGTGCCAGAGTTTCAGAGGGTTCCCCAGTACGAGAGTTGCTGAGTTCCGGAGTTCGAGAGTTTGAGAGTGAGAGAGTAAGAGAGTTCCACAGTGGAAGAGTTGGAGAGTTCCCGAGTTCGAGAGTAAGAGAGAGTTCCTGAGTTCCAGAGTGACAGAGTTCCTGAGTGCCAGAGTTCGAGAGTTTCAGGGTTACAGAGTAAGAGAGAGTGCCAGAGAGACAGAGTTCCTGGGTTCCTGAGTTCAAGAGTAAGAGGGAGTGCTTGTGCCGCCGCAAAGAGACAGCAGAGTTCTGTTTGGTGATTAGTTTGTCTTAGTTTATGAATCGTTGTTCCTGAATAAAGAAATACAGCTTCCCTGCCCAGCCGTTGTCTCCGCGTCTCTGTTACCCGCCCATGAAGCTAGACCCGGCCGGCCAGAGCCTCGAAAATTTTAACAACAATATCATTTTTATTGCAGTTGTATTCCATTGAGTATTTGTATATGTGTGTACACATATACACATAGTCAATGCCCTGTTTTTAATATAAGTTGGAATATAAATAACTGAAGCAAGAAACTTGCAGAGCAGTAATAGTGACCAAACTGACTCTTGAATTCTGTGCAAATTATAACGGTTATTGGAGAGACCAGGACTGGAAGTGGTGGAGGGGATTTGGTGACAAGGAACTGGAACTTTCAAGTTGGGTGTAATGAGTCTCTCTCTCTCTCTCTCTCTTTCAAATACACACACACACACACGCACACGCACACACACACACACACACGTGAAACTAGACTCCTAAAATCTCATACTGTTGTGAATCAATGTTATATCAAAAACAAACAAACAAAAACCTTAATACCTGCTGCACGTCCCAAAAGCTACCATGAAAATACAGTGGATTGGGAGTTGGGTGGTAGCTCAGCGGGTTAAGTGCAAGGACTGGCATAAAGATCCCGGTTCCAGCCCCCAGCTCCCCACCTGTAGGTGGGTTGCTTCACAGGTGGTGAAGCAAGTCTGCAGGTGTCTGCAGGTGTCTATCTTTCTCTCCCCCTCTGTCTTCCCCTCCTCTCTCCATTTCTCTCTGTCTTATCTAACAACAATGACAACAATAATAACTACAACAACAATGAAAACAACAAGGGCAACAAAAGGGAAAATAAATAAATAAAAGAATAAAAAATGAAAATATAGTGGATTAAAAATACAGTGCTAGCTTGGCCATGCCAGTGAATCAAAGAGCTGCCCAGGTGAGTGAATGCTATGAGTGAGTTCAAGTCTCCCTGTGCTGATTGCTGTCACTTTGTCTGCACAATCGGATGTAATAAGAGCAAGATCTCTCTTTTGCTTTCTCTCTAACTTCATGACTGAAGCTGGGAGTTGGAAAGGGAATTTAGGAGGTTGTGCATAGCCTTTTCATCCAAGCAGAAAGCACTACTTTTTGATACCCATTTATTGAATCGTATCACGTACCAAGAGTTTTGCCAGATGCAGGAATAGCTGTTCTTTCTTTAGTGTGGTCAAAGTTATTGAAGAAGACAGTTATATTAGCAGCTACAATGTTGTGGGTTAACTGAAGTTGTAGGTCCGGTTCAAGCACATATCTGCCTCCTCTGCTTTTCTCTCTTTGTTTCCTTTCTTTCTTGCCACCAGGGTTATCACTGGGTCTCAGTGGCAGCACTACAAATCCACCTCTCCTGGCGTCCATTTTTTTTCACCCTTTCTATATGTATTGGCCAGGACAGAGAGAAATCGAGAAGGGAGGGAGCATAGAGAGGAAAAGAGAAAGAGAGACACCTGAAAACTTGCTTTACTGCCCAGGAAGTGTGAGGATCAGGAGCTTGAACTGGGATTCTCACACATGGTAATACACAGGCTCAGCTGGATGCACCACCACCCAGCTTCCTCTTTCCTTGTAAAATCCATTTAACATTGACTGACGACACTGCATGATTTATGAGTGTAGATTCACACCTGCATGTAAGAGCATATGACCCACCACACTTAGAACACACGTTCCAGTGGCATCATGCCAAAAGGGCCCCTCCCTCATCCTCCCACATGCCCCCCATTCCCTCTGATAGCCATTAAGGTTTCTATGAAGTCCGAGAGTCAGTTTGGTTATATTATTATTATTATTATTATTACAAGTTCCTATATTTTAGTTCTGTATACTTCACCCATGAGTAAAACCACCTGGCAGTTGTCTTTTACCTATCTACTTACTTTGGTTAGCAGAATCACCTCCAGTTCCATTCATTCTGTCACTAAAAATAGGACATCATCCTTTTAATGACAGAGTAGTATTCAACTAATTACATATCCCACAAGTTCTCCATTCACTCATTTACTGATGGACATTTTGACCAACTTCATGTTTTGGCTATTGTGAATAGCTGCTATAAAAATAGGGGTGAAATACACCTTCTTGTTCAAATTCTGTTACCAAGGAAATTGACATGCTCTCCCTTTTTTATTTCTTTATTGGGGAATTAATGTTTTACATTTAACAGGAAATACAATAGTTTGTCCATGCATCACATTCCCCTGATTCCCATTTAACAATACGACCCCCACTAGGTCCTCTGAATCCTTCTTTCTCCTTTTTTGTTTTAATGTGTATTTATTTATTCCATTTTGTTGTCCTTGATGTTTTCTTGTTATAGTTATTATTGTTGTTGATATTGATGTTGACGTTGTTGGATAGGACAGAGAGAAATGGAGAGAGGAGGGGGAAGACAGAGAGGAGGAGAGAAAGATAGACACCTGCAGACCTGCTTCACCAACTGTGAAGCGACTTCCCTGCAGGTGGGGAGCCAGGGGGCGGGGAAACTGACCTTTTTCCCCGCCATACTTTGCACAGTGCATACAAGCACTTCTCATCTGTTTAAAATAAAATAATTCTTTTTTAAAAAAGTGATGCTGGAAGCAGAATGCGCAAGTTGCCTTGGATGTGGGGTGTGAAGCTCTGACCCGCATGGACTGTTGTCTTCAGAGAGGCTGCCAGCTCCTTTGTCTTCTCTGGCTGCCATCTTGAAAGCGGCAGAAAGTGAGCCCCCTGCTGAGATACCAACCATCATCTGCAGCTTTGGCTGCCACGGGGGAAGTCGTGTGCCAGGCACAGCCCCCTCTAGAAGCCGAATCCCAGGCGAAACCAGAAGATGGGGGTGGAGAATATAGTGTACTGGTTATACAAACACAGACTCTCCTGCCTGAGGCTCTCAAGTCCAAGTCCAATCCCTTGCACCACCATAAGCCAGGGCTGAACAGTGCTCTGGGAAAACAATGAGAACAGCAGGAATGGCACTGCCACAGAACATGGCCCAGCCTGGTTCCTGGGCACCTCTCCATGCTGGACTTGGAACCCATGTTCCATGGGTGGACTGGACTTGGAATGACTCAACCCTCTCCTCAGTTTACTAAGAAGTCACCTACCAACAGCCTTCCCCAAAATAAGGTCAAAACTTGTCCCAGAGAGCACAGGCTCATTCTCTTAGCTCCCACAAGCCTCTGGTCAGCCTGAAGTTAATCCTGAGGGAGTCTGGGTAGCACAGGCCCCTTTCAGGTCTGGCATTTCCACCAAATCTCTGTAGCTTTGTTGGGAGAATGTCTCCGGGTGCTCCTGAATGCTTCCTTCTTCCTGAAGATGTTGTGAAATTATTGTCATTTCCTAAGGAAATCTGAGAAGCACATCATTTGGCACAAGGGGCTTGCAGCTTCAGAATGGAACAAATGAAAACCATGTCTCAGCTGAGTAAAAAGGAAATGTACATGTATCATTTTTAGTGAACGATCCAATTTTGATTGAGTCAAAAATTAGAATTCAGGGGAGGTGATTTCATCTCCCATCTTAATTGACTCTTTGCCTACAGATGATTGACGGTGAGCTATTTTTATGTAAGAGAAATAACACAGTGGGTCTTTCCAGTACTGTTTCTTTGAGGGAAAGTTAAAAGTGCTGACCAGGCATTAAATAGTGTAGCACTTTACGAGGTAGGGCATTTTAGAACTTTATTATCAAGGTTAATTAAACATCATTGGGTCCACCGTAAAGTCAGTTTGGAAACTATCATATTTATCAGACAATAAATCTATCAGGTCTATAAACTAAAAATGAAATATCTAAAATTAAAAAAAAAACAACCAAAATCAATAATGGCTTAGAACAATGATGTGAAATCCTGTCACTGTCCCTGCCTGGATCTGACTGAGACAAACTCTCCTGACGTTAAGTATTGGGCTCCCATTTAGGCTGAGGCCTGTTTAACAATTTCAGTAGGACAGCTCAGTGGGGAGTTGATTTCTTTTTTCTAATATTTTTGAATCACCTGTTTTCTCTTCTCAGTAATATACAGTCACTTAAAAAATATACACAGTTGGGTGCACCTGGTTGAGCACATGTGTTGCAATGTGCAAGGACCTGGGTTCAAGCCCCAGTTCCCACCCATGGGGGAGAAAGCTTTGTGAGTGGTGAAGCAGGTCTTCAGGTCTCTCTCTCTCTCTCTTCCTGTCTCTCTCTCTTTCTGTCTCTCCCACTTCCACTCAGTCTCCTCCCTAGCTTCTCGATTTCTAGCGGTCTCTATCTAAGAAATAAAGTCGAATAAGTTTACTACCATTCTTATACTTTCTGTCATACCCAGCCACCACCCTCCCTCTCTTTCTCCCTCCCTCTATTTATCTTGTAATTGACAGGGCAGAGAACAATTTAGAGATGAGAAGGAGATAGAAAGACTCATGTACTGGGGGTCGGGCGGTAGTACAGTGGGTTAAGCACACATGGTGCAAAGCGAAATGACCGGCATAAGGATCCCGGTTCGAGCCCCCAGTTCCCCACCTGCAGGGGAGTCACTTCACAGGCAGTGAAGCAGGTCTGCAGGTGTCTCTCTTTCTCTCCCCCTCTCTGTCTTCCCCTCCTCTCTTCATTTCTCTCTGTCTTATCCAACAACGACGACATCATCAACAACAATAATAACCACAACAAGGCTACAGCAACAAGGGCAATAAAAGGGGGAAAAATGGCCTCCGGGAGCTGTGGATTCATGGTGCAGGCACTGAGCCCCAGCAATAACCCTGGAGGCAAAAAAAAAAAAAAAGAAAAGAAAAGAAAAAGAAAGAAAGACTCCTGTACCGTGGCCTCACCACTCTTGAAGCCTCCTCCTACAGGTAGCACCTGGGAGCTTGAACTTGGGTCCTTCTGCATGGTAATCTGTGTGCTTTACCAGCTGTGCCAACACCCAGCTCCCCTTTATATTTTTAATGCCACTGGGGTTATCACTGGGATTCAGTGTCTGTACAGAACCACCATTTCCAGCAGTTATATTTCTTTCTTCTTCTTTCTTTTGGATAGAGGGTGAGAGACAGAGAAACTGGGAGAAAGAAAAGGGAAAAGAGAGGAGAGGAGAGACAGTCGTAGCGCTGCTTTGCTGTTCATGAAAGTTCCTCCCCTGCTTGGTAACATGCGTGTTTGACCAAATGAGTCACCACCCAGCTCTCCCAGAACCACCCATTCTTTATTATTATTGGATAGGACAGAGAGAAATGGAGAGAGGAGGGGAAGATAGAGAGGGAGAGACACCTGCAGACCTGCTTCACCTGCTTGTGAAGCGACCAGCCCCTGCCTCCTTGAAGGTGGAGAGCCGGAGGCTCGAACCCAATGCTCGCGCTTCCAGCTATGTGCACTTAACCCGGTGGTCAACCAGACCCACCCATTCTTAAACAGTTACTGTGTTTGAGGAGCCTGGGCTATGTCAGACTGTGTTTGGAAATGGCAGGTGGGTCACGCAGTTCTGTCTCCAGGCAGGTGAGCAGGGCCTGCTGATTATGTTCTGCTCAGAGGGATGTCAAGCTTCCAGCAAAGGGGAAGGAAGAGTGCCCCCTTAAGAAACCATAACCAGGGAGTTGGGCTCTAGCGCAGCAGGTTAAGTGCATGTGGCACAAAGCGCAAGGACCAACGGAAGGATCTGGGTTCGAGTCCCCGGCTCTCCACCTGTAGGGGAGTCACTTCACAGGTGGTGAAGCAGGTCTGTGGGTGTCTTTCTCTCCCCCTCTCTGTCTTCCCCCTCCTCTCTACAACGACGACATTAATAACAACAATAATAACCACAACAATGTTAAACAACAAAGGCAATAAAAAGGAAAATAAATACATAAATATAAAAAAAATTTTTTTTTAAAGAAACGATAACCACTCAAGCCTCGGGCTCCCCACCCACAGGGGAGGTCGCTTCACAGGGCGGTGACGCGGGTCTGCAGCTGCAGGCCTTTATCTTTCTCCCCTCCCCCTCTGTCTTTCCCTCCTCTCTCCATTTTTCTCTGTCCTATCCAACAACAGTGACATCAATAACAATAATAACCACAACAATGATAAAACAACAAGGACAATAAAAGGGAAAAATAGCCTCCAGGAGCAGTGGGTTCATAGTGTTGGCACTGAGCCCCAGCAATAACCCGGGAGGCAAAAAACAAAAAACAAAAAAAACAGTAACCAGCCCTTGCTAGTTTGTTTCACTTGTACTTTGGCAAGATAATGATGCTAACACACACACACACACACACACACACACACACACACACACACACACACACACTCACACACACACTCACACACATCATCACCACTGCCCCCACCCCACCCTCCCACCTCCCAAGGTGTTTGACCAACTAAAGTCCAGAACCCCTGCAAGACCTCACTTGTTGCCACGTTTCTTCTTGACAATTGTCTTCAGCATCGATGTTACCAAAATCAGCCTGACTGGGGGCATCCCACTGCTCTCTCTGCTGACACATTGGACTCTGGGGTTGCAGGCCAGAAATCATGAAGAGTAAAATTGAGTCCGTGAGGTCATCTTCGGTCTGGATAATGACATTTTCAGTAAAGATATCTGTGAGGCCAGTCCCCCCCCCCCCATGGGGTTCATTAACAGGTTCTGAAGAAGACCCTCTGTTGAAAAGAGGAATTCATTCTTTCAGTCACTACTCCCTGAACCTCTTCCTCAGGCAAGCAATTTCTCCTCAGTCATTACCTGTTTCCTGTCAATCACTCAAATGAAAAATCCCACCCTTACTTGGAGGGGCTCAAATCCTTCTGCAAGCTGCCATGTTTAAAATGCAGGCTCCAGGAATTCTGCCTGCATTCCATGACATTTAGAGGCTGACCACAGACTATACTTCTCCTGAGCTATTTTTAGAGAGCGAGCAAGCTCTGCCAGCTCATTATTTGTGTGGGTCAAAGAAGCTGGTTCCTTGCCAGGTGGCCCTTTTCCTTGCCGATCTGCTCACAGTACCTTTGGACTCCTTTGCTGCCAGGAAGGTGGAGGCTTCTTGGGGGAGATCGAAAAAGCGCAAGACTACCTCAAACATCCACACACATCACACAATTCATTCCTCCTTTCTAAAAAAAAAAAAAAAAAGGTAGGACCAGGTGATGGCATACCTGGTTAAGCACTCACATTAAAATGTGCAAGGACTGCGGCCAGGTGATGGCATACCTGGTTAAGCACTCACATTAAAATGTGCAAGGACTGAGGCCAGGTGGTGGCATACCTGGTTGAGTGCACATTACAAGGCACAAGGAGCCAGGCTCGAGTGAGTCCCTGGTCCCCACCTGAAGGGGAAAACTTCACAAGCGGTGAAGCTGTGCTCAGGTGTTTCTATGTCTATCTTCCTCTCTATTCCCTTTCCCTCTCTATTTCTGGCTGTTTCTATCCAATAAATAAATAAAGATAATAATAAAAAAATGTGCAAGGACCCAGGTTCAAGCTCCTGGACCCCACCTCCCATCTGCAAGGGGAAAGCTTTATGACTGGTTTCTCTCTGTCTCTATCCAATAATAATAAAAATTTAAAAAGCCACAAATAGAAGCTGAATTGTTTTACTCCCCTCTCTTTTTGTTGTTTTTCTTTTTGTTTTTTCCCTCCAGGGTTATTCCTGGGGCTTGGTGTGACATTACAAATCCACTGCTCCTGGAGGCCATCTTTCCCATTTTGTTGCCCTTGTTGTTGTTGTTATTGTTGCCATTGACGCTGTTGCTGTTGGATAAGACAAAAAAAAAATTGAAAAAGGAGGGGAGAACAGAGAGAGGGAGAGAAAGATAGACACCTATAGACCTGCTTAACTGCCCATAAGGTGCCCCCCCCACTAGTGGGGAGCTGGAGGCTCAAACTGTGATCCTTATGCCAGTTCGTGCTCTTTGTGCCATGTGCACTTAACCTGGTGTCCTGCCGCCTGGCCCCTGATTTATTTATTTATTTAATTGGTTAATTAATTAATTTTTGCCTCCAGGATTATTGCTGGGGCTCAGTGCCTGCACCATGGATCCACTGCTCCTGGAGGCTATTTTCCCCCCTTTTGCTGCCCTTGTTGTTGTAGCCTTGTTGTGGTTATTATTGTTGTTGTTGATGTAGTTCACTGTTGGATAGGACAGAGAGAATTGGAGAGAGGAGGGGAAGATAGAGAGGGGGAGAGAAAGAGAAACACTTGCAGACCTGCTTTACTGCCTGTGAAGTGACTCCCCTGCAGGTGGGGAGCCGGGCATTGGAACTGGGATCCTTCTACCAGTCCTTGCACTTTGTGCCACGCGCACTTAACCCACTGCGCTACCGCCCAACCCCCCCCCATTTTTATGATTGCAGTTTTGTTGCCAGACTTCTGGTGTGCCAAGCAGATGCCGATAACTAACAGACAAGACAAGTTCCAGGAGACCAGAGAGACTGATGCAAACAATGCCAGCCATCCCCTTGGTTTCCACAGAATTGGCCAACTATGGATGGTTTGCTTGAATTTTCTTGCTGGTCAAATAGGCTGACAAGACAGAGGGGCCAGCTTGAAATGGAGGGAGTGGAGGCAAGATTTCCAAACTCATGGAGTGAAAAGAGATGAGGATTGTGTAAGCTAGAAGTCCAGAGTGGTGAAACAGCTCTGTCACTAACCAAGTACTCTACACATCAATCTGGGAATATTCTCCCAAATTTCAGCAAAATCCAATATATCATACCTAATATACCATTATTTGTCATGTCAGAAGAGTTTGAAAAATCACACAATGTTCATTGCATGACCCAGTCACATTAGAGGTAAGACACAGGCTCACAGACACCCCCCCTTCACCACCCCTTTTCATGTGAGAACCTTCTTACACCTTATAAATTAGGCTTTGCTAATCCTCACTCCTCCATTGCTGGGTTGACATGTTTGCCCAGTGTTTCATATGTCTTTCTTTTCCCCTTCCCCCCTTAGCGAAATGTGCAGTCTCAAGGCCTGCTTTTGAGAAAGTCTGATGCAGTTCTTGACTTTTGCTCATTCTAATATGATCATTAAGTAACCCTGGAGGAAAATGAAGCCTTTTAAACAAGTGATATGAAACAGATGGAGGCCCCAAAGTAACATTTGAAAATGTGAATTGGATAGGACGTCTTTCCAGACTGCAGAAGTCGCCAGCCCAGAGGATTGTTTAAACTCTACCAAGTGAGACCTAGCAGCTGGAGCACACTTGTTTATCAACTTCGGAGTGTGAAGTTCCAATAAATGTTTCTGAGCAATGACCTGGGATGTAACATGACCAAAGAACTCTTTCTATTAAGTGAACTTGGATAGGTTTTGCAGCACAGCTGAGTTTGGTAATATCAGAGGATTATGGGACATATGTTAATCCAGGGTAACAGGCAGTCATGTAAGTGTTACAGCTGTATTTCAAAGTTGTTAACTTTATTTCATTCAGTATGATGAGTTATGTTCCAAAGTCTGCCAACAGAACCAAAGACCCTGGGGTTATGGATTAGAACTCCTTGTCCTGGTGGTCCAGGAGGTGGTGCAGTGGCTAAGGCACTAGACTCTCAAGCATGAGGTCCTGAGTTAGATCCCCGGCAGCATATGTACCAGAGTGATGTCTGGTTCTTTCTCTCTCTTCTATCTTTCTCATTAATTAATAAATAAAATCTTAAAAAACAAGAACTCCTTGTCCTGGTCAAATGATCTTGTTGAGGGCCTTGCTGGTGTTTCATAACTAAAACTACTGATTTGGCTCTCCAGATATCTCCTCACTTTGGTTGGTTGGCTTCTCATGAGTCTGGGTTTTAGTTCTCCCAGAGATCATGAAAAGGCTCAGATACTTCACGTTTAACTTTTTCAACATAAACAGGAGCATTCGTTTGTTGCTTTAAAAGATGTCTCGGGAGTCGGGCAGTAGCACAGTGGGTTAAGCGCAAGTGGTGCAAAGCTTAAGGACTAGCGTATGGATCCCCCCCGGCTCCCCACCTGCAGGGGAGTCACTTCACAGGCAGTGAAGTAGGTCTGCAGGTGTCTATCTTTCCCCCTCTCTGTCTTCCCCTCCTCTCTCCATTTCTCTCTGTCCTATCAAACAACAACAACATTAATAATAACTACAACAATAAAACAAGGACAACAAAAGGGAATAAACAAATATTTTTAAAAAAATTAAAAATATGCCTCATCAGTTTTATTTTCCCTGGCCTTCACATGATGCCAACCTGACTTCCCTGGGCAGACAACCCCACCAATTTGTCCTGGAGCCCCGCTTCCCCAGACCCCTGCCCCACTAGGGAAAGAGAGAGACAGATGGGAGTATAAATTGACCTGTCAATGCCCATGTTTAGTGGAGAAGCAATTACAGAAGCCAGATCTTCCACCTTCTGCAGCCCCTAATGATGCTGGATCCATGCTCCCATAGGAATAAAGACTAGAAAAACTATCAAGGGAGAGGATGGGCTATGGAGTTCTGGTGGTGGGAATTGTATGGACATGTACCCTTCTTATCCTATAGTCTTGTCAATATTTCCATTTTATAAATAAAAATTAAAAAAAAGAATGATGAATTCAATGTTTTCACCTCATCTTAGGTGGAACTTGATGGAATCATGCTAAGTGAGATAAGCCAGAAAGAGAAGGATGAATATGGGATGCTATTTTCCTTATACCTCTTCTTCCTATCAGAGAACCACAGTTCTTGGCTAAGAAATTCAGTCCTTTGGTATTCACCTTCAGTTTTTATATGTACATATCTGCTTGTTTGCCTACCTGCCCATTTGTGATGGGAAATCTGACCTTAAATAGTTCAGTGATTTGTTTAAATAAATAAGCAGGGAAAATGAAACACAAGACACAAATGTTGACTCCGGAGCATAGAATCTAACACAGAGGAATCTCTAGAGCATCGGGTTCCATTGGTCAGGATATAGTCTGGGCACTAAGATTTCCAGCTGTTGTTGCCTAAATCTGCCAGGTGCACTCAGGACAGGGACTTATGACCCTAAACAGTGTCCCCAGTGAACACAAACACAGTGTCACAGAATTACGTCTAGACTTAATGCTACCTATTGGCGGCAGACCTTTCATTTCTTCTATTCATTCAAAGGTAAATGGACTTACTAAAAATAAATCATAGCTAGAGAAAGCACAGGGGTTTTGAATCAAAAAGTGTATTCTTATTTCATACTCTCTTATGTACTAGAAGGACCCAAGTGAAATCAATTTCCGATCCACCTTGGAATTCAATGGGAAACAGTAAGTTTTACGTTTTGATTTTAATTCTTCAACTAGAAGGACAAAGAACAGTGTGTGGTGATGTCACATGGAAAATTTATTAAATAACTTTCTCTAGAACATTTGCTGAAGGGTAGGAGAGTTATTTTTACCACTTCCAATGAGACTCATAAATGCTCTTCTTCCAAAAGGACTAATTTCACAGGAGGCTGGAAAAGTCAGTAAGGATTTAAATAGGTTGAACTTCTTTGTTTTTCACTTAAAGGCCACACTCAATTGTAGCCCTTGTTAAAAGTTAAACTGGGAAAGGTCTCTGAGGAGGAATTTAGGCTCTACTTCCAGCTTGGGCTGGTCAGCGTTGGTGATTATCTGACTGTAATTCAAATCACATGTACCACCCTTGTTTTTTTGCCCTATTTGAGATTATTTTTCCCCTTTTAAATTGAACAAAATAGTCCTTGGCTTAAGGCAGACCTGTTCACATAAAGACATGAAATGAGATGGTGTTCCAAGATTTCAAACTGCATACCAGATGTACAATCTCCACCAAAGACAAGGCTCTGAAGGAACACATCCACCAAGACCACGATCATCTTCAGTTCAGCCTCCCCGACTGCCATGACTAGTGGATGAGTATGCTCTACATATCACTGAAGTCATCAGGAAAACACAAACATGGACAGAAGAGAGTCAAAGGACTGTCTTTGTATTCTAGCTGCAGGAACTCACTTTGTGTGCAGATGGGCCTGGTCACACTTTTGTCTCTGAACAGCTGAGTGAAGAGGGAACATCTGAAGTGTCTGTAGGACACTTCCCAGCATGCCCGTGTTGGATGTCATCACGGACAATGTGTGTAACTGTTTGACTTTCATCAGGGAAGTTTTTCCATATGGCCAGCATCATTTTAGACAGAACAGCAGGCCACAAGAGTCAGTTAGGCCTGGAATGGAGAGGTCATCATGGAAAGTCACCACCACTGGGGTGGAGGTTCTGCTTTGTTTTATTGCTCAAGATCTCAGGAGACTTGTACACAGTGTGAATGCCAGTTTCCTTATCTGTGAAATGAGATGCAAACATTTTTACAAAGCAAGGTGAAATAAAACCATGAATGGGACTTGTGGAGCTTTGGAGAAACACAGAATAAAATATCTGTTATTTGTGGAGGCCAGTAGCGGACTCCTCAGGACTGCAGAAAGCGATGTGAGTGAGTGAGTGAGTGAGTGAGTGAGTGAGTGAGTGAGTGAGTGAGTTGAATGCCCCTCATCCTCTACGTGTTCTACACAGATGCACTGCCACCAGGAGACCACTCTTCTGCACTTTCCTTCTCATTGACTTTAAAGTTTTCTTTGGTTTTTAAAGTTATTCTCACTGATAGGTACCAGATTTCTATAATGGGTCCTCTATGCTCTAATGTTTTTGAGACATAGTTCTTAAAAATCTATGCTCTATCTGGTATCGCCAGAGGTGATTAGTTCTTCCCCTTGGCTTGGTCAGGGAGTACCAACTAAACTTTCTAGAACTATTTTTCTGGCTGTGCCCTTTGACAACATGTTCAACACCAAGGTTGAATAAGCCCTGACCTTATCCATCATCTCTGTTGTTTGTGTATGTGAGACCTGTTTCCTGGGGTGTGTGATCTTTTGTCCTTGCTTATGGCCTTCATATTTATATGGCAAAGTCAAAAGAACAAGAGTTAGAACATATCTTTTGGACATTGAGTAATATTGCTGCATTTTTCATAATAATATATGATAATGGTCAGGTTTGTTTTTAAGATTCAACTAAGTGGCATCCTCCCAACATCTGTCGCAGTCAGTATGGGGCCTCTGTCCCTGAAGTATTGGAAACTTAATTTGATTATTGCCTTATACGTATCAGAATGCAGTCAAACCCCTCCTGAACTGGAAGAGGAAAACAGAAGAAACCAACATAATGAAAGTAGAAAACAAAAACATCAGTAGACCTGATTTGAGAAACACAGAGCAGTTCAATTTTCAGTCTTATGTATTGTGTTTATAGGAGGTTTATAGGTTAAGGAATCAGGTTGAAATAGGTTATGAGCTATGGATTTTGGAAGCACAAGATAGGAGATGAGTAAAAAGAATCAGAAGAAGGAGGAAGAAGAGGAGAAGAGGGGAGAGGGAGAGAGAGAGAGAGAGAGAGAGAGAGGGAGAAAGATCATGGATAGAAAGGTAATGGAGCAAAGGAGAACATTTCACAGGGCTATTGTATGTGGGGCACTCATCCATCCCAGGGACAGAACAGCCACACTTTGGACAATCTGCTTTTTTATCACTTAGAAAGGTCAACTCTCAGCCCTGAGTCCAGTCTGGGGCTGAAATTTCTATGAAAAGAGGGCTTGCTGTAAACCCAAGGACTCAGGAAAGAAAGGGTAGAGTGAGGAAAACCTTTAACTATTCTTACACCTGAGCTCTTCAGCTGAAGTTTCGATAAAGTTCTACACTCAAAGCACTCTCTATCAAACATCTAGTTTTTCCTCATCTTTGGATCAGGATGAAACCAGAAAGTAACCATCAGGGAAAAGAACCACCTCTAGTGTTTCTAGGATATTTCCCATCACTGCTTGAACAATGTTAATGCCAAGTCCACCTTGGGCAGTACCTTGGAAAGGCCTCTTGTGCAGTCTTGGAGATGCAAAGAGATAGATGCGTGGGTTATAACATATTGTTTAAGATACACAAATAACTCACAAATATCAACAACAGCTACAGTAACAATGACACCATCAAAAGAATGGAAAGAAGAACTGAAGGAAAGCTTACCGATGGGCAACAGACACATGAACAAAAGCTCCTCATCTTTTATTCTCAGGAAAATATGCAGTTCAAAACAATACTTGAATGCTACCCCATTCCTGCTGGAATGGCCTACATCAAAAAAGCCACGAATAGCAAGTGTTGATGAGACGGTGGAGAGTGGAGAGCACTTATACATTGTAGGTGGGAAAGTAACTCAGCTCAGTCTCTTTGGAAAACTGTATAAAATTGTCTCAGCAAAGTTGAAAATGAGGTTGCCCTACAATCCAACAATTCCACTCCTTGAGGTCTCTCTAAAATGATCTTTTTACACCTATGTGGAACTGAGTGCACATATCTTTACAATCTCCAAGACTTGGAAATTGTTGTTAAAATTCCGAGCCTCTGGCCGGGCGGGCTAGCTTCATGGGCGGGTAACAGAGACGTGGAGACAACGGCTGGGCAGGGAAGCTGTATTTCTTTATTCAGGAACAACGATTCATAAACTAAGACAAACTAATCACCAAACAGAACTCGGCTGTCTCTTTACGGCGGCGCAAGCACTCTCTCTCTGCAACTCAGAAACTCTCTAACTCTGAAACTCTTCCACTATGGCACTCTCTCTTACTCTGTAACCCTGAAACTCTCTAACTCAGGAACCCTCTGGCCCTCTCTCTCTTCCTCTCGAACTCAGGAACTCAGGAACTCTGGCGGGGTTCCTCCGGGGCGGGGCCAAGCGGGCCCGCGAAATTTAACTGGACTGATCTAATTCTCTCGGTGGGGGAGAACTATGTAAAGCATACAATGTAAAGCATACAACAGGAAATGACCCAAATGACAAAGGCAGATGGATGTGTGAAGGAGGAAGCTGTGGTCTATATACTCTATGGAATATTACTCAGCCATGAGAAATCATAGAATCTCACTTTTTACTACAACATGGGTGGAGCTAGATGGGAAATCATCCAGAAGGAGGTCAAAGACCAGTAGCTTTCACTCGCAGGTAGGATAGAAAGAGACACAGCAAAGGAACTGGAACAGTTGAACGTAAGTCTTAGACCACGACTATAGAACTAGGCTACCAAAAGAGGAGCTGGGAAGTGACCCAGTGGTCTGTGTACAGAGGAAGAATTGGCACTCTGTTGGTGGTGGGTGTCCTGTAGTTAGGCAGATTGGGAAGAGGCATGGATTCAGAACTCTAAAATAATAGATAGTTCTGTAAAAACAATGTCTCCTCTTAAGCTTAGTGAAATAAGCAAGTAGATGAAAAGAAAGACAACTACCAAATGGATTTATTGGTGTGGAATCCAGAGAAGCGATATACATGAACTTGAAAAACAAAACAAAACAAACAAACAAAAAAAGGCATGCAAACTCTAAGATTTGTGAGAATTCTGGTGGTTATCTTTGGGAGGTGGGAGTACAGAACTTTGGTGGAATTATACACTGTACTCTCACAGTCTGGTAACCTACTATTAATCAGAAATTAAAATATTAAATTAAAAAAAGCAATGCCACCTCAACTAAAAAAGCAAAATAAAGCATCAAGTTTAATAGAAAAGCCCTTTTGGGAAGCACTGAGCACATTACAGGCCACCAGGACACCAGATGAGGCATTAGTTTTTGGTTGTTTTTTTTCCAAGTTGTTAAGACTCATGCCTGGGTGTCCAAAATTCTTTAACTTGCCCCAGAAGAAATGGCTGGGCACAGTCTCCAAGATTTCCAAAGTGTACCCTAATGCCCTTTGGATAAGTAGAACCAAGGCACTCAGCACAGCATGTTCAGCCCTTAATTCTTCTCCAAGTAGGGTCAGCAGTGGCTGTGCATGATTCCAGGGCCATTTTTTGAGGGTTTTTGAAAAATCCAATTTAGTGCAATGGATACATTCCAAAGAGAGGACGTGCAGGCCTAGGTCGGGATTGTTTTCACAAAGCAAGCTCTGCTTTTATCAAGGATTGACAACGGAGGCATCTGCAAGCTACAAGGCACATTTTTGGGTCTTGTTCCAACTCAACTCTTCCGACAGGCTTTCATGCCATTTGCTCCCCTCCCCAACAAGAGAAAAATCTGCTCTCTGGATGAGAAGTCAACTTACAGCACAGAACCATAACCTTTTGGCAACACAAGTATGAATAGCTGAGATCCTGAGCACACTGTGATATGGTAGACACTAGGCATACTCTCCTTCTTCCAGAGTGAACTTTGCAGACCACTTTTCTCACAGCAAGTGTCACCTACTGGGCTTCCCTGTGTGCGTACTGGACAACTCATAGACGCATGTGTATCTGTATCCCTATGTTAATAACAGCACCACTCACAATGACTACAATGTAGAATGAACTTAGATGCCTACCACCAGAAAGCTACATAAAGACACTGTGGCATAGAGACTCAGTGGAATACTACCAAGTCATCAAAAATAACGTCTCATCTTTTGGGACAAAATGGATGGAACTGGAGATAATGGTGTTAAGTGAAGTAAGTCAACACATGAAAGACAGCTATGGGATGATTTCACTGATATGTGCATAAAACTAAAACAAACAAACTTGCAAGATAAAAAAAAAATCAAGATGACTCAGACTGTGAAGGTGATTGTGGTTATCCAAGGGGAAGGAGAGAGACAGGTGGAGGGGTTTCTGCTGTCATACAGAAGACTGGAACTTTAATAGTGGGCGTGCTGAATAGTATGCACATATGCCGGTGTGAAATGATACTCCTAGAGTCTCGATGTTGTGAGCTAGCATTTCATCAATTATAAAGAATCAGTAAAATAGTTGGATATGAAAAGAAAGAAAAAAGTTTGTTGGTCCTTTCCCTGAATAGCTGGATGTGAGCATTCCGCATTTCATTCTGAGTGCTAAGTGAGCTTCTTGGGCACATGTTCAGCTCCACATAGGTGTTTTCAATTAAAAATACTATCAGTTGTGACCAGTGTCTTTCACAGTGGCACTAATAGATAATGATTAAAGTGGGTGAGAGAAGGGTCATGATTCTGTTGTCTTATGCTAAAGACAGAGTTCTGAAAGTCTTTCAACAGAGGTCTGAAAGCCATCTCACTGATTAGACTGAACCAAGGTGCCTCCTATCACTCCTTTCAGTGAACATTGGTATGTAGACGGAATCTCAGACATGTGACTGTGTCTATGCTGCTAATAAACTGAGATGAGATTCAGATTTTTCTTTTAGCTGCACTATAGTCTTGCACACACATGACTCTACCATCCCAAGCTTATTCTCTCATTTTTATTTGGGGAAGGGAAGATAGAAATATTACATATATCACAGCACTACTTCATCACCCATCAAGTTCCCTTGAGTTGTGGTGCTCTCGTATGGTGCTAAGGTTCATGCCCAGAGTCTCAGACATGGAAAGTGAGTACCTTACAGGGTGATCTGTCTCTTAACTCTGGATTCAAAGCCTGCGTTCAAATTTAGGCTTCTGCTCACTGCATTTTGTTGACTGTATGTTCACTAGGGAAATGAATTTTAAACGTCCAGAGACCACCCATGGGACTTTGTCACATCTGCCATTCTCTGAATCTTTCTATTTCACTGGGAGGATGGTAAAAGAGAGAATCTGTCAACCCATCTATTCACTGGGTACACATCTGGACAGGCTGACCTCCTAAGCCTGCTCATTTCTCTTAGTCTTTTATGAAGACCCAGATGTAGGAAGTCCCTTTGATACAGATCAGCTGCTCAAAGCCAGCAGGCAGATATGCCCAGCAGCACCAGGTCTGGCTACATGAACCTTGGATGGGCTGCTTAATGGTGCCTTGTCCGAAGCAAAGCAGCAGCCTGGAAAATATGCTTCTTTGTGTCGTGTTTTTCCCCCTATTTTCCAACATTTGAAGTATTTATTGAAGAAAGAAATGAGGGAGTCGGGCGGTAGCGCAGTGGGTTAAGCGCACATGGCACAAAGCGCAAGGACTGGAGTAAGGATCCCAGTTCAAGCCCCCGGCTCCCCACCTGCAGGGAAGTCGCTTCACAAGCGGTGAAGCAGGTCTGCAGGTGTCTATCTTTCTCTCCTCCCCTCTGTCTTCCCCTCCTCTCTCCATTTCTCTCTGTCCTATCCAACAACAATAACAATAATAAACAAGGGCAACAAAAGGGAAAATAAATAAATATAAAAAAGAAAAAAAAAAGAAACGGTACTTTTTCCTGACTTTCCAAGGACCGGTATGATCTTCAAAAATGCAAAACAGTGCAGAAGCCAAGTAAGTACAAGTAAGACTCAAACACACATCATGAGTCAAAAATGACAAATCAAAAATGACAAACTGGGGGTTATATTTGAACTGCTATCAATGACAAGTGGTTAGGAGAGTAAAATGTATATAAATTTCTATTAAGAAAAGGCAATCCTTTATAGAAAATAATGGCTAGAATATCGGCAGGCAATAAGAAATAAAATCTTACTGAACAGCATGAAAAGAAGCCCCCCATTGCAAAATGTATATAATAAGACACATCTAAAGCAAATACTATCAAGATGACATTTCCCATCTGTCAGGATCTGGATCCAAAAGGTGAAAATTATGCTCTGTTGGAGAAGTTATTGGGAAACAGCCATTCCCCTATGATACTGGAAGAATGAGAAATGACACAATCCCTGTAGAGGAAGTTTTGGCACTAGCTAGCAAAACTACACATGCATTTACCCTATGACCCCAAAATTTCACTTCTAGGAATTTCCAAAATACCCTGGCAAGAATATGAAAAGACATATGCACAGGGCCACTCACTGCAGCATCATTTTATCAGGGCAAACTGCTGGAAGCCACCCAAATGTCCATCAGTAGAGAAGTAGTTGAACAAACTGTGAGGCATCTCCATAATTGAGTATGGCACAGTGACAGAAGGAATAAGAACGATGCCACGGTATCACTTTGGAGGGGTTTCTAAAGGGCTAAGTGAGCAAAGGAAGGCAGAGAACATGACAGTCACTAAGCTGTCACTTGTCAAGTTGACCACTTAGGATTTTTTTTTCATGTATTGAGACTACAATGAAAGAAAAATCCATACAGTCCTTCTTAAGTGAATGCTTTTGAGAGAAGAGGAGCTAGAGGCTAGAGTGTATGAGACGCACAGAGAAATTCACCGTGTTAAATGTATTTTGCTTTGCAGATTTGACCTCGATGTCATGAAGACATATTACATTATTATAAACCTAAATTATAAAACTAAATCTGAAAAAGCCAGGAGATGACTCACCTGGAGAGCGTGTGCTGACTCATGCCTGAGGCCCTGGGTTCGAGCTCCCCTGTACCAGAGGAGCCCCATGAGTGGTGGAGCAGTGCTGTGGTATCTCTTTTATCTCTCAAATAAAAACATAAAATAAAAGATTTGAACTGGGAGGAATGATATCATGCATGCATGAAGTCCAGGAGCTACATTAATATAGATGGATAAGAAAGCAGTCTCTGGGCCTGTGGAATAGCTCACATGAATAATGTACTACTTTGCCGCATGGGTGACCCAAGGTCAAGCCCACCTCTGGCTGCAGTGGAGTAAACGTCAGCACTGTGGTCTTGCTCACCCTTTCTCCTCTACCTCTGTGTTCCGAGCTCTAAAAATAAAGTTAAAAATGAAGCAATCACAAAAAGTTGAACAATAAAACAAAATAAATAAACCAGGCCCTATATTAGTGACATAGCCAAAAAGAACACCTCCTCTAGATGAATTTTAAATACAGTACCTTAACTGTAAGTTTCTGGTTGAGTATATATTCAAAGAGCAAAAAGAATAGTGTAAAAGTAATCTTAAGTGGTCTTCAGCAATCATTTTTATTGGTGCTAGTATTTATATTCTTATTCTGAGACTTATAATTATGATCTGGAATAAAGTAAATGGATAATTGTGTTGGTGTCAGTAGGAAATGGAATTCTGGGAACCTGGAAAAGTGCACAGATCATCAGCCCCAAGGACCCTGGTTTGAGCCTTGGTCCACCAGGTGGGGGGAAGTTCACTGGTGGTGGTGTGGTGATGCATTTGTTCTCCTTCTCTCTGTGTCTGTCTCCATCTCTGCCTCATCTGCTACTTCAAAAAATTGTTATTTGGAGCAGTGGAATCATGCAGACACCCAACCACAACAATCGCCTTGGTGGAAAAAGCAAAGACAAGACATGGAATTTTGGCAGAGTATAGCTTTGACCAGATAGGCTCAGTCTGATACCTGAGACTTGCCCCAAAATGTGCTGGGGTGTGAGAAGGGAGATTTGGGGGTGGGGGTATAGATGAGAAAAAATATTTGTGGGGTATAGATAAGACAACATTGGACACAAATTGATCAGCGTGTAGCTGGTGATGACAACTCCAGGTTTATTAAACTAGGCTACTTTTATAGACTTTCTATTTTTTATGCTTTATTTATTTATTTATTGTATGGTATGTGGGAGAGAGAGAGAGAGAGAATAGACTTTTCTGTCAGGCCCTGTGCTAGAGATGAAATCCACTCATTCAAAGAGAGCTGTCTACCTGCTGAGCCGCCTACTTGACGATGGTACTTTGACTTCCCATGATGGAAGTTTAAATGAAAAGTATCAGGTAGTTGATAAAATGGTCCTTCATCTCAAACTTGTTTTATTCAGGCATAATTTATAATCTATTCAAACACACACACACACACACACACACACACACACACACACACACTGAATTTAAACTTTTCAGTTTCCTAAATAGGTAGGCAGAAAATTATAATCTATAAACTTTAGAAATTTAAATAAAATCTTATAGTGTTGACTTTGAATTGAGGCTATGAATCAATGGGTAACATATAAGATGATGGATGAATGGACAGACTTTTTTTTTCAAGCTGTGTCCATTCACAAGAACTAAAACCAGTGACCAAGTCTAAAGAGTGCACGTAGCATCATTACACAGAATGTGTACTGAAAGGCTCACTTGCCAAGCCTTCTTGGCAAGACATCTGATTCTATGCATGGGGGGAAACAGACAAAGTGAGCCTAGGGCACCTTGTCAAAACTCAAAGCAAGAAAGCTATCAAGCTATTCTTTAAACCTATTAAAAGCTTTAATAGCTTTTAACCTTTAAAGCTATTCTTTAACCTCAGAAATGGTAACAACTAAAATGAATTAAGAGACAGTTAATGTATTTGAATCTATACATTCAAAGGAATACCAGAAAAATCCTTAGCTGCCTCTAGAAAATCCTTGGAAGCAACTCAATATTTTGAGAATGAGTCAATATAAAGGGAAGAAGCAAGCATTTGTCCTGCTGTCTGTGCCTGAACCGTGCCAGGAAATTAAGGTGTTGATGAGAGAGAGGAAAAGTCTTTTTGTAGGAGTAAGAGAGCTGATGAAGAGGAATAGCAGGAAGAAAGAAGTGAGTGGGAACAAGTCTCTGTTTCTGATGCCCCTACCTGGAGACCTAGGCGAGGGCAGCCAGGTCATGTTGAAAATCCCACTCAGTGAAAGGATCTGGGTTATGACAACCAATGACTGTAAATTTCATAGAATAAAAGCAGCAACCCAACAGATGAAGAAGTACTACAATCCACTGAGAGGTTTTGTCAAAATAATCCAAATTGAGTCTGATTAAGACTTAGATGAAATGGCAAAAAAAAGTACAAGAGTAAGAAAAACTTGTCAACCTCTGGAAGAAGCAATCAGAAAACTCAGCACAAGAGAACTCCACAGAATAAATGGTCCAGTTTCTTCTACAACAAAAAAAAGTTATCAAGGATATGAACCTGTAGACTAGAAAAGATTTTAGAGACTACCGAACAATCATATTGGATGGATCTGCTTTGAATGCCTTCAAAAAATACTTAGTAAAATGCTTAAGCTAATCAAGAAAACATGAAGTCTTGGATGTTGACTAGACAATCTGTTATAAGAAGACAGGAGGGGGATGAATCAGTCCTGGGCTCCGATGGCAGTGGCCGTACCAAGAGCACTGGCTCAGGGAGATATGACTCTGGGAGACGTGATGGTGGACTTCCCCTGGATGACACCCACAGATGCCTGTACCATGATGTGATTGATGGTGGACAGTTTATTATTAAAGTTTCATAGATGTAGCATTTTAGTTAAGGGATCACTTTAAATGGATTTTTGATGAAATTCGTTGATATCTTTAATTTTAATAATTGGTTTCTGGGAAGAGTCAACTTTCTGAGACCCTAGAAAGACAGTTGTAATGAGACAAACAACATAAGCAAAAAAAATTCCAGGATGTGGGAAATTGCATTCAGTGTTTTAAGGAGGGAGGGGAAAAATCTTTCTGCCTGGCTTTATTCATCCTTTGACTTTTTTGTTCATGTTCCTGGCCTACAGGTTTGCCTGTGTCTGCCACATTACAGACCAGTTACTTCTGTTGTCGGTGAAGAGTATTTATGCAGAGGCTGGGTTGTGGCACACCTAGTTGAGTGCACATGTTTCAATGCTCAAGGACCCAAGTTCGAGCCTCCAGTCCCCACCTGCAGGGGGAAAGCTTTGTGAGTAGTGAAGCAATGCTGCAGATGTCTCTCTCTCTACCTCTCTGCTAGCCCCTTCCCTCTTGATTTCTGGCTGTCTCTATCCAAAAAATAAAGATAATAAAAAACATTTTAAAAAGAGTATTTATGAAGATAATTTATTTCAATTCTACCTCTACAGTGCTAGTGTAATAATTTTGTTAGGAACGATCAGAAAATAGAATTTGTTTTCTGAGTTTCTTGGCTGTTGACTTCACTTTCAACAGCAGGTGATAGATTATTGTACAAAGATAGTGTTAAAGAGTAAAAACTTGATGAAATTGCAGTGAACGAATTTTTACGGAGATTGAGGGACAAAAGAAGATAGAGGTAGGCAGGAGAGAAAAAGCAGAAATAAGGAGACACCTGCAGCTCTGCTCCACAGTTTATGAAGCTTTCTCTTTGCAGGTGGAAGCTGAGGGCTTGAACCTGGGACCTGCAGCATGACAATGTGTCAGTTTTACTGAGTGTGCCACCACCACTCAGTTCCACATGTAACTAACTTAATTAGAAAATATTTCACTTTACAAAGAGGGAGTCTGAAGGGGCTTCCTACTAAGAAGGAGATCTCAGTGTGCTTGTACTGTAGTATCTTTGGCTCCAGTTTGGTTCACAGGACATTCTAGGTTCAAATATGTGGTATGAGGCCTTCTGTGACAGTGGCATGACATCCTTCCTTACTCTCTCCATTGGTTTGCATCAGTGTTGTGCATGTTTGGGGTAGGAGTGTCTGGTTCATAAGCAGAGTGGCCACAGTATGTTGTGCACTGGCTCACATGCCAGTTCCGCTGGAAAAGAAATGTTAGAGCTAACATTGGCTTTTTTTTTTCATGAGAAAGAAAGTAAACCTGCTAATCCTCAGTGTATGGACTGATGGTATTACCTACAGATCACTGAGAAGTGAGTGTGCAGGTGAATTGCTCAGGAAAGTTGCTGGGGGTGGTGAGAATTCTGACAGATGAACTCCTGGAAGACCATGGGAAAGACCATTTGGTGAGCATATGCAGGATGGAATGAAGAAAGGACTAGTGAAATTCCAAGGAGAACATGAACATGAGGGACTAGGAGTGATGCTGGCATGTGGGCAGACCTGGGACTACCAGCTTTAACCACATTTGATACAACTCAAAAAAGAAAAAAATATCTGAGAGGCTCAGAGATAATTCAATTTGTGGAATGCATAGTTGGAGTGTGGGAGGCCCTGGGTTTAAACTTTAAACTCACATGAGAATACTGTAGACAGAAGAAGGGGAGTTCCATAAATGGTGGAGTTATGCTGTAGTACCTTTACTCTTCCTTACTGGAAAGCTAAAGGTTTAAAAATACAGTATTTAAATAGAGTGCTTATTTTCTGATAATTAAAAAAAAAAGACTTCTTTACTTTTATTGTAAGCAATAGACACCTATCATGGGGAAATAAGAAAATGCATCCATGTGCCCAAAGTTGTATTTTAAACTTTTAGCTTTCCAGTAAAACAAGAAAAAAATAAAGAAAGAGAGTAAGACTGCTCAGCTCTAGCATATGAGCTGGGGATCGAACCTGGGTTCTCTGAGGCCACAGGCATGTTAAGTCCTGAGCTTCAATGCTGACTTGTCTCCTAAGCTTTAATTTCTGAGAATCTGAAAAGAGGAAAATTCACTGGACACTAAAATGTTAGCTGTTTGATGAAAACAAAGGCTTGGGACACATGGAGTCATACCTTTATCTTGGATCTTTACTTACTTGTTTCAGGGTGGTCTTTCTTGCTGAGACTGTTGGTTTCCAGTCCTGATTCCAATCTGACATGTGGCAGGAGCTCAGTAAGTCTCAGAGACGTGTTCAAATCAGAACTTGCCCATGAACTTCCATTTTCCTTGTAGCAAAGCCTCCCAGGTTGGTTGAGCTGAGATCACTGCCTCAAGTCCCTGGGTTGTTTTGCAAAGTTATGCTCTGCAAAGCAATCAACCCTTTTTTTTCTCCTTTTTTTTTTGATTAGTGATTTAATAATGATTGACAAGATTGAGGTGTACAATTCCATACAATTCCCACCACCAGATTTCCATATCTCATCCTCTCCGTTGGGTTGTTCCCTATTCTTTATCCCTCTGGGAATATAGACCAAAGATCTTTATGGGGTACAGAAGGTGGAAGGTCTGGCTTCTAGAATTGCTTCTCCAGTTGACATGGGTGTTTACAGGTTGATCCATATCCCCAGCCTGTTTCTATCTTTCTAGTGGGGCAGGGCTCTGGAGAGGTGGGGGTCCAGGGCACATTGGTGAGGCCGTCTGCCCAGGGAAGTCAGGTTGGCGTCATAGTAGCATCTGCAGCTTGGTGGCTGAAAACCATTAATACATAAAGCAGAATAAATTATTTAATAATCAGGTAAGAATATAGAAGATGAGAATTGGGGTCTTCATCCAATAAACCTTCTGAAAAACACTCCTAGAAGAAGAGAAGGGGAGATGAGGAGGTATGGGATGTCCTAGGAACTTCTGGTCCATAACAGGAAAGGCAATAAAGGGAAACTGGGGGAAGAAAGAAGAACTTAGCCTCTCTGCCCTGGGATCACCACACCTTTCACTTCCAGTGGTGTTTGGTTTGATGTTTAAGGAACAATTTCAGGCCAGCAGGTCAGCTCACCGGGGAGAGAGCCTGCTTTGACCTCTGTTCCACTGAGTTCCCAGCCTCAGTGGACCATAGGATTTGGCTACTGCACTGCAGGCA
Source organism: Erinaceus europaeus (assembly GCF_950295315.1). Classification (NCBI taxonomy): domain Eukaryota; kingdom Metazoa; phylum Chordata; class Mammalia; order Eulipotyphla; family Erinaceidae; genus Erinaceus; species Erinaceus europaeus. The sequence goes on from NC_080175.1 coordinate 7,041,168, forward strand.
GGTTTCTGTGCTGTCTCTCCCTCTCTCTTTATGGAAAAAAAAAAAAAAGTTGGCCTGGAGCAGTAAAATCTTGGCTGTGGACCAAAAACAACAAAAAAAAAAAGAAAGAAAGAAAGAAAGAAAAATAAAAGAAAGGAAAAAGAAAAAGAAACATGTGAATTAGAGGTTAATCGTAATCACGACTAGGATCTATGGAGCTTTGACAACAAGCCAGGTACTTCACCCTTTAAAGAATCTCAGATCCCAGGGCTGGATGGTGGTGCACCTTGGTAATCATACCTGTTGCTATGTGTAAGGACCCAGGTTTGAGCCCTCATTCCCCAATTTTTTTGGAGGGTGGGGGTGCTTTGTGAGTGATGAGGCAGGTCTGCAAGTGTCTATCTTTCTCTTTCGTACTCTATCTCCACTCCCCCTCTTAATTTCTCTCTGACCTATCCAACAAAATAGAAAGAAGAGAAGAAGGAAAAAAAAAAAAAGAGTGGAGGGGATGGCCACAAGGAGCAGAGGATTTGTAATACTGGTACTGAGCCCCACCCAGCAATAACCTTGTTGGCAGAGAAAGAGAGACTCAGCTCCCTGGTAACAGTAACTGTTTGGCCAGTGCTACAATTCATCCCATGTTTTAGATGAGGTAAGTGAGCTTTTTAGAGGCGCTCATGTAGATATGTTCACCTTCCCGCAGCTTATCAATCGTAGGCCTGGGTATCAAATCCCAGAGGGCTGCCTCCAAACTCCCCAGCTATAACTAGTACCTTATCTAGTCTCCTCACCTCTGTGAGGTCATTTAATGTTTGTATTCTCAGAGAAGAGCATTGCTTTGGAACACAGAGATGGTTTCTAGGTGCACTTGACTCATTCCTGGTGAACTTGGACTTTAACCTGGGCTGAACTCTAGGAGAGAAAGAGCAAGATAAGGTTTCTGTTTTTTCCTCTGACATTAAATGTTACTTCAAAGTTGCTGGTATCTTTAGGCAAATCTGTATTTTCAGTGTGGTGCTGGAGAATAAGCCTGATGTCTCACACACAGACTACCTAGCCAAAATTTTCATTCTGTGATTTTTTTTTTTTTGTAGAAAAAGAGAATGAGAGAAGGAAGGAAAGAGAAGATGAAAGAATGAATGAGGGAAAGATGAAAGAAATTAGAGAAAGAAAAAGAGTAAAAAAAAAAAAAGAGGCAAAATGCCAAAACAATTCTTGACAATCTTTAGAATTTCTTGGGGCTTCTATGTATTGCCAGGGTCAAAACTCAAAACTTATTAATGAAAGGGTATATGTATACTTTACACATTGAGCTATCTTCTGGGCCCCAGCTGAGACCTTATAAGTGAAATGGTTAAACAACAACTTGTTTGTTTTTTTTTAATTTCTTTATTGGGGAATTAATGGTTTACATTCGACAGTAAATACAATAGTTTGTACATGCATAATATTTTCTAGTTTTCCGTATAATACAACCCCCACTAGGTCCTCTGTCATCCTTTTTGGACCTGTATTCTCCCCACCCACCCACCCCAGTCTTTTACTTTGTATAATATGCCAACTCCAGTTCAGGTTCTAGTTGTGCTTTCTCTTCTGATCTTTAAACAAGAACTTGTTAATAAGGCAAAATTCTACTCTGTGGGGAATGTATGAAAATCCAGTAACAGAGATGATATTTTTTTTCATGGCAAATGAAAATTGCTGCCTTTTTCTGCTTATTTTGCCACCACTCTCCATATCATTTTACTCTAAACTGGGGCATAGAACTGGTAGGCAAAGGCCATGGGGCATAGATGCCTAGCTAAGAATTAGCTAAGGGAGATCTGGCCCACCTTTGCCACAGGCCTCGTCATGCAGGAAGCATTGTAGAGCCATCTCTTGACTCCAGATTGGTAGTCACACCAGCTTTGTGACCTAGAGGGCTTTTAACTGGAAGGCCACAAGTCATCATTGTGATGTCATGTCAGTTCATTCAATTGTAAATGTATGTCTTCACCCACTTGGCAGCCATTTTTTTGTAGCACTGCTGAGTGGCCTTGGATATATAGCCTGAAATTACTCATAACACCGGGACCTTCCTAGGCATCTCTGCAATATGGTGTCAGCACAGCCCACCAGGATATGACATTTGGGAAATCCATGTGGCAGAAAGCACTGGGCAAGACGCATCAGTTATGATCCGAGATGTCTCAAGGGATACAAATCACGACTTGATGACAAGGAAGAGGTGGCAAGCAATTAGACCCAAAGCACAATTTGCATTGTATTATCTGGGAGGGTTACATGGTGGCTGCAAAATGAAACAACCCAGTTTTTTGTTTTGTTTTGTTTTTGAGGAGAGAAGGAAACTGTTTCATCATGAAATAGTGGTTTGCTAGAATAAGAACTAGAAGTTAGTTTTGACTCTGACAGTGACTCGTATTTTATTCCCGGTGCTGAGAAGCTACTCAATAGGGATTTGATGATTATCACATTAAGAACGAAAACTTGAGAAGGGGGCAGGCATTGAATCACATGATTAAGCACACTCTTCGTTTGTTCCTTCCTTCCTTCCTTCCTTCCTTTCTAGAGCAGTCACTGATGTATGCATACAATTTCATTATGTACCAGGCCCCCAAAGTTTTCTTCCTCTGCTCCCTTCCTCTCCCTCCCCAGACACCTTTGCTTTGGTGCAGTACACCATGTCCAGTCCATGTTTCACTTTGTGCTCTCCTTCCCTTTCCCTCCTTCATTAAGTCCCGCTAATAAATGAGATCATTTGATATGTGTCCTTCTCTTTTTGGCTTATCTCACTCAGCAAGATGTCCTCAAGTTTCATCCAAGAGAATGGAAAGGAGACAACGTTATCATTTTAACAGCTGGGTGACATATGTATAGCCCCCCCCCTTTTTTTTTAGCCACTCATCTGATCTTGGATATCTGGGTTACTGGCAATTATAACTGTGCTTCTATGAGCATATATATATTTTCTGATAGGTGTTTCTGTTTCCTTTGGGTAAATCCCCAAGAGAGGAATTGCTGGGTTGTAGGGTAGGTCCATTCCTAGTCTCCCAGTAAATCTCCAAATTGCTTTCCACAATGGTTGGACCATTTTGTACTCCCACCAGCAGGGCAGAAGTGTACCTTTTTCTTCACATTCTCTCCGACATTGTCATTTCTGCCCCTTCTGATATATGAAATTCGCACAGGTATTCATGGTTGTATTGATTTGAATTTCTCTGATGAGTCGTGACTTTGAGCACTTTCTCATATATTTGTTTACCTTCTGAATCTCTTCCTTGGTGATATTTCTGTCCATACCTTGGCCCCATTTTCTAATGGGGTTGCTTGTTTAGTTTATTGAGATCTTTATATATTTTGGTTATTAGTCCCTTGTTTAAGTGCTGTGTAATATCTTTTCCTATGCCACTGAGTGTCTTTCTGTTTGGATGGTGGTACGCTTTGCTGAAGCACACCTGTTACAATGTGCATGAACCTAGGTCCAAGCCCTTAGTCCCCACCTGCTGGAGGGAAAGCTTCATGAGTGATGAAACAGTGCTGCAGGTGGCTGCCTCTTTCACACTCTTATCTATCCTTCCCCTCTTGATTTCTCTCTGTCTCTACCCAACAAATAAACTAATAAAATAATATTAAAAAATAAAAACTTGGGAACTGAAGTGACAGCTCACAGAATAAGTGCACGCTTTGCTGTGTGCATGGTTCAGGTAAGTTCGAGCACAACATAGAGTACATTATTTCCCATCTGGCAATTAAAACAACCTGCTTGACTAGAACTCCTGGAGCAGCAAGGCAGAGGGTCACATCCTAGACTGAGGTCCATATCACAGCAGAGCACAACATAGGGGGCGCTGGGGGAAGCTACTGTGATATTTCTCCCTTTCACTGTCTTTCTGTCACTGTCTTTCCTCCCCCCTTTAATTTTTTAAATCTTTATGGGATAGAGATGGCCAGAAATGGAGAGGAGAGGGAGAGAGATAGAGGCAGAAAGACAGATAGACACCTACAGCCCTGCTTCACCACTTGCAAAGCTTTCCCCCTACAGGTGGGGGCTGGGGCATCAGACTCCAGTCCTTGAGCACTGCAATATGAGTACTTAACTAGATGTTCCATCACCCTGCCCCACTTTTTCTCTATATGAATGAAAGAATAACACAGAAGCGGTGAAATCATGCATGCATGATATCTCCAACTTCAAAAGTAGAAAAAGAAAAAAAAAAACTTGAACTAGGTCTTTAACCTTTCCAAATTTTTATTTTCTGTGTCCATCAGTGAATAGAACCAGATCACATGTGTTTGAAGCTCCATTCAAACTTTAACTCCCCGTTGCTGTGATCTTCTTTGTAGAAAGACACTTGAGGAGAGAACATTTAATTAAACAGTATGCTTAATGAAATCAGTATATCTGAGATGAGATCAGGCGACAACGAAGGCATCCTTTTAATCAGTCACTTCATAAAAATGCTGGCTGACAGGTGCCTGGGGAGTTTCAAAAACTGAACACCCAAATTACTGACAGGAATTCAGGGGTCACTGTGGGCAGAGTCTGGCTGCAGTAATTTCACCCAGTAAAGGGCGGGGGGGGGGGGAGTGTGGGCATAAGGACCCAGCTGAGAATATAGATCAGACTTCCTGGGTCTGAATCCTGGATTTGCCATTCTTTAGCATGTCCTTAGGCTAGTATCTCCTCCTAAGCCTTAATTTATGTGACATGTGATGACAACACACCTTTCCTCTGACCATTGCTGGGAGGGCTGAATGGAAATTATGCGAAAATACTTGGAGCAATGATGAGCAAGGATCAGAGATAGAACTCAAGTTTCAGAGCACATAAATGATATACCTTCTATAGCTCCAATATTTTCCAGGAGACTGAGCCAATATGTTCAAATAACTCTGTTCTGTAACTACTCAAAAATAGGGGACTATATCTCAGAAGGCTTAACGCAAAAAAGATACCCTAAGAAGACCTGCATTCCTTTGTTCTGCCTCTATAGTCCTCAGATAAGAATGTGGTTTTACTTCTTGTGAGGAAGACATGCATTTACCTGCCAACATGACCATTCCAGGCTGCTAACAGTGAACCAATCTCCTTACAAATCCATACCTCTGCATTCTGGTTATATACTAGTTTTCTGGACTTTTGTTAGCAAGAGTTCATTACTTCCCATCAGGCAATTAAGCCAACATGCTTGACTAGAACTCCTGGAGCAGCAAAGCAGAGGGTCACATCCTAGACTGAGGTCCATATCACAGCACAATGACCTGATTGTTCATTGATGTCATCAGAAGACACTGGAGCCATGAACCTTTTTCAGCTGCCTTTCTTGCAGTAAAGGGTTCCCCACTGGGACTGCTGGGTTATATAGTCTCTGAGTAGTGGGGCTTGTCACTACTGGTCCAGAAAATTGAATTGCAGAATTCAGGAGGTGTAGCAAGTAAATGGGAGTTCTTATCTTGAACTATCTTGGATGATGACTCTAATCAAAATAGTATGATTGCAAACTTAGGGATTGAAATTTTTGAGACAAGAGTATAGAAGCCAGTACTAAAAGTTCTCCCTCAACCCTCACAAATATTCTATCAGGAGGATTTAAAATAAGACTACCTTCGTTTTATAGTGAGCTGTTTGGCACTCTAAGACATCCTGAATGTCCACATTATTATACACCTGAACCAGGGCTCAAATCTGGGCATGGGATCTTGAGATTTTTTTGCATCTGCATTCTCCTCGTTGGACTCTTGTCACTGTGTTAGAATATGTTGAGGCAGGATGCCTGTGAGTTTCATGAAAATACCAGAGGAAGAATTCAGCAGATCTCTCTTACTTATTGATAACAGAGAAGGCTATGTCAGAAAAAAAATAGAAAAATAACATATCTTATAGCATATCTTTAGTCAGGTTGAGTTTACGGTACCCAGGATGCACTGAGGTTAGTGAGAAGTTATGTTGTGGGTCTTCCCTTTCCTGTTCCTTCATTCTCCAAGGGAAACCCATTCAAAAGGTTACTAAGAAAACAGAGTAAGGTATACTCGTGGAGGGCTTTTGATACCTTTGTTGCCTCATGTATAAAAGTAGCAAACAGAGGGTCTGGTGGTGGAGGACCCGGTAAAGTGCACATAGTACAAAGCAAAAGATCCATGCAAGGATCTGGGTTCAAGTCCCTGGATCCCCACCTGCAGGGGAATTTCATGAGCAGTGAAGCAGATCCGCAGTTGTCTCTCTTTCTCTGTCCCTTCCTACCTCCCCATCCTCTCTCAATTTCTCTCTGTCCTATCAAATAAAATGGAAAAAAAATGGCTGCTAGGAGCAGTGGATTTGTAGTGCTGGCACCAAGTCCCAGCAATAACCCTGGAAGCAATACATAAACAAATAAATAAAAACAGCAAATTACAATCCAAGACCCTCATACACACCCTGCAGAATTAGCAGGGGCTAAGAGTTGGGCGGTAGCGCAATGGGTTAAATGCAGGTGGCACAAAGCACAAGGACTGGCATAAGGATCCTGGTTCGAGCCCCCGGCTCCCCACCTGCAGGGGAGTCACTTCACAAGCGGTGAAGCAGGTCTCAGGTGTCTGTCTTTCTCTCCCCCTCTCTGTCTTCCCCTCCTCTCTCCATTCCTCTCTGTCCTATCCAACAACGACGACATCCTCAACAACAACAATAGCTACAACAATAAAAAACAAGGGCAACTAAAGCGAATAAAAATATTTTAAAGAAAGAGTTAGCAGGGGATAACTATATGTGTTGATCAGTGTCTCATTTCACACTCTCTCCAGTAGCATAGTTATGCGCTTCCAAAAGTAACAACAACAACGATAACATGCTTCCTAGCCATGGAGGAGCTCTGTGGGGTACACTGAAAATGGCACCTCCTCCCCATTACCTCCACAAGTTGTGAAAATATAAACAAATGTCAACTAGCAGACAGTTCCACCCACATAGACAACACACCTGTGCCCTGTCCCGTGAGAGAAGGCGCAGGCACAGGCAGGGTCAAGGTTGGGCTATTCGAGCCCTGTGTTTATCATTCCAATCCCATGGGACAACTGATGGCAGGCGCCACACACACGCTGGGAGAGGGCGGCTGATAAGACACACAGCACTGCCCATTGTCACCATCAGTGTGGACTCTGAACAGTCTCAGGGTGTGAGACTGTGTAGACACAGTGAAGGAAGAGCTGCCTCTTCAAATGCTCAGGCTGACATCCATCTGGGGCTCTTCTTTGGCACAAAGGAACAAAACCAAAGCACGTCTGATGAATAAGGGAGCCTGGGTTCTTCTACTCTGTCACTGGAGGAAGACTGGTCCTGAAATGAGTGCAGCCTAGAATGTTTCTAGCCCTGGGTCAGATCAATGTGGCAAACAGTTTTGTATTTTTATATTTTTTTCAAGTTTGGGAGCTACGCTCTGCTCTAGACCAGGTTTCTAGCTCTATTAACATCTCTGACACCATCTTCCCAGACAATATTTTAGTGCACTTACATGTTAGCGATTGGGCTCAAGCAAAAATTACAAAAGTCATGGGCCCCTAGAAACCAGTTTATTGAACATTTGCTCATGCTTTATATCTTACTGCCTTTCAGACATAAGTTGCAGATGCTACTATGATTCCATCCAGAACTCCCTGGGCGGATGGCCTCACCAATGTGTCCCAGAACCTCCCCAGGGCTCTAGTCCACTAGATAAAAACAGAAAACAGGTTGAGGGTATGGATCAAGCTGCCAATGCCCATGTCCAGTGGAGAAGCATTTACAGAAGCCAGAGTTTCCATCTTCTTCACCCCCCAAAAGAATCTTGGCCTATACTCCTAGAGAGGGATAAATGTTAGGGGAAGATGACCAGAGGACTCTGAACCCCAATTCTACCAGGACTCAAAGAAAAGAGAAAAAAAAGGGAGGATACTTAGAAGTAGCAATCCTGGGAGTTGGGCGGTAGCACAGTGGATTAAGCGCATGAGACGCAAAGTGCAAGGACCAGCATAAGGATCCCGGTTCGAGCCCCTGGCTCCCCACCTGCAGGGGAGTCACTTCCTAGGCGGTGAAGCAGGTCTGCAGGTGTCTGTCTTTCTGTCCCCCTCTCTGTCTTCCCCTCCTCTCTCCATTTCTCTCTGTCCTGTCTAACAACAACAGCATCAATAACAACAATAGTAACTACAACAATAAAACAAAGGCAACAAAAGGGAATAAATAAAAATAAATTTCAAAAAAATAACTGCTGTGTACTAATGTAAAAATTATATATATATATATATATATATATATATATATATATATATATAGTAGCAAACCCATATTTTTCACCTTGAAGAACTAGTGCAGTTTCCAATGGACAGAATGGGGATATGGAATTCTGGCAGTGGGAGCAGCGTGCAGTTATAACTGTTAGCCTATAATTTTGTAAATCAATCTTAAATCACTAATTTTTCAAAGGAGGAGGAGATCCCTGGGGTGACTTTGATATTCTCAAATTTGGGGGAGTAATACACTTGGTTAGCACTCTGGAAACCAAAGGGGTAGTATCAGATGATATTTTTTTCCCCCTTAGGGAAAAAGAAGTCCTGAAGACATGTTCTGTGGGCTTCTCTGGTGCTGCTCTGAGTTATTCCCATTCATTCTCTGTGTGGCAGCCTTGTGCCATGGTCTGCTAACGGACTCTCTTTGTCTGTTCTCTAATTCAAGGTGAGGCCTGCTTATGAGACAGGATGACCATCCTTTAGTGCGTATTTACGACTGCAGAGCAGTTTTTTTTGCCCTCTGGGCAGAGGCTTTTGTAATGATAACTCACAGCAAATTTCTTTGTCTCCTCCTCTTCCTGGTCATCCTCCTCCACCTCCTCCTTTTTTTGTATATTATCTTCACGTGCTAATCAGACACTAGTTACCTGTGGGTGTTATATGTAACTACAAAAACAATAGTGGGTAAGGGAGACAGCATGATGGTTATTCAAAAAAAATTATCATGCCTGAAGATCCAACGTTTCGGTTACAAGCCTCTGTACCACCATAAAGCCAGAGCTGAGCAGGGCTTTGGTCTCTGGCCTCTATCTCTATCAGCTCTCTCTCTCTCTAAAATAAAACAAATAAAATATATTTAAAAAAAAAAAAAGCAAACCTAGCATTATAACAGCATTCTGATGGCCAGTACTTTCAGTGTTTTAGGTAGATTGCTAAACTGTGAGCTGATATTCTTTCTTGTAACTCACTGAGCACTGCCCTCACTTCTTCCTGCAGATAAGGAAAGTGACAGGAGAGCTGCTTCTTCTTCTTCTTCTCCTTCTCCTTCTCCTTCTCCTTCTCCTTCTCCTTCTCCTTCTCCTTCTCCTTCTCCTTCTCCTTCTCCTTCTCCTTCTCCTCCTCCTCCTCCTCCTCCTCCTCCTCCTCCTCCTCCTTCTCCTCCTCCTCCTCCTCCTTCTTCTTCTTCTAGCGTTTGCCCTTCTTCCGTAGCCAGTCAACAGCGTCAGGTTGAACCTGATGTAAAGTTTCGAGACCTCCTTTGAATCTGGAGAGGTGGCAGTCGTTGACTATGTGGGTCATAGTCTGTCTGTAGCCGCAGGGGCAGTTCGGGTCGTCTCTTATTAGGTAACATGGATGCTGCAGAACTCCCTCAGAAACCCACCCATCTTCAGGACCATTTTATTAACTATTAGCATATACCCCCTGGAAACACAGGAGCCTTTGGACACACTCAGGTCCCAAACTGAATTCAAGGATTTTCCTTCCATGGAAATGCAAAACACATGTAAACAACGCAAAGCCTTGGCCTCAAAGCCAAGGGTCTCCCTGAGAAAGCACAACTGCTTTTTAAAAGCTGGAAGACTTGATTCTTTTATTGCCTAATATGTCTGGCTAGAATCTCTAGAATAATTTGAATATAAGAGGCAAAATCTTAGAAATAAAGTACAAAATTATATAAATGAAAGAAATACATGAATTAAAAATTACAAAATATTGTCTTGTTCCTAACTCAGGGGAAAATAAATTTTCAGGGGAAATAAATTTTGTTCACTATGAATTACTATGAATCACATGATTCACTATGAATCACATTAAGTGTGACTTTTTCCACAGATGTCCTTACCCAGATAAAGGAGCTCACTTCTTTTTCTACCTTGGTGAATGTTGTCATAAAAAAAACCAGTTCTTAGGTTTTTCCCATATGGTAGTTAGGTAGGTAGATAGATATTAGATGTGACAACTGGTAGGTGATAGATACAGAGGCCAGACAATAAATAGGTGAAAGCTATTGACTAGTAATAGTCTGCATGGGGCTCTAGGTTAGCAAAAAAAGAAAAAAAGATGGGGGTGGGCCCAACCCTGCTTGTTAACTTCCCAACAAAGAGGTACTCAGTTACAGTTTGAAAAATAGTGCCCCAGGATAAATCTCAGAAGGAATCCTTGGCATCTCCCCAGTCACCTCAGTTCTCAAAGTCTGTTTCCTCTTCTGTGAATCGAGGTCATGATTTCAGATGATCCCCCCAACTCTCGGCTTCTGTACATGTGTTAGCTAGTAAGTGTCTCTTTAATTGTTCTGTGCTGCTGTCAGCTGCTTTCCAATATATCATTGGTTTGATCTCTGTGCCTGTTCCAAGAATCCCAGATCCCTCTTTCATTAGGAAGGTCAGAATTGACTTCAGCAGACGTGTTGTGTACTGAGTGTAACTCAATAAAGTCAATCATCTCCTTTTCTAATCATTTGTCTGTTCTGTTCACAGTGTTACAGAAACAAAATGGCTTATTAGGCTGCAAAGCAATGCCCTTCTCTCCACTTCATTGTCCAACAAGTATTTACCCGGTGTTCATTATACGTGTAATGGTGTGTATGTGCTGGTCAAACAGACCTCTTTACAAAATTTCTTTTATTTGTTCATATATAAAGATGAAAGAAAGAATGAAGGTTAGGAGAGGGCACCATATTGTGTTCCAGTCATGGAACAAACAACCATTCTTTGTGTTGCGAAGAGAGCACATTGAAGAGAATATTCTAGTTTATATTGTCTATTAGTTGGGCAGGGAAATTTGCCCATATTTTTGCTTATCTCCCAGCAGATTCACAAACATTCTCATTACTGGTACAAGGATTATTCTGGTTGAAACTGACAGGTAACTCTGACTGAAGACTGGTTCTCTGTGACCATGGAATGTGAGCTCAGACTGACAGGGACTCAGAGGTCGGACAGGCTTCTGTGCTAAATATGAATATATATATAGACCTTAGGTTATATTAGCAGAGTAAACAGCTAAGGGTATTTATATATTTTCCTCATGTTTAGGAGCTACTCTCTGCCCTAACCCAGCTTTCTAGCCCTATTCTCAGTTTTGAAAACATCTTCCCAGACAATATTTTTAGTCCACCTTCCTGTTAGCTATCAGACTCAAGCAAAAATTACTAAAACTATGGGCCCCTTGGAATATACCTAAAATAGATTACCTAGCTTCTTCCCACACAAAGACTCCTAATTTCGTCTGCTCTATTCCTACCTATGGGTTCCAGTTTGTTAAACAATTTGTCCTGCTTTATGCCTTACCAAGTTGCAGATGCTACTATGACACCATCCTGATTTCCCTGGGCAGACAGCCTCACCAACGTGTCTGTCCCTAAGTCTCACCTCCCTAGAGCCCTTCACCACTAGTAAAAGATACAAACAGGCCTGGGATATGAATTGATCTAACAATGTCCAAGTCCACTGGAGAAGCTGTTACGGAAGCCAGACCTTCCACCTTCTGCACCCCCAAAGAATTTTGGTCCATACACCTAGAGGGATAAAGAATAGGGAAGCTTGCAACGGAGTGGATGGGACATAGAACTCTGGTGATGGGAACTGTATGGAATTGTACCACTGTTACCTTACAATCTTGTTAATAATTATTAAATCACTTATAAAAAATAAAGAAAATAACTTGGGGATAAAGATATAACAAAAGTAGAAGGACAACTTAGGAGTTGTCATAGTAAACAAGACAGTAATCAGAAGTTAAGATTGGTTCTGACCACTAGGAGTGAAGGCAGCGAGATATGGCCAGCTTCTTGGTATGTTTTAGAGGGTTACTTCAACAAGGGTTAGTAAGAGGTCAGCTATGGAATACAAAGGAGAGACATCAAGACTTTTATCCTGAACAAATGGACTTACAAAGTTGCCACCACCCAACATGAAAAGGTCAGATGTGAAACTGGTTGTGTGCAGTGACCAAGGGTTCTGTTTTGTAAGTGAGTTCCATAGCAGACATCCAAATGGAAATGCTAAGAAGATGGCTGGAAAAACAGAGCCTGAAGTTGGCAAGATGATTCCCAGTGAATATTATGGAGACACTCGTAATACGCGATATCTGGATCTATGAAATGAGATGGGGTCCTGACAGCCTGGTTGCTGGTACAGTAGACTATGCTCAGGGTCACTCTGACACTGTGATGGTTGATTTCATGGAGACAGGGCTGGGAATACAGCATCATGGTTCTGCAACAGACTTTCATGTCTGAGACTCTGAGGTCCCAGACTTAATATCCAGCACCACCATATGACAGAGCTGAGCAGTAGTCTTTTCTCTCTCTTTCTGTGTCTTTCTCTTTGTATTTCTCCTGTTAAATAAATAAATAGGATATATATTTGAAAAATACTGAGAGAAATAAAATCTCTAGGCAGGAAAGCCTGCTAGAAAGACACCAGAAATGTGAAAAGAGGGTAAAATGAAAAGGCAGAGTATCTGCCCATAGGCAGAAGCACCAGACCACAGTCTCACCTGTCACAAACTGTTCCTATTAGTATATTTACACATTGGTGCTTTCACCCTTTTCTACATTTCTACTCCTCCAGGATCACAGAAAAATAAATTCATGGAAAAAGAGTGCCTAAATAATTCGAATGTCTTTATGTGTCAAATAAGAGGAGAATTAAGTACAGAACCAGTGCATTTTTTGATATAGCAGTGACCTTAACAAGAATATTTTGTTGGAGAGGTGGGCAAGTCTGATTGGTATGAATTTTAAAAGAATAGAAGATTTGAAAATAGCAAATTAGCTAAAACAACACTCTTTTGTCCTTGGCAACACTAAAACTGCTCCTGCCCTGATAATTTGACCAAAGAAACGGAAGGAGTGAATGATACTATTTCCTAAACACCCTCTTCAGGTTTGAAGAGGGAAACCTTTGAGGGAGGAAAAAAGATGGAAGGGCTCTGCATTTGATGAGACTAAAATCATCTAGGACAGAAAGCAGAAAAGTATTTGTGTTTGTGTGGCTTATGTGTGATTAATAGTGTTTACATTTTTTTTGGATGACTGGGGAGACAAAACAAAGGAAGCAGAATATCTCATGACACGTGAAAACTCTACAAGAGTCCAATTTTAAGGTCCACATGAAGACGTTTTGGGACGAGGTCACATTCACATTTCCTGGAGGTGTCTGTGTCTGCTCTCCATGCAGTGACTAAGGTAAGGGATGGTGACAGAGGTTGGACTGCACAGATGTCCTCAAGTGTTTACTCTCTGGACCTTACAGATAAAGCAACCCAGCTTCTACTCCTGGGACACCCCTGCTGCAGAACTTCAAGTAAATCATATCACCTACACAGTCCAATTCATTACTGATGTTTTCAAATAATGAAGGTTAACTCAGTAAACTTATTTTCCATAAGGCTACTGAGCATAGCTAGGGAGTCTGGGTCCATCCTGCATGAGGTCACTTTTAGGGACTTCTGATCTCCTGGGATATTGGTGAGTTGGGCCAATGTGTTGAGTCATTGAGATATATGGATGGGCACCCTTCTAAAATGTACTGGAATGTTTTTATTTATTTGGATTAATTCATCATTATTATGGGAGAGTGAGTATGCGCTAGGGCATCACTCTGGTACCTACAAGGATTACAAGTCCTGTGTTCTGCTGCTGGGCCACCTATTGGGCTCCAAAATGCACTATTAAAAACTCAGGGACCATGGTGAAATCCTAGTGGTAGCCCACCAGACTTGCTTGCCTGAGGCCCCAGAGGTTCCAGGTTCAGTCCTTGGCACTACTTTAGATAAGCCAGAGCTGGTGGTACTCTGATCTGTCTTTCTTATGTTCCTTCATAGAAAATAAGTCTTGAGAAAAAAAAAAATCTCCCTTTTACATATTTTTTTAAGCCTTTGATACAAGGTTTTGTTATTGTTGTTGTTGTCTTGTTTTGTTTTTCGCCAGGGAAGGTTCCAAGGAGTGAGTAGATCAGTAGTAATTTCTGGAGAGCAGAGCTCTCCTCTGGGAGTAACCCATTGTAGTGGAGTCTGTGGTTCTTTCCTGGATGTCATGCTGGTGACAGTGGTGTTCACGATAACTACTCATGGCGCCATGTTTTCTGGCAGCCATTTTGTCTATGACCTGTAAGCTGCACTGTTCCTTAGTACTGTCTCTGAATCATTCCCAGGTGAAAAGGACCATTGGATCGACCTTCTCGTGGTGCATCCCGTGAGTACCCATTCATTGGGGATACTGACGATCCTTCCTAGCAGACCGAATCCACATGGATCCCAGTCACTTTCAAAGCCAGCAACAAGCAGCTCCTGACAGCTTTCAAGCTGTTGGTCCTGCTCTTTGAGTCCTCCAACTTAATGTTGAGGGGCTGTCCTTTGCCAAACGCGTTCTTTTTTTCTAGGACCAAGTCCAAGCCCCTTGTTCATTTTGAAGCTAGCTGTCCTTCACAGGCTCTGCCATCTCCAAGTCTAGTTTCCTTAATTATAAAACAACGTTGCCATCTTCTTCAGGATTGTCTTGTCCATGCTGTGGCCTGTCAAACACTCGCCTGTGTTAGCTATAATGTGACATCTCATAAAGACACAGGTCTTGTCCCCAAGTACTGTTTCAACAGATATGTGCAGGTGTGCACGTACATGCCCGCACAGCATTCACACTGGGAAATGAACTGGAAGAATGTTCGCTTTGAAATTTTTTTTTTCTTGGCTGACGGGGTCACAGTCTATTCTCTTCATGCTACAATCATGCGAAAGGCCAGGTAAAGAAATCGGTGTTTGTTTCAATGGGCCATTAACTCTGAAGTCTGCATTGATTTTAAATGAAGGGAATACTTAGAAGGTAATAGCCAGAGAACAAAACATGCTCTGTTGGGATGGCAGCAGTTGTGGAGACTTCAGGGGACCTCAAAGGGATGGCTTTGTAGTTACAAGCTGTGGGTTACTGCCCAGACAAGGGCACTGCAGCTGCTCAGTTATAGATGCCCAGGATGAGGGTTATGGGCTCTGATCAACAGGAGCAAGGCAGAAAGACAGGCTGCAGAGCTGAGCCCAGGGACCACTTCTGAAGGACAGGATTCTGGATGCTGGGATAAATCATGCCCCTCCCCTCCCATTTCTCTCTTTCTCCTTCTATGTTTCCACTGCAGGGTTTTGATCATTCCATGGCAACCTAAGGGAAGGCAGTTCTTTTTAATCTTTCTGAACTGTTTCTCCAGGGCCTCCCCAGATGGAGTTCAGTTCTCACCTTCACCCTTGAGTCATCTTCCAGGTTGCTACAAGAAAGAACTTGCTAAAAGGCAGATCTGATCATATCTCCCCATGAGGTAAAATTCCTCCCTGGCTAGGGCAAGTTTGTTTTGTAATTTAATTGTCATTTTAATTAAAGTTATACATTAACAAGGTCTTTTTTTTTCTCTCTCTCTCTCTCTTCCTTGAAACAGGGAAAAAGTAGGACTCTTTTATGAGTTGAAAAATCTGTCCTCTACTCCACTCCAACTTATTTCTATTTTATCAATAAATTACTTAAATTAAATATATTTGGAGGGCCAGATAGTGGTACACCTGGTTGAGTACACATGTTAAAATATGCAAGGACCCAAGTTCAAGCCCCTGGTCCCCACCTTCAGTGGGGTGGAGTTAGGGGAGCTTCATGAGGAGTGAAGCAGGTCTGCAGATGTCTCTCTTTCTCCTCTATCTCCTCCTCTCTCGATTTCTTTTATCTCTGTCCAATAATGAATAAGAAAATAAATAAATGTGTTGAAAAAGAAAAGTCAGACTTGATACACTGCAGGCTATAAAAACAACGGTAGGGGGTTCAGATGGTAACTCACCAGACAGGTGTAAACCTCATCCAGGCTGGTTCTCTGGCATCACACGGGAGTGTCATGACACTGGAGAAAACTTTGATGCTGCAGTCTCTCTCTCTCTCTCTCTTTCTGTTCTCTGAAATGAAATGAATGGAAAAATAAGTCCAGGAGTGATGGAATTGTCATGCACAAGGCCCCGGCATTAAGCAGTAGTGAAGAAAGATAATAAACCAAAGCAACTTCTTGTTCAAAAAGCAAGGACATGAGATCTCCCCTAGAAACTCCAGAAAGAGACACAGTCCCGACAAGAGTCCTCTCTCTCAGCCTGATACGATGACCCACATTAGACATCTGCCTACACAGCTCCAAGAGAACATGGTTGGATTGATTGATGCTGGGTGTAGGGCAATCTGTTACAGGAGTGAGAGGCAGCGAGACATACTCCCACTTCTTGGCTTCTTCTTCATACTGCTAGAGATTGTCTACTGACTGACTACTGTGAAAAGTGAATACTTAACTGTCCTGCCGATGTCTCCACTTCTGTTCCTGAGAGCTCTAGCTTTCCCCCTCAGTTACAATAGGCACTGCGTAATACAGTGTCATAATACTGTCTCAAGCTGAGCCATGAAGTATACTACAATCATATTTCTCATCTCGTCCAGCAACTTCTTTTCCCTTAGAACTAATAATCATGCTATTTGTCTATTTATGTTGTCTAGAGGAAACTTTTTTTTTTAAGATTTTATTTTTCTTACCAGAGCACTGATCAGCTCTAGTTTACAGTGGTGCAGGGGACTGAACCTGGGACTTTGAAGCCTCAGTCATGACAGTTTGTTTGCATAACCATTATGCTATCTACCCCTGCCCTAGAGGAACCATTAACCTGTCCTTAAATGTTAAACCAGAAGAATATATCTGTCAGTGGCATCAGACTTGTAGGCAGATCTCAGTTTTATACTTTTTGTATGTGTGGAATCATCCTTCTTCTTCTTTTTTTTTAATGGCTTTCCATTCTCTCACTCCACCCAGATCTGTCTGTTTTCTGGCTTTGTTATTTGCTGCCCATTCTATCTGTTTTTAATCACATCCTCTTTTTTCCTGAAAAACAAAAGATAACTCTAGAATGAAATGTCTTCTACTTTTACCTAAAACAAAATCTATTAAGAGGGACCCTCACAGCTCCATTCAGTTTCCTATCCCTGGTAACTCTATGTTCTTTTTGCCACATCAGAGATAATTTATAAAGAACAATGCATTGTTGGGGCTAAGTGGTGGCACATGGGGTCAAGTGCACAGGTTACCATGAACAAAGACCTGGGTTTGAACCCCCCACTCCCCACCTGCTGGAGGGATGCTTCATGAGCAATGAAGCAAGATTGTAGGTGTCTCTCTTTCTCTCTCCCTCTCTATGACCCCCTCAATTTTCTCTGACCTATTCAAAAAAAAAAAATAGCAAGAAGGAGGAGGAGAATGAGAAGAAGAAACGGCTAATGGAGCAGTGGATTCATAGGGCTGGCACCAAGCCCCAGTGGTCCAGTGGCCCTGGTGGCAGAAGAAAACAAACTAAAAAGAATGGCCTGCTCTCTGCCCAATTAGGTCACTTTGGCATTGTGTGGGGGTGAGGTGGGGCTAGCACTACAGGTTACTATGACTGAATACAGTTTCTGGATTATTTGACAAAGGGCATTTGGATAAAAATGAATGGTCCTTACATATGTTTTGTTATCTGGGAAGAATAGAAAAATGCTTTAGTCTAACATGCTTCTCTTAAGTGTTCATCATCAATGTCTTTAAAAAAAAAAAGAAAAAGAAGGACAAAAAGTTCTATCATGATGGCAGAGGACCTAGTGGGTGTTGTATTGTTATGTGGAAAACTGGGAAATGTTACGTATGTACAAACGATTGTTTTTACTGTCAGCTGTAAAATAATAATCCTCCAATAAAGAAATAAAAAGTATATATGTTCTATTTTATTTGTTTAATGTAGAAACAGAGAAGTTAAGAGGAAAGGGAGAGAGAGAGAGAGAAAGGTGAAGCACTATTTCACCACTCATGAAGCTTCTGCCTCTTACAGGTGGGGACTAAGGGCTTAAACCTGGGTCCCTGACTGTTGTAGCATGTGCACTCTTCCAGGTGCATTGGGGCTAGTCCCCATCCTCATTGTCTGTTCTATACCTTCCAACTGAACCCACAGTCAAGTTGGAAATGAAATTCTAGCTCAGATATTACATGACTCTGGACTTTGAAAATTGCATTTGTGTGTAGCAGCTTGAGAAGTCTCATGCTTGGGCTTTGAGATGTGAAGCTTTCCCTCTCCCCTCTCAACTTGCCTTGTCTCCTGGAACTCTGGTCTTCCGGAAGGCTGCACCTCCTGGAGCTGTGCGTGGGCTTTCTTGTCTCTGAATTTCCCACTTCTTCAGTCTCTCCTCCTTTCCCAGATTTCTGTTTCAAAAACGGTTTCCAATCTTTTGTTTCTGATCTCTGCCTCCTGTCTTTAGGTCCGCTTCAGTCGTCTCTCTTTGATCTTTTCAAAATATCTTCTGATTCTTTTCTCTCAACTTGCTGAGGATGGTGATTACAGTGTTTTATTTTTTCACTTTGCTTTGACTTCCCACACATTTTATTTTGTTTGAATTTGAACTCAAGTTTACAGACTTTTCTTGAAATTGATGGAGCTCCTCCTTGCTTGTTTGTGTCTAAAAGTGGTGCCTCTGTGTGTGGGTGTGAGGAAGTGATTTGGGGCTGTGTGTGTGGTGTGCGTTCATGTGATGTGGTGTGTGGGATGAAGTGTGGGTTTGTGTTGTGGTGTGTATATAAGATGTGTGGTAAAATGTGTGTGTGTGTGTGTGTATGTGTGTGTGTGTGTGTATGTGACATGAAATACGTGGTGGAGTATGTGTGTGTGTGCATGTGTTTGTGTTGTGAGGTGTGTGGTGTTGTGTGTGTGATAAGACCTGTAGTGTGTGGGGGTGCAGTATAGTACATAGGTAGTCTTTTTTGTGGTTTGTGACATGATATGAGATGCATGATGGAGTGTGTGGTGTGTTATCTGTGTGGTCTTCTGTGTTTGGTGTGTGTGAGTGAACTAATGGGATCCTTCTTCCCCACTCAGGAACCCACACCTCGAGCAACTGTCTACTTTTCTGTCAGGCCGGTCAGTTCTCCACAGAGCTGCCTTTCCATCCTCTCCCTGGGAGGCAGGGGACTGAGTTTCTGTCAGGTCTTCTCACTGCCGAGTGATGGAAAGCAACTGCTAGGCCTCCTAGGAAGCTATGTGACTTCTCGTTATGACTTGGCTGCAGCCAATCATGTCACTGCTCCAAAATGACCCTTCCACTCCCCAGGCTTCTTCTTTTCACTTCTGTGCAGACCTGGTCAGGGAGAGGACACTGTCACACTTTCATTGGGTCTCTGTGGTGTATCTTTGGGGCCCAAAGGCCACTGGACACATTACTGGCCTGTGCAGAGCTACAATACCGGGTACATTGCCTGGTCCCCCTTCCCATAGCCTGGCAGCCTCCCTGGGGAGGGTCGCACTGCAGCTTCACTTTAGGATGTTGTGAACTCCTAGACACCCCACTTGTCTGGCTTCCTCCCTCATTCTTTGTCCTAAACTTTCTTCCTGGCTCCTCAGAACCCTTCATACAATATTGCCAGGCTAGCGTTGCAGGCAGGAGAGAGGATCCAGGAACTCGTGGTGGCATGGTAATACAATTCTTTATTCATGCGGGGGCTCCAGAGTTGGGTGTGAGCATGGCAGGTTAAGCCACGTGGCGCTAAACTGCAATGGCCGTCTCCGGCTCTGCACAACAGCCCTTCTCCAGGTCGGGAGGTGGGAAAGAAAGAAAGGAGAGAGGAACCAGAAGCAGAAGTGGGTTTTATGGGGTAAAACCGGAAGTGGCAGTCAGAATGGAGGTGGCTAGGTAAAGGGGTGGAGAAAAGAAAAAGGCATGCTGGGAACTACCTTAGCTACCTTTGCTATGGTTTTAGCTGGCGGGAATAGTGTACCCTGCAGGCAGGGCGGGTCTTGAGGTAGAAAGAAGATAGATCAGGCAAAACAATGATTCTGTAAATAGGCCATAGTGTCAGCAATGGAGAATGGAGCAGGGGGGCTGCCCGACACAACATGATCTTCACCTCTGGAACTTTTTCGTTTTCTTTCCGATAAGATTTAATGAACCTGGTTTTATGACAGGACAGGGGAGAGCAGAGCTCAGTTCGGAAATGTGTGGTGCTGAGGTTTGAACCTGGAACCTCAAGCATGCAAGCCTGATGCTCTCCCACTGAGGTACCTCATGACCTTAAGACATCTTTTTTCAGGGATGGGCAGTGGTACCCCAAGAAGAGCACACACGTTACAATGCATAATGACCCGGGTTCAAGTCCCTGCTCCCCAGATTCAGGAGGGTAAGTTTTACTAGATGTGAAGTAATGCACAAGTGTCTCTCTCCCCATCTCTCATTTCCCTCTCACTTTCTCTCTGTTTCTGCCAAAATGAGTAAAAGGAAGAAAAGAGAAAGGGAGGCCAGGCAATGGCACATGAGATTACAGCCCACAAGGAACTGGGTTCAAGCCTTCGGTCCCTAGCTGCAAGGGGAAAGATTCACAAGCGGGAAAACAGTGATGCAGGTGTCTCTCTCTCTTTCTCCTCTCCCCTTTTCTTTTTTCCTCTTCCCTTTCAATGTCTCTTCATCTCCATCCAAGCATAAATAAAATATTAAAAAAGAAAGAAAAAAAATCAGCAGGAATGAGGGGTGTGTGTGTGTGTGTGTGTGTGTGTGTGTGTGTGTGCAGGCAGTAAGCCTCAGTGACAACCCTGTGACAATTGAAGAACAAAGGTATGGGGGGGGGGGCAGAGGAGATAACATAATGGCTATGCAAACAGACTCTTATACTTGAGGCTTTGAGATCACAGGTTCAGTCCCCTGCACAACCATAAGCCAGAGCTGAGCAGTGCACTGGTAAGAAAGAAAGAAAGAAAGAAAGAAAGAAAGAAAGAAAGAAAGAAAGAAAGAAAGAAAGAAAGGGAGAAAAGGGAGGGATGAAGGAAGGGGGGATGAAGGAAGGGGGGATGAAGGAAGGAAGAAAGAAAGGAAGGAAGGAAGGAAGAAAGGAAAGAAGGAAGAAAAAGAAATGCCACCACACAAGAAAGAATGAAAGAAAGATATCCCACTTGCAAGGTACTATCTGTGAGCAAAGTCCCTCCAGGGCATCCTCTTGCAGCTTCCTGAAAGCCTGGCAAGCGGAGGAAGTTGACACTTAGAAGGTGCAGTCCCGAAAGGTAGCTTATAGATCTGAGATGGAATTTGCTCAGAGGCTGAGTTCAGCTTTGAGGACTGCCTGAGTGAGTACTGAGTGCACAGTCCTCCACAGTGTTCACGAGAGGCTAAAGCTTGCCCGACGTGGTGCTGGGAGACAGCGATTCAGACAATTCCCAGACAGGCCAGTCTCTGAATCTGCGGCATTATATTTGAACAAAGGGCTTCCTTAATGAAATCATAGTGACAGAGCTCCAGAGAAGCCTCATTAGGGGAGCAAATTTTCAGTTTTGCAGATTTCTTTCCACACCACGTGGTACCCTCTGAGATGGGGGGGCGGTAATTAGAGTTTGTAAGAGTTGGGGGCAGGGGCACGTGCTAATTTTCCCACAGCAATTATGGCTTGATGCTTGATTAAAACCATACCTAGACAATTGCAGTGAAGAAGGCCCTGAGAGTAAAAGCTTTCTGTGTCCTCAGGCTTCCCTGTCTCACTGCTGTTACCCAGGGTGTAAGTCAGAAGGAAACACACACTTGCAGAATCACACAACCTTGTGGCTCTAGTTGTGCTTCTCAGTCTCAGGGAATCAGTTCTGCAGCTTGATCTCTGGAATTTTGTTTGAAGCTAGCTAATCCCAGTACCAGGCATTGTTTTTTCAGCCAGGAGGATCCTGAGGCTGGGCTGGAAGGCAGAAAGCTATTGTATAGACCAAGCATGTTATAAAGACTGTCTCTGAAGCAATTGATATTGGATGTCCAAGGTCAGGGGCAGAGATGCCATTCTACCAATCTCCCCAAGGTAGTCTCTTGCGATACTGAGATACAGAGAAGGCATTCTGTCAGTGTGAGAACTTGAGTCCTGGATCCTCAGGTCTTTGAAAACCCTAGTCAGTGAATTACAAACCACCACTTTCTTTATCTCGAAGCCTCTAGAAGTTCTTCTACTGAAAAAATGGGCCTGGGGAGATAGCATAATGGTTATGCAAAATGGCTTTAATGCCTGAGGCTCTGATGTCACAGGTTCAATCCCCAAAACTACCATAAGCCAAAGCTGAGCAATGCTCTGAAAAAAAAAAAAAAAGCATGAAAAATGAAAATTCTTCTCTACTTCTGCTTGATTGAGTGGGGTTTGCAGAGGAAAAAAAACAAAACAAAACACTGCAAAACCTCAACACAAACAAGCCAGAAATCAAACAAGCAGACAGTAAAGGAAAGCCTAAGAGTCAGTCCTGTTGTGCTAAACCAGAGCCCGCTGCTAGAGATAGAAAGTGTTTTATAGCCATTGGGACCCGCTAGTCTATTAATTCAAGTCAACCTCCTCAACTCCAAAGGGTGTCAGCTTCCTATACAGGTGGAAGTGGTGGTGGAAAGGGGGAGCTGGAGAAGTCAGAAGCTGAATTTGGATCAGAACTCCTCAGATGACCCTCTTCCAGAACAAAGTCTATTCCTTAGCCTTAACTATTCTTTACAAGAGAGCGAGACCAGGAATAAAATGGTAAGAATGTGAATCCAAGCTGCCGTTATTTCCAGACAAGATTTAGAAGACCAACTGCTAAAGAAGTTAGGCTCCACGTCATCGATCAATTTCAGGTCTTCTCTTCACCCTTCTCCCTCTCCTGGGGCCATATCAGAGAGCCCAACCGTCTGGGCTCTTGTTTCATTAGACTGACTCCAGGCATCGCAATATAGGAGAGTTTGTGCGAGTCTCTGCCTTGGATTCTGAGGCTCGATACCCAAACTGCACTTGACACATTCTGTCCCCATGCAGTAGGGGACACTCTCAGTGATACTCAAGGTTTCCCTCCGACTCACTTAGCTCAGAGCTAGGGAATGTCTAGCTAGGGAATGGTTTGCAGGCCTTATATGGAGATTAAATCATTTTTTATTTGTTATTCTTTTTTTTATTGGGGAATTAATGTTTTACATTCAACAGTAAGTACAATTTGTACATGCATAACATTCCGCAGTTTCCCATATAACAATACAACCCCCACTAGGTCCTCTCAGTCCTTCTTGGACCTGTATTCTCCCCACCCACCCACCCCGGAGTCTTTCACTTTGGTGCGATACGCCAATTTGAGCTGGTTTTGCCAAGGGAACCCCCAGTGGGGCTCAAAATTCCACAAGCCTATTTTTTTTATAACAACATTAAGTGTTATTTATTTATTTATTTATTTATTTATTTATTACCTCTAGTGTTATCGCTGTGGCTCAGTGCCTGCACTACAAATGCGCTGCCCCTGGTGGACGTTTTATTTTAATTGGCTAGGATAGAAGGACATTGAGAGAGGAGAGGAGATAGAGAGAGGGAGAGAGAAAATTAGACGCCTGCAGACCTGCTTTGCTGCTTGTGAAGCTTCTGCCCTGCAGGTGAGTAGCCAGGGACTTGAACCTGGATCCTTGTGCAGGTCCTGTGCTTAGTACTATGTGCGTTCAAGCAGGTGCACCACTGCCCAGCCCCAGTGCTACTTTTTTAAGTTGATGATTTTGTACGATCCATGAATCTTGCTATAAATATCCAAGGGGTATTTCCTTCATAGAATAAAAAAAACAAAAACAAACAAACAAAAAGATAACCTCCTCATTTCTAATTTAGCTCAGCAATAGATTCTCATTAAATCTTTACAGATGTCAGAGATCTTTCTGGTATCCTGAGATAGGAAGTGGTCCTCCATAAAAATGTGGCTCCTGCCCTCGTAGCCTCATGGCCATACCATGACACCCAAGAAGATGATTATAATAGAGCAAAATTCCCCTGATGGGGAGATCTCATTCTGGGTGAGAAAGCGACGCTATTGGACCATGCCACCCATTACCTCCTTCTGCCCTTCCTCTCTCCCCTCCTCTTTCTTCTACTTTCATCCTTTCCCTTCTTTCTTTGTTTCTTTCCTTCCTTTCATGAGGAAGAGAAACAAACAGATAAAAAAGAGGACGAGAGCGAGCACAAATCACTGTTTCACCAGCTGTGAGGTGACTCCAAGTCTCTGATATAACAACAATGAATAATGACTCAAGATTCAATCGAGTTGGGTCATAAACCCGGTTGACTAACACCAGCCCACAACCTGATAAAGGACTGGGTGCAGTGCAGGCCCAAACACCAGGTTTCTTGTATTTTTATTAGTTTGTTTCAAGATAAGTTCAAGGAATTTTAAGACAGTTTGGATCAGGGGTCAGGTGGTAGTGCACCGGGTTAAGCGCACATGGTGCCAAGCTCAAGAAGCTGTGCAAGGATCCTGGTTTGAGCCCCCGGCTCCCCACCTGCAGGGGGTCACTTCACAAGCAGTGAAGCAGGTCTGCAGGTGTCTTTCTTTTCCCCTCTCTGTTTTCCTTTCCTCTCTTGACTTCTCTCTGTCCTATCCAACAACAATGCCAGCAATAACAATGCCAGCAATAATCACAATAACAATAACAACAAAATGGAAAAAAAATGGCTACCAGGAGCCCCAGCCATAACACTGGAGGCAAAGTAAATAAATAAATAAAAAGAAAGACAGCTTGTATCTACAAAAAGTAGAACCATTTGACAAGGGGAACCAATGAAGTTGGGGAAAGTCTGCACGGGGGTGGTGTCTCTGATCAGGGAAGAAAGATAAAGCCAGAGGTCTCCTCGATCTAACCTTGAAGGTCTCTCCAAAGTGGCATTCTTAAAGGGATCTCAGCAGAAGGATGGCTGCAGTGGTTAGCAAAATAATGCAGCTGTTCATTCACATCAGTATCAGAAAGGCTGCGGCCTGACTCAGCGGCACCCGGAGATTTGGCTCCGTTGACACCTAGCAGTGTCTGAGGGGTTACAGACCTTTGCTGACCCCGCACAAGGATTAGGTCATGGGTTGTACAAGGTTGTTGCCAGAACAAACCTGAACTATCTCTTCTGGACATTCTCCCACAACCAAGCAGAAAGTTCCATTTATATCTGTTCCTGGTGATGCCCCCCCCCCCACTACCCAGGGTGTTGCCACGGATCCACTTTGAGTTCTCATAGACGCAGGAATGCACTCTACCCGCTGAGCTGCCTCCCTGGTCACCCAGTGTCATTGCCTTTGCTCATGTGACACCACTCACACCAGAGGTGGGCTGCTAGACTTGATTTTGTCTGTCATCGTGGTCTCCCCATGTACTATTCTCTGTCGATGTTTAGTTATCTTTTTTCTTAATTAATCAAGGAACCCTCACGCCCAAGTTTTATCTACTCTGTTCTCTGGTATAATTAAACCCTGCGCACATTTTTATAAGCAATTTGTCAATTCCTAATGATCTACTTTGAACCTTTTAGGGTTCTAGAGAGATTTTCTTCCTTAATAGTTTGTCTAATTTGTCTTCTGGTAATAGGAGCCGCTGTTAATTTTAAAAAGTCTCCAATTCTTCCTCACATTTTTCTGATTTCACACTGAGAGTGATACCATTTGCTGATGGAAAAGAAGAAAAAAAAGTTTCATGCATGAGAAGAGAGAGGAAGAGACGATTATACTGATACCCACACTTACTAGTGCCATTATCATTGCTGTCCTGTTGACATAACCTTTTATTGACCATTTCCAAGGTTAATTGACCTGATATTTTAGTAGACTGATAATTACAGGCAGCCCTAGGAGTTCCTGTGGGTTTGGCTCTAGACAGCCTCAGTAAAGAAGATGTGATAATAAGGGAGTCTCACCATTTTTTGTTTGTGTGTTTGTTTCCTATTTTGTGACTGGGTAGGTTGCTCAGTGGGTAGAGCCCATGCCCTTCATGGATGAGGCCTGAGGTAGACTCCAGGCACCACCTTGGGTAGAACTGGGCTGTGCTCTCTCGCTCATAAA
Organism: Erinaceus europaeus; assembly: GCF_950295315.1. Lineage (NCBI taxonomy): Eukaryota > Metazoa > Chordata > Mammalia > Eulipotyphla > Erinaceidae > Erinaceus > Erinaceus europaeus. The sequence goes on from NC_080175.1 coordinate 7,067,232, forward strand.
ACAGACACATCCTCATAAAACAGACACATCTTTAGGAAGTTGTGCTTCTAGTATATACAGAGTCTATAAGTATGCAAGAGTAAAAAAACACATATGTTAGCTTAAAATGTTTTACCGGGGGCCAGGCAGCGGCACACCTGGTAGAGCACATATGTTACAGCGTGCAAGGACCGGGTTCAAATCCTCATTCTCCACCTGTCGAGTAGTGAAGCAGTGCAGCAGGTCTCTCTCTTTTTTTTCCTCTCCGTCTCCCTTCCCCTCTATTTCTATCCCATCCAATAATTAATACAAATTAATTAAAATAAAGAATAAAATGTTGTTTTGTTTAAAAATGCCAACTACCATCTGAGCTTTCAGTGATTGGAAAATCTTTTAGCTGGTGGAGGGAAAAACATAGTGTCAGCAAAGTAGAATAAAACAGAACACGACAAAATGAAACATACACCTACAGAAAGGTAACACAAACATTCAGATCTTCACATTTTTCTCAACTAATATGAATTTACCAACAAACATTTCTCGATCCATTACAGTCTGTGTGCCATTCTACCAGCCTTGTGAGTTAGCGTCATTAGTCCCAAGTCACAGGTGGAATAAAAAAAGTGCAGAGGCCTCTGAGCCAGTGGGCAGAGGCGGGGGACACATTTTAATGTGACTCAGACAAGGCTGTTATGGACTTGCTGGGATCATATTTGCTGGCATCATATCCTCACATCTCATAAGGACAGTGAGAACCTGCATTGCCTGGCATTCCTGGATAGAGACAGAGAGAAATTGAAGGGGGGGTACAGAAAGGGAGAGAGACAGAGAGACACCTGCAGCCCTGCTTCACCACTCATGAAACTTTTCCCCTACAGATGATGACCAGGGGTTTGAACCTGAGTCCTTTTGCAATGTGATGTGAGCATTTAACCAGGTGCGCCACCACCTGGCCACAACCCTCCCAAGCCAAATTTTGCATAAAAGAGAAAACATTTGTAGCATGTGCGACCCACCCATCATGTTAGCTAGTGGGGGTGTCTGTTGCTAGTGCAGTTGATTTTAATTCAGAAATTGCTTCTGAATTATGACGTTTGTTTCAGAGCCCAGCACTCAGTATGGAAGAAGGGGGTATACATTCCTCTCATTGTTGAGCGACATGGGAGGAGAGACCAGAATAACAGGAGGGAGGGAGTAGTGCACCTGTCAGAGGGAAGAGTGCTCCAGCTGAGAGAGGAGCCCACCTGGAGGCCATTATTCCCAGGGCGGAGTGAACCAGAGGGAGAATGGTGAGGAAGGCTATCAGGAGGGACTACGTGTTGGGGATTTGCAGACTGTGCGGATGAGTTTGGATACAAGGAGGGGTTGATCTCAAATGACCTAGGACAAGATTGAAGAGACTACTCTGGAGAAAACTGCTTCCTGGCTCAGAAACCAGGTCTGGTCATGGAAAAACTCCCTCATGAAAAGTCTGAGAAAATTATTTCCTGGAAGTAACCTGTTTATTAGGTAAGATTTTAAAAACAAGCAAGATATATACCATCAGCCTTCCTATTATAGATTCAAGTTCATATATTCAGGTTTTACAATAGCTGTCTACACATAAAACATAATATTATATAGTATCTATTAATCTTATTAAGAAAATAGAGGGGATCGAGCGGTAGCACAGAGGGTTAAGCCCACATGGCACAAATCACAAGGACCAGCATAAGGATCTTGGTTCAATCTCCCGGTTCCCCACCTGCAGGGGAGTCACCTCACAAGCGGTGAAGCAGGTCTGCAGGTGTCTATCCTTCTCTCCCCCTCTCTGTCTTCCCCTCTTCTCTTGATTTCTCTCTGTCCTATCCATCCAACAACGACATCAATAACAACAATAATAATAACCGCAACAATGATAAAACAACAAGGACAACAAAAGGGAAAATAAACAAATAAATAAATATTAAAAAAAATAAAATAGAAAGTGGGGCTTGATGCAAAAGGCTTTCATGCCTGAGCCTCTGAGGTCCCAGGTTCAATCCCCAGCACCGCTATAAACCAGAACCGAGCAGTGCTCTAGTCTCACTCTCTTAGCTTTCTCTCTCATTAAAAATAAATACAGAAATAAAATATTAAAAAAAGAAAATGGAAAAGCATCTTAATTTTATGTCTGGTATCTGGACACATATACTTTATATTAATGTATGCATTTATATAATGATATAAAATATGTATTTATGCAATTTTGACTTTTAAGCAGCTGATTAATACATAACCCAGAAGGCACTGGAAATTTAATCTGCTAGAAAAAAATTTATATATATATATTTATTTAAGGCCATACAAGTAGCACACTTGGATAGTGTACTCGTGCACAACTCCGACTCACACCTGCTCCTCCAGACTGAAGGATGTCTTGGTGCCGTGGTCTCTTTCTGCACCCACACGCTTAATGTGGCCCCAAGAAATGAACTCAGGGCCTCACAAGAGCAGGAAACCATCACTGAGGAGTTTCTCACTGCTCACCGTTTCAGCCTTTATTTCTTTTTTTAAAAATTTTACTTCTTTATTTTCTCTTTTGTTGCCCTTGTCTTTTTATTGTTGTTGTAGTTATTAATGTTGTAATTGATGTCGTTACTGTTGGATAGGACAGAGAGAAATGGAGAGAGGAGGGGAGACAGAAAGAGAGAGAGAAAGATAGACACCTGCTTCACCGCCTGTGAAGCGACTCCCCTGCAGATGGGGAGCCGGGGGCTCAAATCGGGATCTTTATGCCGGTCCTTGCGCTTGGCGCCACATACGCTTAATCCGCTGTGCTACCACCCGACTCCCCAGCCTTTATTTCTTACAGGGGGCAAGGGGAGGCAGAGAGACAGACCAACGGATCTAGAGACCAGACACCACAGGAACGTTTCCTCAGCTGCAGTCCCATGTGGTGCCCGCAAGGCTCGAGCCAGGGGCCCCAAAGCCACCTGTGGGGCTTCTGTTTGACCTGATAAACTGTTCTGAGCACAGTCCCTTGCCCCACCTGGCATAGGCAGCAATGCATGGGGGGGGGGTGGATTTGGGGACGGTGATTCCAAGGCCCTGGCAGGCTGTGTGGAGGTTAACAGGCAGCTTGCCTTCTGTGCTTGGAGCTCAGACTGCTGCAAGGACTTTATGCTATCATTCCACCTGCACCACTGGACCCCCGCAGAGACCCCCCCCCCCAGCCCTGGTGCTCTGGTGACCCCAGCCCTCCCCTACAATGCTCAGTGGTCTCTGTGACTACCTGCCTGGGGTACCCACAGTCTCCTGCTTCCAGCCTCATCTGAGAACAGGACACCCTCCCGTGTGTACTGAGGGGCTCCCTGGGTCACAGCCCCCCTCCTCAATCAGGCTCTGTTCCTCCTTGACCTCAAGCCAGCTCTCCCTTTCCACCCGAGTAGCCTCGATATGAAACCTGGCCCTGTCCACCGGCATGAAAGGCCCTTTTTGTTCAGTGGGGTGCAGCCAGCTGTGAGAGGTGTCCTTTTCATGTGGCCGGTGCAGCAGCTTCGAAATCGCAAAGTTAAAGGTAACTTGATCGATGGATGGGGACACTGGGACCAGGCGATGCCAGCTCGCCTGCCTTCAACGCAGAGAATAACCCACCCTCCTCATCCTGCTGTGAGAACCCAGCAACTGAGCACGTAGCTAATGTCCAGTCAGCTGGGCCCTGTTGCCTCAGGCTCTTCTCTTCACATCTGGGTATGACTTCACTGCTCACCCAATAAAGTTCTGGGGTAGAGATCTCCTGCCCCCCTTGTGCTTTCTGTCCTGTACTCTCCATCCCTGGAACTGGCCAGATGAGTGGAGACAGAATTGTTTCTGGGAGAAGATGGAAGGATATTGGAGAACATATCAATTTGTAAATGGATTTATTTATTGAGTGAGTGAGTGAGTGAGTGAGTGAGTGAGTAAGAGAAGGAGAAAGAGAGAGGGAAAGCAGAGCACTATTCAGTTCTGGCATATGTTGTGCCAGGGGTCAAACCTGGGTCCTCAGGCACACAGGCCCTGCACTCTACCTCTGAGGTAAATGTTCCCCTATCTCTTCACTGTAGGTGTGACTAGCACGCAGTACATGAGGGGATCGTCCTCTCTGCAGAAGCTGGTGTGACACTGCCTGGTTTTCTGTGGCTCTGGGAGGTAACCCTGGTTCAGTACCCCACACAGATAAGGGAGGAAGATTCCTCCATCTTCTGGTAAAACCTCTGGACCCTCTCACAGAACCCAGACCTGGACCTGCTGGGGGTTTCTCTCAGGCAGCCATCTAAGGTGAGCTGAGATGGTCCCTTTATCTCAGAGACTTTGAACTCGGGAACTCTTTTCCAGTGAAACACTTCAGATCCACAACATGTGGTAGTAATAACCTCTGCTTTCTGAATGCAGTTGAAAGTTGACAGATCTCTGGGTAATTACCACATCATTTGGTAAATGGGTTTTACCAACCCTCTCCAAGGAGCGTCTCTGCTGATTCCTTGTCATCGCTCTGAACTCACGCAGTCAAGTCAGGGGACAGACCACTCGGGGCACCTGCTTCTGCCATTAATGTGCTTTCCCTTAAGAAGCTACGGTGAGATCTAAGCACATGAGCACAACTGGGTTCCAACGTTATTTACAACGTTATTTACAAAGCAGGGAGCAGACAGGGCTTGATCCAGAGACAGCGCCTCTGACACAGAGTGGGGAGACCAACGTCTGGCACATGGCAGACATGAATTAGGCACAAACTATCACCATCATCACCACCACCACCACCTATCATTCTATTCACTCCACCACATGGCATCCATGATGGATCCATGATATAAAAATAAAGCAGGGTAAAATACATATGAAAATAATGAACATAGCAAGTCTAAAATCATGTCACCTTCTGATGACCACAGAATGAGATTTCAGACCTACAGGGATGCAAAGGTCACACAGACTCCTAAGCTGAATATGGGTCCCAGATCAAATTGATGGGGTTTATAGTCAACAATATATATATATACCCTTTTCCCATATTTGGGAGCTACTCTCTTTCCTGATTCAGATTTCTAGCCCTTTTTCCAGCCATGACATCATCTCCCCAGACAATAACCTGGGTCTACCTGCATATCAGACATCAGGCTCAGGTAAAAACTGATAAAGTCATGGGCTCTTTGGAATATACCTAAAATAGACATACTAGCTATTTCCAAAACTGAGACCCCCAAATCTTCATCTTCACTATTCCAGCCTTTAGGTTCATGATTAGTCAACAATTTGTTTGGCTTTATATGTTAACTTTTTTTCGGCTACCAGGTTCCAGATGCTACCATGATGCCAGCTGGACTTCCCTGGACAGATGATTCCACCAATGTGTCCTGGAGCTCTGCTTTCTCAGAGCCCTGCACCACTAGGGAAAGAGAGAGACAGGCTGGGAGTATGGATTGAACTGTCAATGCCCATGTTCAGCAGGGAAGCAATTACAGAAGCCAGACCTTTCACCTTCTGCATCCCATAATGACCCTGGGTCCATACTCCCAGAGGGATAAAGAATAGGAAAGCTATCAGGGGAGGGGATGACATACAGAGTTCTGGTGGTGGGAAATATATTCCTTTTATCCTATGGTCTTGTCAGGATTTCCATTTTACAAATTAATTAATTAATTAGTTAATTAATTAAAAAATATGTCACCCTAAGGATTTATAAAGAATAGGCAAGTTTAACAAGCAATACATCAGAAGAATAACAATTACAAAAGGCTTTTCCTGGACCATTCTGTTCCACATGTTGTATGTATCTAATCCTTTAAGGCTCAGGCAGATTTTATTTACCTTACTCACTCTGCAGATGAGAAAATGGAAACCAAACAGCTCAGGTTAATGTCTGGGAGGTGGGTCAGCACGAAAAGTACTCAACTTTCTATGTGTGGGGCATTGGGTTCAAGACATAGGAGTGTCCTGGGCAGCACTGGGAGTGAGGGCCCTATGGATGGGTGCTTCAATGTTTCTCTTTTTACTTTTATTGTCCTTATTTATTGATTGATATCAATATCCAGAAATCAGGAGGGAAAGGGGGAGATAGAGAGGGAGACACCTGCAATCCTGCTTCACCACTTGCAAAGCTTTCTCCCTGCAGGTGGAGGCCGGGGGCTCAAACCTTAGTCCTTGTGCATTGTAACATGCTGAGTAGTAGTTCCCAGTGTTTCTCCTTTTTTCCCATCTGTGATCTCTAATAACATAGAATTATTTATTTTTTTATAAAAGGAGACATTAACAAAACTGTAGGATGAGAGGGGTACAACTCCACACAATTCCCACCACCAGATCTCCGTATCCCATCCCCTCCCCTGATTGCTTTCCTATTCTTTATCCCTCTGGGAGTATGGACCCAAAGTCATTATGGGATGCAGAAGGTGGAAAGTCTGGCCTCTGTGATTGTTTCCCCACTGAACATGGGCATTGACTGGTCGATCCATACTCCCAGCCTGCCTCTCTGTTTCCCTAGTAGGGTGGGTCTCTGGGGAAGTGGAGCTCCGGGACACATTGGTGGGGTTGTCTGTCCAGGGAAGTTTGGTCGGCATCATGCTAGCATCTGGAACCTGGTGGCTGAAAAGAGAGCTAACATACAAAGCCAAACAAATTGTTGACCAGTTATGGACCTAAAGGCTGAAATTGTGCAGATGAAGTGTTGGGGGGGTGTGTCCTCACTGCAGACTATTGTGTACTTTTGCTTTTAGGTATATATTTTGCCCTAGTTTATGGATAGCCTGTGAACATATCTCAGGGGACCTGGTCTATATCTAGGCTTTGGGACTTTGTTAGGAAGTGAACAGCCTGGAATGGAATTAGAGAAATACTATGAAAGGAAAATTCTCACCCAAGTGATGAAGCTGAAGGGTTGTCATTCTACACCTGAAGTCTCTAGACACAGTCTGAAGTGAAGCATGCTTGGGTGGCACTCGTTCCGTTGATTGGGTTGGGATCAGAGGATGGATGCAACGTTATTTGGTATGAATTGAGAGAAGCATACAGGCAAGTGTGCCCCACCACAGCATAGGATTTTTAAAAATGAAGTGAGGCCACTCAATAACATCATACATATGCACTGTCCCCATCCATTCCTGACTGCCACATTAAAAAAAATAATGAATCTTAGTAACTTGCTCAAAGCTAGGACTCAAGACTGGACAAAGTATCTTCAGAATCCAGAGAGGTTCTATTTGTGCGTGGGCAGTGATGTTCACCATTAACTTAGGGTGTAATTTTATAACTCATGTCTTGCCTTTCAAGTGGGAAGCCCTCCAGGCAAGGCAGAGGGCTCTGGCATAGCTCAGCTGGTTGAGGTGCAGGACTTCTGTGTGGGGGGCCCCTCTCAGGCTGGGGCAAAGTCTACTTGGAAAGCTTCGTAGGCTGGAATTACTGGCCGATGTGAGAGATGTTTTGAGTACCTCTAATTGTGCCCAGCACCTGGGCAGCTCTCATCAACTAGTGGTAATGACTTAACTGGAGGTGCTCATTACCTAACTGCTAGTCTCTCCTGTCCTCCCATTAGTGGGGAAATCACTAGAGCCTGGAACACAACCCCCAGGAGAGAAATCACTTGTTTGGGTGGGATGATTATTTCATTTTTACTGTATATGACATCTCTTAAAACAACTTGTGGACACTGTTTCTTATTGGAAACGGTTCTACCCACCCTCAAATATAAAATTTGGCAGATTTGGGATGATGGTAAAATTTCCACTTGAAGTGAAATTCTGGTTTCTCCAAGACATTTTTTTTGGCCATCTTTCCACTACAGTTTACTTCACTCCAACGTGTGTGTGTGTGTGTGTGTGTGTGTGTGTGTGTGTGTGTGTCTGTCTGTCTGTCTGAGAAGTCAGAAGATGACCTCACAATCACAAAAGCAAAATGTTCTCTTCTTTTCTGGAAACATACCACATGGACACCCAAAGAGGAGAAGCAAATTCTATGCCTATTCCTTAGTCCGCCAGCTGAGCTGGGTGATTCAAAAGGGCCTTTGCTATACCTGGCATGTGGTTCTTACATCCAGGGCTGTGCTGAACCCTAAGACAGAGGGAGTGAGAAATATTGTTTTATTTCCACTTGATCTTCCCTCCTTTTTGTGTGTGTGAGCCTGGGCTTTGTGCCCTGTGATTCCCCCTGCTCCCGGCAGTTTCTTCCTTTTTAATTTCTGACAATGACACAGAGGGAAGAGATGATAAGAGAAGAGATTCCACAGCACCACTGCACCATTCATAGCGCTTTCCCTGGTGCTCCCATGCTTGCCGGGAGCTTGAACTCAGATCCCCTTGCAAGCTCAAGTATCTCCTTTCCTGGGTGAGCTCTCTCCCTTAGCTTTATAAATTGGGGTCCATAGGCTCCATTCACTGTTCGGTTGGACACGATGGGAGAGATGCTTTTAGTGTACATGGCATTCTCCTTGAAGCCACACTATCTGCTATTTCAAATCTCAAGGCCCTGCCTGGGCAGTCTTCCTCTGCCCAGACTATCTGGAACCAGCACTGGTGGCATTTTGGGCACCTCTTGCCCATCAGAGTTGGAGAAAACAACTAGCCGGGAGGGAGCCAGATGGCATTTCTTTGTGCCCACACTCCCAGAGGCAGAGGGGTGGGGTGGGGAGAGTAGAGAGGGAGGTGAGGTTTCTGGGAGCCCATCACTCCCAGGAAGGGAGAGCTCAGGACCAAAATAGCCCCAGGAACTCCTGTCTGCCCACCCCACCCCCCTTAATTCTCTAATGATTTCTCACTGACATGGGTCTGGCTCCTGATGGGTATTGAGAGCTGTGTCTCAACTTGAGAGAAACAGAGGCAGCCCGCCTGCCAGGTAGGGTTTCCAAGCTCTAAACTCCTCCACATGTGAACAAGTGTTTACAGTTTTAAAGATGTGTTGAGTAATTGCACATGCAAGCTATCTCCCCTTTAATGCTCCCAGCATGTTGTGAGGCTTTCCAGAGAACACCCTGGTTGACAATGAAATTGTTTGCCCTGCCTCCACCTCCCCTCCCCCTCCTCTGCCTTGGGGAGGGGACTGGGGACTGGGGGGGTGGGGTTGTTTAAGGATGCACTGGTTTGTGTAGAGATCTAATTGGGAGCACTAGCACCTTTGTAGTGCTTTCTGAGCTACCGAAAATCATAGCCTCAATCCACTCATTACTTCCCCACATTACTGAGACCCCCCCATGGAGGTCCCTTTTAGAACTGAACTGGGGGGTGGGGGGTGGGCTCTGAACCCATATTAGGAAGCTCAAGGCTCAAGACTAGCTAATAAACAAAACCAGCAATGCTCAACTCTCATTTTTCAAGGAATTCAAATCACCTTTGAAGATGCTAAATTTATTTTGTTACTGCCTGAGATTGCTAAATGGGGGTCTTTGGCACACACACACACACACACACACACACACACACACACACACACACACACACACACATCTTTTAATGTTCCCTGTTCTTTTTAATTTCATAGGAAGAGAGTTGGTGTCACCTCAGGGAGGCAGGCAGGGCATTCTGCTGAGCTTGGAATTTTTTTTTTTAATAGGGTTCTTTGTCTTCTCTCTGACTTCCAGCAAAGTCCAGCCAAAAGGGTTTGGCATTTCTGTCTGCATCAGTAAAACTCCACGTCAGCTGCTGATGTGTGTGAAGGCTTTGAGGCAGTTTGCAAATGGGAACTACCGCTCTGGTGTGGTTCCACAGGAGGATGGTGGATGGACAGAGTCAAGGGAATGGGGTTGAAGGTCCCCTACCTGCTGGCTTCCTGCAGGTGCATCCTGTCCCAGCTGGCAAACGGCTAGATTTGGGGACCTGGCTGGTGCTGAGCAAATTCATTTCAGGACTGCATTTCGCAACCTGAAAATCATTCTGCTACTGTTTTGCAATTTTCCCCACTGAGCATTTTGGCCTCAGAGTCTCTATAAAGGGTTCCAGAGGGACTGCCTCCTTCCTTCTAGTTGGACGACTCTGTCCCTGGTTCATACGCCCACCGCTGGTTGCCTTTCTCCCTCTTTCTATGAGGTCAACCAGGTAGAACCTCACCTGAGGGCTGATAACCTGGAAGGTTAATAGACCTTGGGATTTCTTAAACCCTTGCAACCTCTGAGCCTGGTTGTCTCTGTCTTGCTGAAATTATTACTATTTTTCTTCTTTTCTCATGTGATGCCAGGCTGTAACACAGGGGCTTATACATACATCGTGCCACTAGGTTGTCTCTCCAGCCAGCTTCTCTTTCCTACTTTTAGAGAAAGAGGGAGACAGAGAGACACCATAACACTCCTCCACCATCCCTAAAGCATCTTTGGTGCTGTCCATTTTGCTGCCAGGGGATGTGTGGGACCCCAGAAACTCATAGTTTCTACCCAGTGAGACATCTCCCAGGCTCTGTACACTCATTACCTTAACCTAAAAAAAACAACCCAAAATTAGCGATTTAGTACTGGTTTGCAAGACTATAAGATTATAGGGTAGAGTTTTGCACCTATACCCACCACCAGAGTTCTTTCACCTCACCATACCCAAACCCCAACTACCACAATTTTTACAAAGTCTGACAAATAAGTTGGTTACATTTTTTTAAACAAAAATTTTAAGTTTTTTTTAATTTACTATTTATTTATTATTGGATAGAGACAGAGAGAAATTGAGAGGGGAGAGGGAAAGAGAGAGGGAAAGAGTCAGAGAGACACCTTCAGCTCTGCTTCACCACTCATGACGCTTTCCCCCTGCAGGTGGGGACCAGGGCTTTGAACCCAGGTCCTTGTGCACTATAATGCTTGTGCTTAACCAGTTCACCACAACCTGGTCCCTGGTTCCTTTTTTCCCCCCAAGCTTGTATAGTTTGATAATTTATTTCCGCATACAAATAAAATCATTTAGTAGTTGTCTTTCACTTCTTATTCCGCTGAGCATAATCACCACCAGTTCCATTCATTTTCTTTTGAAGGGCAAGATGTTATATTTTTAATTGCATAGTAGTATTCCATTAAATATACACATGTACATCCCATAATTCCTCCCCCCTTTTTTTAAGTGCCTCCAGAGTTGTCACTGGGGTTCAGTGCTAGCACTAAGAGTCCGCCATTCCCTGCAGCCATTTTTTCTTTCTATTTTATTTGATAGGACAGAGAGAAACAGAGAGGGAGAGGGGAGATAGTGAGGGATAAAGAAATATGGGCGCTTCAGACTATTAAATAGGGAAAGCAGAGTCTCTTAACAAATGGTGTTGGAAAAATTAGGTTGAAACATGCAGAAGAATGAAACTGAAACACTCTATTTCACCAAATACAAAAGTAAATTCCAAGTGGATCACAGACTTGGATGTTAGACCAGAAACTATCAGATACTTAGAGGAAAATATTGGCAGAACTCTTTTCTGCATAAATTTTAATGATATCTTCAATGAAATGAATCCAGTTACAAAGAAGACTAAGGCAAGCATAAACCTATGGGACTACATCAAATTAAAAAGCTTCTGTACAGCAAAAGAAACCACTACCTAATCCAAGAGACCCCTCACAGAATGGGAGAAAATATTGGATATTTACATTTATCAGACAAGAGACTTATAACCAGAATATATAAAGAGCTTGCCAATCTCATCAACAAGAAAACAAATAACCCCGTCCAAAAATGGGGGGAGGACATGGACAGAATATTCACCACAGAAGAGATCCAAAAGGCAAAGAAACACATGAAAAAATGCTCCAAGTCTCTGATTGTCAGAGAAATGCAAATAAAGACAACAATGATATACCACTTTACTCCTGTGAGAATGTCACACATCAGAAAAGGCAACAGCAGCAATTCCTGGAGATTTGTGGGGTCAAAGGAACTCTCCTGCACTGCTGGTGGGAATGTCAGTTGGTCCAACCTCTGTGGAGAACAGTCTGGAGAACTCTCAGAAGGCTAGAAATGGACCTACCCTATAATCCTGCAATTCCTCTCCTGGGGATATATCCTAAGGAACCCAGCACACCCATCCAAAAAGATCTGTGTACACATATGTTCTTGGCAGCACAATTTGTAATAGCCAAAACCTGGAAGCAACCCAGGTGTCCAACAACAGATGAGTGGCTGAGCAAGTTGTGGTCTATATACACAGTGGAATACTACTCAGCTATGAAAAATGGTGACTTCACCGTTTTCAGCCAATCGTGGATGGACCTTGAAAAATTCATGTTAAGTGAAATAAGTCAGAAACAGAAGGATGAATATGGGGTGATCTCACTCTCAGGCAGAAGTTGAAAAACAAGAGCAGAAGAGCAAACACAAGTAGAACCTGAACTGGAATTGGCGTATTGCACCAAAGTAAAAGACTCTGGGCTGGGTGGGTGGGAGAGAATACGGGTCCTTCAGAGGACCTAGTGGGGGTTGTATTGTTACATGGAAAACTGGGGAATGTTATGCATGTACAAACTATTGTATTTACTGCTGAATGTAAAACATTAATTCCCCAATAAAGAAATTAAAAAAAAAAAAAAAGAAAGATGAGCATCTGCAGACCTGCTTCACTGCTGGTGAAGCTTCCTCCCACTGCAGGTGGAGCATGGGGGCTTGAACCCAGGTCCTTGTGCATAATGAATGTGCACTTAACCACGTGCGCCACCACCTGCCCCCATCCCATAATTTCTTTATCCTGTCTTCCATCTACAGACATTTATGTTGCTTCCATATTATGGAACAATTTTCACAAAGTTTTTGCTGACAAAAAGGTTGGTTCCTTTTTTTAAAAAAACAAAATTTTTAAGTTATTATTTTAATTTATTATTTATTTATTCTTGGATAGAGACAGAGAGAAATTGAGAGGGGAGAGGGAAATGAAGAGGGGAGGAGACAGAGAAACACCTTCATTCTACTTCACCACTCATGAAGCTTTGTCCCTTCAGGTGGAGACGAGGGGTTTGAACCCAAGTCCTTGCAACTGTGAAAATTTGTGAATAAAGTAACTACGAAATGCAGCTACTGAGAAACACATGCACAGGTATGCATATGTTCCTTCAAATTCGTGTTTTCTGGCCCTTCGGATCTATGCTTACGACCAGCATTGCTGGATCATAAGGTGTTTCCATTTGCAGTGGTTCAAGGCCTCTCCACACTGTTTGCCACAGGAATGGCACCCAGTGGCATGCCCACCAACAGTGGAGCTGAGTCCCTTTTCCTCCACACCCTCGCCTACACTTGCTACACTTGCCATTGCCTGTTTTGCTGACGTGGGTGGTTCTCACAGGTGTGAGGAGGACCCCAGTGCCTTAAAATAAGAAGTAAAGTCCTGTCTACACTCCTTGTTTCCACCCTATATTCCTTCCCCAGCTGCTGCTGCCTCTCCTTTACCCAAGACTAGTGATGAGTTTTCCACTTAGAAAACTTAGAAGGATGGTCACTGGGGACTCCAGCTTTTTTTTTTTTTAATTCCCCCTCTCATAGAGGCAACAACAGAACCGGGACCTTTTTCTGCCGTATTGTGTGAGTCTTGAATTTCGTTTCTCTGGCTGCTCGGTTTCAAGCACCTTTCAAAAGAAGACCTGGCACAGCTTAGGTGTTCAACAAGAGTGTTGGAATCCATCCTATATTCGCTCTGGATTTGGGTCTATTTCTGGGATTGGAATTCATCCCAGAATTGACAGTAGTGGGGTGGGGTTAAATTTCTGAAATGTGGAAGCAAGGCCAGGGGACGAGACTGGAAACAGGAACAGGTCCCATATGGAGGTTCAGGGCCAGGCAGCAGCTGGAAGCTGGGGTTTACTGGACAGTGGTGACCCCTGAGCAGCTGTGGGTGAGTCAGACAGAAACTTCCAGATTTCACCCACCACCAGACACTGAGTGTCTGCAGAAGGGGCCAGGTACCAAGATCCAACAGGGCACAGCAAAAAGGAGCAGATGCTGTCCTCCTGGGACTTGGTTCTTCCTGGTGGCAAGAAATAATAATATGTCAAATAACTAACCCTGAGGGAGCTGGGAAGGAAATGCACGTCTTCCCTGCAGTGCTGAGAGGAAGCCTCTCCCCCCACCCCCCCAGGGCCCCTTGTGGACCAGAGCAGATGGGGCAGGTGCTCTGGAAGGGACACCAGGGACTGTGATGGGGACAAGGTGGGAAGGACATTATATTGAGGTAGGCTGTGTGTTGAAGCCCACAATTATATAAGGATGTCCTGCAAATCGTCTTGCCCTGAGGTCAGGATTGGTCTGGAAGGAGATGATAGATAGATAGATAGATAGATAGATAGATAGATAGATAGATAGATAGATATAAGAGCTATACTTCAATAGTTAATGTTCTTTTTTCCTAGGTACCTTTTCCCTTTAATTTCAGTGGTAAATGATTTTTAGAGGGACAGGGAGAGAGGGGACAGGGAGAGAGGGGAAGGGGGAGAGGGAGAGGGAGGGAGAGGGAGAGAGAGGGAGAGGAAGAGAGGGAAGTGGAGAGAGAGAGAGAGGGAGAGAGAGAGAGAGAGAGAGATGAAAATTTCAGGTAGCCTCAGGAGGCTGCCGATTAGAGCAGACAAGGAAGGATTAAGCTAGCTGCATCTCTGGGCCCCATTCCCTAGGGGAGGGTGGGCAGGTAGGTGAGTAATGGAGCCATGCAGAAAGGCCTGCACTCTGTCTGGAAGTTTCTGTAGAGGGCAGGGAAGTATGTATCACATCTTAGAAGAGGCTCTCACAATATTCAAATCAAAGCCCAGAGGGAGTGGAAGATGACTCATGGGATTAGAGCTTGTGAATTACCACACATGAGGCTCTAGGTGTGAGCCCTGGCACCATATTATAGCACTGTGAGGGGCTCCAGGTAGCTTCATGGTGCAGTTGTGTGGTGGTCTTTCTTTCTGCATGTCTCTGTAGAGTAAAACTAGTCTGATAGGTCACCCAGCAGTGACATGCATGCATGAGGCTGTCAATTCATTCCCTAGTTCCACACACCAACACCACCAACACCAAAATAATAATAATAATAATAATAATGTAATGAAATAAAACTATGCTGGAGCATGCACAGATGATACACCAGCACAGTCCACCTCACAGGAAGTCCAGAGTTATAGGCCGATACCAATCAGGTCCTGGCCTGCCCTCAGTGTGCCCAGTCCCAACACATGCCAACAGTCTGCTACAGTAAGCCAGTGAACCTCTCAGCCTGAGGGCATTTCGAGACTTGAATGTTCCAAGAACAGCTCTCAGCCCATGACTGGCGGTTAGGTCTAGAGGTTCTCCTTGACAAGCTCCTCTCAGAAGAACATACACCGTCTCTGGGAGTCAGTGCTCACAGGGTAGACAGGTGATGGGTGGGTGGTGGATGAGGGGGCAGCTCTGTGCAGTAAGAAGTCTGGTGGGCAGAGGGAAAAGAGAAGCTGCCTCAGTTTCCCCACCCCATCCCCAAGCTTCCCAATGCCTATATGCTGAGGCATTGTTTTGGGCACAACCTTACACAGTGGCTTTGCCCTTCTTCCAGAGAGAGTGTACTTGATATTCCTGACGCAGGAGGGGCTGGCACTTCTGATCTGGACCCCAGAGCATCTGTATGCCAGGCAGCACCTCCAAAGCTGGTACCCTGGGAGCTAGATTCCCTGCCTCTCCAGACTGGTCCCATCCTCCTCCATCCCTTCCCAGTTCAGCCTTAGAGCTTCCGTTCATGCTCCCTGGGATGCTGGACTGAGCAGACAGACTGAATAATCCTGAATGCCCTCTCCAGTGTCACTTCCAACAGCACCTTGCTCTGTGCTGCCTCTCTCCTCACACCAGAGGAGCACACCTCTCACAGGCTGAGGACTACCAGGAGGATTTTAGAAAACATAGTGGTTCTATGGCGAAACAATGTCCTTTGTTTGGAAATAGTTAGAAAGTAGGTCCCTATGTTCTCTTGGATCCTGGAAGATTCTTGAATCCCTGACGTTTTGTTTACAAAGAAGAAATTGTGTTTTTGGTTTATTTATTTATTGTCGAATTGTGGTTCAATACAAGGATCACTTAGGGAGGGTTGAGCAAAGATACTTTGTTCATTATGTTCCTGCCTCAGGACCCAGAAGGAGAAGAATGTATTTCCAGAGGGATTGCGTCACTGAATGTAACTGGCCATTTCTTTGGGACCAGAGAGTTCCAAGTAAAATGTTGTCACTTCTCTCAGGGAACCCTTCTTTGCCCAAATTCATTTCACCTTTCCTGTCCACACACCCAGCCCCCGGGACCCAGCCCACTGACAAATTTGCTCAGTGACTTTCCTTATCTGGACACAAGGCTTTGCTTCCAAGGAGCTCTCAGCACTCCAGAGACAGACAGCATATCTCCTTCCTTGGCTCTGAGTACCCCAGCAGTGAGGAGGGAGTGGGGGCTGGGCTGGGTGGGGGGGTGAGGGGAGAGGCTGGTCAGAGTTCTCCAGATGAACATCAGAGCCACATCCAAAATTGTCCCCTTGTCACAGTCACGTGCTATGAGCTTCTCCAGGTGGCCAAAGTAGGGCACAATGAGCAAGAGTCTTCTTTTTTTAAATTATTATTTGTTTTTTTATGAACGATTTATAAAAGTACAAAACAGTGGTACAATTCCACACCATTCCTAACACCAGAATTCTGTGTCTGTTCCCTCCATTGGAAACTGCAGTGGTTCTCCCAAGATCACAGTTATGGGTACTGTTATCTGTATGTCTGCATCTCTCTCTCTCATCTATCTATCTATCTATCTATCTATCTATCTATCTATCTATCTATCTATTTTTTCTGCCTCCAGGGTTATTGCTGGGGCTCAGTGCCTGCACTATAAATCCACTGTTCCTGGAGGTCATTATTCCCAGTTTGTTGCCCTTGTTGACACCTTTGTTGTTGTCATTATTATTGTTGTCATTTCTGTTGTTGTTGTTCAATAAGACAGAGAGAAATAGAGAGAGGAGAGAATACAGAGGGGGAGAGAAAAACAGGCATCTGCAGACCTGCTTCACCGCTTGTGAAGTGACCTCCTAAAGGTGGGGAGCAGGGGGCTTGAACTGGGATCCTTGTGCTGGTCCTTGTGCTTTGAGCCATGTGCACTTAACCCACTGTGCTACCGCCCAACCCCCTCTATCTATCTATCTATCTATCTATCTATCTATCTATCTATCTATCTACCTATCTTTTTGTTCATTTTTTTGTGGTCCTATCTTCTCTTCCTTTTTAAGTCACTTTTTACACCCATTACTACTTCTGAATGTCCTTCCTTTTTCCCTCTTCTCTCTCAGGATCCTGATGCAGTTGGTGTTCAGAGTCCTCTGGTCATCTTCCCCTAACATGTCTCCACCTCTGGAAATATGGACCAAAATTCTTTTTGGGGAGCAGAATGTGGGAGTTCTGGCTTTTGTAATTGATTCCTGCTTGGCATATATGTTGGCAGGTAGATCCACACCCCCAGTCTGTCTCTCTCTTTCCCTAGTGGGGTGGGCTCTGGGGAGGGAAGGTTCCAGGACACATTGGTGAGGCCATCCGCCCAGGGAGGTTAGGATGGAATCACAGTAGCTTCTTCAACTTGGTGTCTGAAAGACAATAAGTATATGAGGCAGGACAAAATGTTTAATAGACAGGAACCACAATGTAGGACTAGCACAGGTGAGAGTAGGGAGTTTAGGGTGGTAAGAAACTAGGAAGTCTGTTTTAGGTGTGTTCCTAAGGGCTTATGATTTTAGTGAGCTTTGCCTGAGAAACATGGAAGTGGGTTAAACATGTTGTCTGAGGGGGTCTGGCTGTAGTGCACTGCATTAAGCACATGTGGTGCGAAGTGCAAGGACCAGCCTAAGGATCCCGGTTTGAGCCCCCTGGTTCCCCACCTGCAGAGGAGTATTTCACAGGTGGTAAAGCAAGTCTGCAGGTGTCTATCTTTCTTCCTCCTCTCTGTCTTCCCCTCCTCTCTCCATTTCTCTCTGTCCTATCCAACAATGATGACATCAACAACAACAGTAACTACAACAATAATAAAAAACAAGGGCAACAAAAGGGAAAAATAAATAATATAAAAAGATGTTGTCTGAAAGATGGTGCAAAGTTGAAAATAGGGCTGAAAAGTTGGATTAGAGCAGAGAGTAGCTCCCAGACTTGAAGAAAGTATATAAGTACTGTTTACCCCATCAGTCTGACCCAAGGCCAATGTATATCTATACTTAGCACACGAGCCTTTGTGACCTCTGAGTCCCTGTCAGTCTGAGTGAGGGAGAGACTATTAACAAGTGTGCGTTCTTGGAGGCAGTACTTGGAGGAATGGCAGGGATAGCTCTGTCTTGGGGAAGTCCTATGTGCTAGGTGCTGTATTCCTGTGTGCTGAATTTTACCTTAGGGGTAGGGGTGAGGAGGATATGAAGTAGCCTCAGTCACTGAATTTGGAGGTGCAGGTTCCTGAAGGATGAAGCTTGTTAGCTTACAATGCCTACCACCCCACCCAACCCACCGCAAATGCTTTCTGAAGATCTGAAGAGATCTTCCAAGATTTCTCTCTCTGGAGTTCTGAAGGTGAGAGAATGCCTTGAGTTCTTAAATGAAGACTTTTTTTTCCTCTCCCCAGTTTAGGTTATTAGTTTGACTTGCCTCTAAACTGGTGACTGGATGGTGGCACACTTGGCTGAGTGTAATGTTATCATATGCAGGGACCTGGGTTCAGGTACTCCAGTCCCCGTCTGCAGAGCAGAAGCTTCGTGAGCAGTAAAGCAGTGCTGAAAGTGGTTCTCATTTTTCTCTCCTTCTCTCTCTCCTCCTCCCACTCAATTTCTCTCTGTGCTTCTCGTTTTCTCTCCTTCTCTCTCTCCTCCTTCCCTCTCAGTTTCTCTCTGTGCTATCTATCAAAAAACAAACTGGTGACCAATAATCCCTGTTGGGTATTAATTCCACCTACTAATTCAGGGCAAATCTCTCTGCCCAATGATGTTCTTTATACAGAATTTAAAATTGGAGGGGTGCCCAACTATGATGAGGACATTAGCAGAGAGCATGAAACTTTGCTTGATTGGCCACAGGGAATGTGAGGGTTCACCTAGAGCTTTGGGATCACTCATGTACTGTTCAACTAGGAAACTTTACCAGAAAGAGGATATCTGGGATCACTGTTCTCTCGTTTATCTCTTCTCTGTCATAGTCATTCAAAAAAACAGTTTGCTGCCCCTCCTCCCCCCAAAAAACTTCTGTAAAATATACTGGCCCCTATTTTTTTGTCATGCTAACAGCATTTTAGTAAGATGGAGTAACCATTTGCTAATAAAGCTCACAGTTCTTAAGCATACTGCTTCATATATTTGATCAGATGAGATCAGGCATGTTCAGGGTGGTATGGCTGTGGACAGCTGCTCAATATATTTGACATATGGTATGCCTTCTTGTAACCATCACCGAGATAAAGTTCACATCCCCATAATCATAGGACGCTTCCCTTTCAGACCAATAGTCAATTCTACCCCAATTATCATACTGACTTTTTCTTCTTTTTTTTTTTAACTTTTTTATTGGTGACTTAGTATTGATTTGCAAACTTATGATAGAACGGGTATAACGCCCACCACCACCAGAGTTCTGTGTCCTCATCCTCTTCATTGGAAACTGCACTTCTACTTGAGGCCACAGATATGGCTTGACTTTTATCCGTCACTATCTATACATATCTATAAATATTTGCCTTTTTTTTCCTATGGTCCTGATTCCACTTGCTTTCTACGTCACACCTATGCTCGGAAGTATTTTTACTTCCGAGTGTCCTTCCTTTTTTCCTCTTCTCTTTCAGACAAGAGAAACAGTGCCTGGCTTCTTCTGGTGTTTTCCAAATTTGCCTTCCTTTGGTGATGGTATAAAAACAAGATACCTGGTGACAGATCCTTCAGATACTAGTGGAATTGGGGTTCAGAGCCCTTTGGTCATTTTCCCCTAACATTCTCCCCAGGGAGTATAGACCAAAATTCTTCTTGGGGTGCAGAAAAAAGGTGGGAGTTCTGGCTTCTGTAATTGTGTTAACAGGTCTAGCCATACCCCCAGCATGTTTCTATCTCCCCCTAGTGTGGTAGGGCTCTGGAGAGGGAGTATCCTGGGACACAGTGGTGGCTGACCTCTATTCTTTATAGTGGTTTTCATCAAAAGAGCAAAAAATGCAGGCTGAATGTGCCAAACCCACAGGAATGTGTCTCCTGCCTCAGGAGGAGGTTAACAGGTGCATGTGGGACTCGGGGTATGTGAGTGCAATCTGGCTGTGACATCAGTTCCCGCACTGATTGACAGCAGTGAGCAGACTGATGTGACTGGCCAGGAGGGCTGTCTCCTTCCTTCCTTCCTGTCCACATTCATCTCGCCCAGACCCTCAAGCTCTGTCCAAAGGGATGACATGGCCTTCCCTAGTGCAGATGGACCAGCCTCCAGTTCATGCTACCGGCGAAGCTCCTCTGTTCTCCTGCAACTCTCACCTGGATGTGCACCTCCTTGAGCAAAGGTGAGGGAACACTATGGTGGAGACCATCTTACTTTTGCCAATCTCCCTGGTGTCAATACTCCCATTGAGGCATTAGTGGGGGTACCAGGAGATGTCACTGAGCTCAGGGCTAGAGAGACCCACAGCTTGAGTGTGTTCTTGCCAGTAGGACACATACCCAATTGCCCCAGTGGTAACTGCCCTCTCATGTGCCCTAGGCTGGGACCTTTTCACCCCACCAGTATGTTCCCCTCACCTACCTCTATCTCCATGCCCTCAGTGCTTCCTTGGGCCACTTCCCAGATAAATACACTGCACCCAGATTCTTGATTCTGGTCCATGTCTGGTAGGATGTGAGCCACAACTGTATGGTTAGATGGGCTCAGCACTTGTTCTGTAAACAGAGACTCTTGGCTGCTGGGGCAGGGATGGGGGGCATGTTGGGGAGAGGGGACACTGTTTTGGTCTGGGCTCAGTTCTCCAGCCTTCCTCTAGGGTCTAACCCCTTACCTGCCTGTCCTCATGTTTGGGCAGGAAGAACCACCTCTTCACTTCATCCCTGTTGTATGAAGTTGTTGGAACTCCTCTCTCTCTCTCTCTCTCTCTTTCTCTCTCTCTCTCTTCTGCCTGATAAAGCCTTGCACCTTCATATATGCAACTGATCCTGGCAGACTGTATTTTTTTCATTTTTAATTTTGGGAGGGAGAAGGGGCAGGAAAGAAGGAAAGAGAGAGACCACAGCTTTTCCCCGTTACTCATAGAATTTTCCATAATTATATACATGTGGTACCAGGGCCCTTGGGCATGGTAAAAAGTGTGTGCTCCACCAGCTGAGCCGTCTCCCAGGAAGCCCCTCGAGATGTCTCTTCTCTCTCTCTTTGCATCCAGGGTTATGGCTGGGCTTCAACACTGACATTATAAACCCACTGCTCCTGGCAGCCATTTTTTTCCTTTTTTTTTTTTCTTCTTTTGGATTGGATAGAACAGTGAGAAACTGAGAAGGGAGATAGAGAGGGAAAGAGAATGATAAATACCTACAGACCTGCTTCACCACTTGTGAAACATCTCCCCTGTAGGTTGGCAGCAGGAACTTGAACCAAGGTCCTTGTGTTTTGTACTATGCATGCTCAACCAGGCCTGCCACTGCCTGACCCTCAAGATGTCTTTTCCACAGGTCTGGCTCCCATCAGCACCTTAGAGTCAGGAGAATGAGCACTGTGATCTGAGCAATTTCCAGCTCAAGTGCTGCTCAATCTCTCCGTCAGCAAGTGACGGCTGGAATTAATGGGCTCTGGCATCAGCAGGGTCCTCACTCTGAAGCCTCTGCTTTGTCCTTGACCAAGTCACAGTCAAAAATGTGCCCAGAAAGTGGGCCCAACCTGGACATGAGCCCAAGGCAGTGCCCCTCTTCCTAAAAGGAAGAAGCACCGAGGTCCCAACACTTTCTCAGTTGCTGGAGGGAAACCTTGGTACAACAAGGGGAGAGGAGATGGAATTTCAGTCCCCAGATATCCCTCTGATGAGAGAAGAAGGTCACGGAGCAGTCACCACAGTCCAGTGAACATTCTCGATCTGTCAGATTCCTGGGGGGCACAGTAAGCAGCCCTTTTATCCACTGGCTCACCCACCATCAAATGCCTGGGGGTGTTCAGGGATTAGGGGGCTTTATCTGAGCCAGCTGGCCCCAGACTGGCTCCAGCTAGGTCTGGGCTAGGAAGACCTTGAACAAAACATTTAACCCTTTAGACCTGCATCACCACTTCTGCAAGATGGAGGCAGTCTGAGCATGTTAGGCTTGGGAAAAGTTTGAATGAGATGCAGATTAATTTTCATGCAGGTTCCAGTCCAGAGAGTGAGAAATGACCACAGACCCCAGGCCCCAGTGCAGGGTGTTTAGACACAGAGGAGGTTTAAGAGGCCCCTGGGGTTCCAGAGAAGAGACATCTGGCTGCCCTCCCACCTTCTCCAGCAGCCAGGGCCTCTTCTTTAATTCCCATTATTTCTAATTAAAAATATTTAATTTCAGTGTCTGGTAGATCGCTCAAAGATAGAGCACAGGATCTGCATGCTTGAAGCCTCAGGTTCTACCCCCTGGGACTTCCATAACCAGAGCAGAGAACTGTTCTGGTCTCTCTTTTATTCTCATGAAAATAAATAAATGAGGGACAGGATGGTGGCATACCTGGTTGAGCACACACATTACCATGCGCAAGGAACCAGGTTCAAATCTCCCTATCCCCCCATGTGGGGTGTGGGGGTAGCTTCACAAGCGGTGAAGCAGTGCTGTAGGCATCTCTGTCTCCCTCCCTTTTTATCTCCACCCTTTCCTCTCTTTTCTTTTTTCTCTATCCAACATATATGGATAAAAAAATTTTTTTTAATCAATCAATTAACATTGTAAAATAAATGAAAAAATATTAATGAATGTGTTAATTTGGTGAGAAGTGCCGATCCTAGCCTGATGTGATGGAGGAGGCCGGTAGAGGTGGAGAAGTGGATGACAGTGGAGAGATGAGGGGGTCGCTGATGCCATCTTCCCCTTTCCCCAGGCTGCTCTGTGGCCAGCCCCCTCTACTTCCTATCTGATCCAAGCTTACTCATCAGACAGGAAGTAGTGGCTACAGGGTCACAGAACTCCTCTTTCCTCTCCATGAAAATCCTTCAACCTCACAGAAGCATGGGCTGACTCCCCTAGGCAGTACTCCTTGTTCACATGAACTCTTGGGTGACTTTTCAACTACTGAAAGATCTGAATTTGTTTCATCCAGGCAATACAGCATAAAAGAGAACTTTCTTACTCAAACTCTCACATTTCTTGGCTGCACAGAGACCTACAAGTGCTGTTCTGTGTGACCCTCTTAGGTCTAAGAGCACAGTGGTCTGCAGCCAAGGGCAGCTTTGTTCTTTAGAGAAATTGGGCAATGTCTGGAGACATCAGGGCTGCTACAGTTAAGGGGAGGGAACAGCATCTAGTGTGGCAGAGGACAGGAACACTGTAGAGCATTTTACATTGCACAGGGCAATCCCTAACAGAGAATGGCCCAGATAAATGCCCAGAGAACTGGGGCTGAGAAACTGTTCTAGGAAAATGAAAACCAAGGTGTGTGTGTGTGTGTGTGTGTGTGTGTGTGTGTGTGTGTGTGCGCGCGCGCGCGCGCGCGCGCGCGCGTGCGCACAACACACAAGTAAAAGTAAGGCACTTGGAGAGCATATGAAAGGGACTGAGGAATTTTCAAATGTCTGAAATAGTAATGGAGAAGGACATTGATTTTTTTTGAGTATGTGTGGATTTAGGACCTTGAATCCAAATATTCTGGACCAATTTCACTCAGACGGAGAGATAAGGAGAGGAGGAACACCGTACACCATAGCCCCAGAGCTTCCCCAGGCAGTAGAGCCCTCCCATCTGGTGCCAGGAACTGAAACCTGAGGCATGTGCACAGTGAGGCAGGTGGTGGTAAAATTGTGCATGTGCAGTCCTCTGGCTCCAATAAATAATAAAATTAATTAATTAATTAATTACAAAGCAATGGAATTGTGAAAGAACCCAGGAACAGGAGGTAATGCTCCCTTGTTCCACCAGTCACAAACCAACTGACTTAAAATGGAGAGGGGGCTATAGAGACAGCATGATTATACAAAGAGCTTCTCATGCCTGAGGCTCTGAGGTCCTGTGTTCAATCCCCAGCACCACCGCCATTAGCCAAAGATGAGCATGCTCTGGTCAAAAATAACTGAAGAGGTCCACTCTAAATGGAGGTCTGCAAGGGACCACAGGAAGAGGCCCCTGGGAGCACCCTGGGAATCATCTGCTCCCGGGAGAGATCCTCAGGCTTGGGCCATGTGGGTCTCTCCTTCCCAAGCAGTATGATAAATTCAGAGAGCTAAAGGCCCTTGTCCCTTTGCAGATAGCTGCCAATCACAATCCCAATTTAGTAGCTGAGTGTTCTGTGTCCTGGGAGCTGTGTCCAGAGGGTCTCTGTGTATTTGTGTGTCTCTAGTCACTAATCATTTTCTCCTCTCCAGCTTGTAGATATTGAATGGACTCGTCTCCAATTCCAGCTACAGGGCACATCCAGTGTGGTCTCTCCAGTGTGACCAAAGGCAATTCACAGCCACAACCCAAATGCATGTGGTCACCACATGTCCAGAGTGTCACAGCATCTCTGTGCTAGGTTAGGGCACTCTGCACCAGGCCAAGATCCCCAGGACAACCACAGATTTGAGTAGATTCTAAAGAAAAAAACAAAAGTTCCCTGTAACAACCTCTGTCATTACTGAATGAGTTGTCCAGCTAACTCTTGAGAGACTGCCATGTTCTTAACAGTAGAGGAACTACAAAGACTGGGGAAGGCGTGACCCTGGGGAAGGGAGGGAGGCTGCAGAGAGACTGAGGCTCCTCTCCCGGGGCATATGGACTGTGTATAGTACCTTCCTTTCATGAATAAAAAGCTACCAAGTGGTAGATCTGAGACACAAAGAGGCCTTAGTAGAAGTGAAGTAAGATGTCTGGAAGAGTGGGTGCTGGGACTGGTTTTCTGGGTCCTAACAAATTATGTGACTCAGTAGACTGTAGATGTGAAAGCAGCTATTCCTTTAAGCATATCTCATGCAAGGATTTTACAACCCGTTGGTAGAACTGGCAGGTGCTATCAATGGAGGCAAGTTTCCAGAGGGATTTCTGTCTACAGATCATTTCTAAGTCATGTAAGCATGGGGGTTGGGTGGTAGCACAGTGGGTTAAGCGCACAAAGTCCAAGGACCAGCTTAAAGATCCCAGTTCAAGTCCCTGGCTCCCCACATGCAGGGGACCACTTTACAAGTGGTGAAGCAGGTCTGCAGGTGTCTATCTTTCTCTCCCCCTGTGTCTTCTCTTCTCCTCTCAATTTCTCTTTGTACTATCCAACAACAATGACAGCAATGACAAAAATAGCAACCACTGTAGGGAAATTGTGAGAATGTGGTTGAGCTTGACAGGGCTTGACAGGGCTTGAGAGTTTCTCTCTCTCTCTCTACTGAGATGTTAAGCGAGGAGGGACATGACCCCCCAAGGTTTGCCTCATCTTATCAGACTCCCTGCCTCACAAAGCACCCTGCATTCCTGATACTATGGCCTGCTCCCTTATTATCTACATAATCATTGTTTGGCCTGAAAGTTCTCCTCCCTAATTCTCCGCAGGGTATTATTAATCCTACCAGTTAGACCCCTAGCAACATTTGCTAAGGAAGTCCCTACCTTTCCCAGCCCCCTTTTACTTTTCTCCACCCCTTCCCGTGTATGGTATTGTCAAGCCATTTCCGATTCCGATTTGCCTCTTCCAGTTTCCCAGCTTGAGGAGCACACAGGAGGACTGGGGGACTGATGCTGGGCATTGCGGTTTGCGCCACGTGGCTTAACCAGGTGTGCTACCACCTGACTCTGGGGCACTAGGATGAATAAAGATTTGAACAGCCTCGCCGCCATAAGCTTGGTTCCTGGGTCATCTCTCTCTCATGTCGCTAGTCCGACAAACCGCAACAACACTGATAAACAACAAAGGAAACAAAAGGGGAAAAAATTAGCCTCCAGGAGCAGTGAGTGGATTCGTGGTATAGGCAGTGAGCCCCAGTGATAACCCTGGAGGCAAAAAAAGAAAATAAATAAAAATAAAGTCATGAGGGTCTGGGTGTTGGTGCACCTAGTTAAGCACTCACATTAGAGTATGCAAGGACCCAGGTTCAAGCGCCCGGTCCCCACCTGCAAGGGGAAAGCTTCACAAGTGGTGAAGCAGGGCTACAGGTGTCGCTGTCTCTCTCCCTCTTTCTCTCTCCTATCCCTCTTGATTTCTGCCTGTCTCTATCCAGTAAATAAAGATAACAAAAAAGATTTAAAAAGGAAAAAAGAAGAAGAAGAAGAAGAAGAAGAAGAAGAAGAAGAAGAAGAAGAAGAAGAAGAAGAAGAAGAAGAAGAAGAAGGAGAAAGGCTTAGGATGGGGTACAGTGGCCTTTAATGTAGGATGTTGACTGTTGACATTTCAGTCCTGGCCCTGACTATGGTGTGGTGACACACATTTTGATCAGGTCAACATTGTACCCTAAAAATATACACAGTCTTGCAAACTAACATGACTTCAATTAAAAAAAAAAAGTCTGGTACGAGTTTGATGATTGTGCTTTGGCATGTAGCCTTTTCCTTTCCCTTGCAGCTTGTAATATTTCTTCCTTGTCCTCGCTATTAGGCAGTGTGATGATTAAGTTTCTTGGTGTTGCCTCTTTGGAACTGAGTAGTTTGGGCTTCCGTGAAGCTTCCTCTATCCCTATCTTTTTTGAGACAGTTGCCTAGGTGAGAAAAGTTTTCTGCAATAATGTTTTGGAATATGTTCTCTGCTCCTCTATCTCTTTTCCTCCTCAGGCTTGGAGTGTTCTGAAGAAGGGTCTTAGCAAGGCGTGTTCTGGTTGGCTATTGCCATCTGCTAAGATCCCAGGAGAGCTGGATGTGAGGTGTGTTGTACACCTTCACCATCCTAGCTTAAATCGTGACCCCTTAAGGCAGTCGACTGGGGTGTGAGTTCATTGCTCAGCCTGCTACAGGGCCTTGGTGGGGTTTGGCTTCTATTGAAATAGTTCCTCCATATTAATTCATTTACCATCCGAAGAGGCTGTGGTGAATCACAGGAAACAGAAGACAAAATAAGGTAGAAGGTCTCCAGTTGCCATCACAGACACATATTTCTACTCTCCCCTACTGTCTCTGGCTTCTGTTGCCATTTATGTCATTGTATGGGGAATGACTCTAAATTTGGTTCTTGTAGCAAAACATCTCCAAGGACATTTTACAGACTTAGTTACCTGACAATTCTTTACAGCTCCCCTCCCCCAAGTAAACCTGATTTGTAGTATGCTGCTTGCCCCCATCATATTATTTACTCCATATTTAAATATATTGAATTGTGGCAAGTGAAATCTTATCTGACAGTTCTTGAGAACCCAAAATAACAGTCTCACTTTTTTTAAAAAATATGCAATTGGGAAAAGCTTACCTTAAGGGCAAATTTTAAATGGATCTGTGGAATGTTCCTAAATGATTTGCTAAATCTGCAGAGAAATTTCTTACCACTCATGATTAAATACTCTTCTTTTAATCTGAAATATATTTTTTCTTATTTATTTTTTCTAAATAAAAAAGCAAAACAAGCATTACAGATCATTAGATATATTTATGTATATATATAATAAAATATCCTTATTTCCTCCACTAATGCAATATTCATTGTTAAACCTTAAGTATTCATTCTCCCTATTACTCTGCATGTAAAATTGATATACATTTGAAAATATGCTTTATACATATGCACTACATTTGATTTTTCTTTTGTTGCTGTAGAGTGAGCATTTTCTTGTTATTAAATGTTCATCAAAACAGGACAAGTAGACATTGCATTTCTGTGTCTATATTTATAAGTCACATGTCATGGAACCATCGCTCTTGTACTTGACAAAAAGGTTTCCCCTATTTATTAAAAAAAAAATTATTAGCGATTTAATCATGATTAACAAGATTGTAAGATCACAGGGGTAGACTTCCATACAGTTCCCACCACCAGAGTTCTGTGTCCCACCTCCACCATTGGAAACTTCCTTTTTCTTTATCCCTCTGGGAGTATGGGCCAAAGTTCTTTTGGGTGTGCAGAAGGTGAAAGGTCTGGCTTCTGCAATTGCTTCTCTGCTGGATATAGACATTGACAGACCGATCCACACCCACAGCCTTTTCTATTTTTCCCTGGTGGGGTAGAGCTCTGGAGAGGTGAGGTTCCAGGACACATTGGTGAGATCATCTGGCTAGCGCATTCAGGATGGTATCATAGTAGCTCCTGTAACTTGGTGGTTGAAAGGTGGTGAGATAAAAAGTACGAAAAATTGTTTCATAAACAGAAATCCAGAGGTAGGACTAGAGCAGATGAAATTAGGGATCTCAGGTGGGAGGAAGCTAAGAAGTCTATTTTAGGCATGTTCTAAGGGGCCCATGACCTTAGTAAATTTTGCCTTCACTGGTCACTTCCATCAGAAACATCATCGTAAGCCCTCCTGTGGGCCTCTCCAGGACCTTGTCCTTCCTATAGAGCAGCGAAGATCGGGACTGCCCCACTCTCTGACAGGAACCTGGGTCAGCTTATTGTGCCACTCAAGGAAGACTGGTCCTGAAATGAGTGCATTCTAGAATGTTCCCAGCTGTGACCATGGACTGTGAGCTCAGAATGCCAAAGACTCCAAGGTTACACAGGCTCCTGTGCTAAATATGAATATACTTGGGCTCTGGTTTAGATGGATGGGGTCAACGGTTAGTGATATTTATATATTGTCCTCATGTTTGGAACATGACACATGACAAAGCAGCACACTGTCCAAGTGAGCTATTTTGCTGGCCCAGAGATTTTTTTCCCCTCCCATTTACTTTAATAAGTGGTGTATAAAAAGAGGGAGGAGCCACCAGGATGCCGGCCAGGCTTCCCTGGATTGAAGACCCCACCAATGTGTCCTGGAGCTCAGCTTCCCCAGAACCCCACCCTACTAGGGAAAGAGAGAGGCAGACTGGGAGTATGGACCGACCAGTCAACGCCCATGTTCAGTGGGGAAGCAATTACAGAAGCCAGACCTTCCACCTTCTGCATCCCACAATGACCCTGGGTCCATGCTCCCAGAGGGATAGAGAATGGGAAAGCTATCAGGGGAGGGGGTGGGAGATGGAGAATGGGTGGTGGGAATTGTGTGGAGTTGTACCCCTCCTACCTTATGGTTTTGTTAATTAATCCTTTTTTAAATTAAAAAAAAAATAAAATAAAAGAGGGAGGAGGATCCCAGAAAAAGAGCACTGCTCAGCTCTGACTTAAGGTGGTGATGGGGATTGAACTTGGAGCCTCTAAATCTTAGGCACAAGAGTTCTGGTACACAACAACTCTGCTATGTCCCCAGTACTTGGGAGTCCTCTTTGAGTAAGATTCTAAAGAACTGAGATTGGAGAAAAGGGATAGTTGGCGTCCTCCACCCAGCCAGCTGCTAAAATCTGCCCCAGTGACTGAACAAGAGAAAGAGGTCACATGACTGCTTTCACCTTTCCAAAGGAGGCTGCTTTGGGCTGGGAGTTTCTAGGTGGGAAGACTTTCCCCTGCAAGACAACCCTCACTTCAGAGCTGTCTCCCTCTCCCCCTTGTTGGTGAGGAAGGCCAAGTTCAACAGGCAGGCAGGAATGGCTTACAGAAACCCTTGGTACACCCAGGCAGCTAACTGCTCCCCGCTCCGCTCACACCGGGCGCCCCTCTGAGCATCAAAGACCTCACACAGCCGGGCAGGACACATTTATGAAGTCCCGTCATCCACATGAAAACATTGTGTATTTTAATCTGCCCAGTGGAAATAAATCAGACTCTGTCAGAGCAGTTGCCAGTCAGCTAGACTCGCTCCAGAAAGAGCAAGAAAGCTGTTTGCAGAGACTTCTTTCGACGTCTCTTTTTGAAAAGAGTTAGGTCTCAGGGATGGAGGTGATCTAAATGCACCTTTGTATTCCCCCGCTCCCCACCTTCACCCTCACCCTCACTCCTTTCACAAAAAGTCTGGCCCATCTAGCTCCCAATGAGTGTACAAACTCTGTTATTTCTCTGCAATTTACAAACAGAGCTGCTGGCCCCGGGAAGCCTGTGGTAGGTAGATGAGACCACCCATAAGTGCGCATATAAAAACCCAGTTGGAAAAACTCCCCGTGCCGGCCAAAAGTGTGACTGCACTGCTGAAAAGTTGGCTGTTCTCTCAGTGGTCGGAACAGTAAGCCTTTTTGTTCATTGAATGCTGGAAAAACAAGTATGCCAGAGAGTGCCTTTTCCTACACGCTTTCAAAATGCTTGGCTAATTTTTACTCTCTCTCTCTCTCTCTCTCTCTCTCACTCTCTCTCAGCTTGAAAGCATGCAACCTAGGTCAATCAAAGATGGCTGACTATTTTGTGTATTCCTCAGAGGCGGGGAGATCTGGCTGACAAGGGCCAGCACACTTGTGTGCAGTGTGGCTGATGGTGGGGCCTCTCTGTGCCCAGGCCCTCAGGACCACGGGCAGGGAAGGAAGCTGGTTGTGTTCTTGGGGGTGTGGGAAAGAATCTGGGTGATAAATGGGCGGGGAACTGGATGTGGCCTTTCACGTCTCAGATACTGTATATGGGATGACTGATGGAGGCTTCAGACAGTGGGTGTTTGGTTTAGGAGAGAAAAGTTGCAACTCTAAACTGGGAGAGGGCTCACAGCAGGAAGTTCATGAGTTTGCTGCTCTGATCAGCAAGGTTGACACATTCTGTGAACAACGAGAGAGAGAGAGAGAGAGAGAGAGAGAGAGGGAGAGAGAGATATTGAGGTGTAATACAACATCTGTGTTGTTGAGAGCACCTGTCAAGTACATAGGTCATATTTATATCACTTGGCACAGTTGACATAGTTTCTCTGTTAGGGTTTTATGTTTTTATCATGGCTTATGGTACAGAAAAACTATTTGTGATGACACCAGAACTCAGTGCATGCACAATTTCACCACTCCTTGGCTAAGTTTTTTTTTTTCTTTTAAATTTTTACTAGTGATTTAATATTGATTTACAAAAAAAAAAAGTAAGATAATATAGATGTAATTCCATACAGTTTTCACCACCAGAGTTCTGTGTCCCATCCCCTCCACTGGCAACTTCCCTATATTTTAATCCTCTGGGGAGTAAAAGAATTTGATCACAATTCTTTATGGGGAGTAAGAGGTGGGAGTTCTGGCTTCTGCAGTTGCCTCTATGCTGGACATACAGAGGGAGAGAAAGAGAGAGAGAGACCACAGCACCAGTTTCCCCTGTGTTATAGCACTTCCCATGTGAAACCAGGTCTCAGACGTGGGCTCACAGCATGGCAAAGATTGTGCTAAACATTGTGAGTTTTCTTTCAGCACAAAACATTTTTGAGCTTTTTTTTTTTAAATAAAAAAATACAGTCGTGTGTGTGTGTGTGTGTGTGTGTGTGTGTGTATGTGTGTGTAACAACAACCAATCAAAGTTCACTGTTGAATTTTTTTTTTCCATGAGGGTTATCTCTAAGGCTTGGTGCCTGCACTACAAATCCACCACCCCTGCTTTTTTCCTTTTTTTTTCTTTCTATTTTATTTGACATGACAAAGAGAAATTGAGAGGGAATGGTTGATAGAGAGGGAGAGACGATGAAAGACACTTGCAGACCTACTTCACTACTCATGAGGCATTCTCCCTGCTGGTGGGGAGCAAGTGGCTCGAACCTCGGTCCTTGTGCATGGTGATATGTGCTCTTAACCAGGTGCACCCATTATTTTTTAAATTAAATCCCTCTACAAACACACACACACACACACACACACACACACACACAAGGTTTTCTCTGATTTGTTTCAGGAGACCCTTTTCTAACCACATATATTCATCTACCTTGTTCTCTTCAGTGACTACAAAATCGAACACAGCACAGTTTAATCCACCAGCTCTCACCAAATGACACACCTGATTTCTGTCACAACCAATGGCAGGGCTGTTATCTCCTGTGGGCAAACAGATCTCCAAAGGGTCTTGTGGATATGGGTTCATTTGTGCTTAGCCATTTGTTATTACCCTCTCACTGCAGTTATATTTTTTCATAGATATCTGAAGGGGAGGTGTCAGTTTAGTTCCCATTTGACCAAGTTTGCTGTTCCCCTGGTCAGCTCCATGAGTTTACTAATCAGACCAAAGAAAAATGTTACATTAGTCTTGAAGACTTTTATTCACCTTTTCTATATTTAATAGTAATTTGATAGTGACTTATAAGACTATAAGATTACAGAGGGACAGTTCCATACTGCAACTACCAACAAAGCTCTGTGCCCCCCCCCCAAACATTTAACACCATAGCTTAGTCCTCAGGACTTTTTTTTTTTAGCTTTTATTATTTATTTATTTATTGGTTAGGGACAGAGAGAAATTGAGAGAGGAGGGGGGAGATAGTGAGAGAGAAAGAGACAAAGAGACACCTGTAGCCCTGCTTCACTACTTGTGAAGCTTTCCCCCTGCAGGTGGGGACCAGGGGCTGAACCTGGGTCCTTGCGCACTGTGATGTCTACGCTTAACCAGGTGCGCCACCGCCTGGCCCCCTGACCTCAGGACTTTAAAAGACAGTCTTGCTTTCTCATAGATGTTAGGAACACAGAGCTGAAAACATCTTTGGAGACAATCTCATTTGCTTTTCTCATATTATAATTTGGCTGATGTCATCTAGAGAGTCATGAAGTTCCTCTTGGGTGCATGAGTGTTTCACCCTAGTTCTGGACTTTCAGTGTTCAAAGTTTAAGTGTGTGTGTGTGTGTGTGTGTGTGTGTGTGTGTGTGTGTGTCTGTTCATCTCTTCTCAGTAGCCATTCTCTTTATGCCAGTAGAACTATTTTCTAGCCACGTGGCACAAAGCACAAGGACCGGCGTAGGGAACCGGGTTCAAGCCCCCGGCTCTCCACCTGCAGGGGGAGTTGCTTCCCAGGCTGTGAAGCAGGTCTGCAGGTGTCTATTTTTCTCTCCCC
Organism: Erinaceus europaeus; assembly: GCF_950295315.1. Lineage (NCBI taxonomy): Eukaryota > Metazoa > Chordata > Mammalia > Eulipotyphla > Erinaceidae > Erinaceus > Erinaceus europaeus. Next base: position 7,100,156 of record NC_080175.1, read on the forward strand.
CTCTCTGTCTTTCCCTCCTCTCTCCATTTCTCTCTGTCCTACCCAACATCAATGACATTAATAACCCCAACAATGTTAAACAACAAGGGCAACAAAAGGGAAAATAAATAAATAAATATTTTTTTTAAAGAACTACTTTCTAGGAGATGTGTTGTTTTTAAGAGTCTATAAGGGACAGCTTCTGCAATGTTTGTTCATCCCAGATTGTTTGTTTGTTTGTTTGTTTATAAGAGAGAGAAACAGAGCATTACTCTGGCATATGCTGCCACCAGCCTGAACTTGGAACTTTAAGCATGCAGGTGAACTTTAAGCACGCAGTCCTTGCTCTGCCACTGAGCAATCTCTCTACTTTGTGGCATTCAGGTTTATAATTCTCACACTTCTTATAGTTCCCATAGTTTTCAGGGTTGGTTTACCATGGACAAGGAAGTCAGTGTTCTCATCTCGGAGTCTGTTTTTTCATGTCTCAATCACTATTTTTTTTAAGTGATTTAATAATGATTGGTAAGATTGTAGGATAAAAGGGATAAAATTCCACACAGTTCCCACCACCAGATTTCCATGTCCCATCCCCTTCATTGGAAGGTTCCCTATTCTTTATCCCTCTGTGAGTATGGATCAAAGATATTTATGGGGTGCAGAAGATAGAAAGTCTGGCTTCTGTAATTGTTTCTCCACTGAACATGGAAGTTGGCAAGTGGATCCATACTCTCAGCCTGTTTCTCTCTTTCCCTAGTGGGGCAGGGTTCTGGGAAAGTGGGGCTCCAGGAAACACTGGTGAGGTCGTCTGCCCAGGGAAGTTACGTTGGCGTTATGGTAATATCTGCAATTTGGTGGCTGAAAAGCATTAAGTTATAAAGCAAAACAAATTGTCTGCTTTATAATCAGGAACCAAAAGGTAAGAATAGAGCAGGTGAGACTAGGGTCAAGTCTCTACTTTGATTTGAACACTTGCCAGTTGGATTTTTGTGGTCAGGGGGCTCTCTGAAGTGTGTCTGTTTTCTTTGGTCTTCATGTTTCCAGACAGGCTTCTTCTATGAGTCTCAGATCTCTGGTCTGGCCAGCAGATGAAATCTCTGCTTGTTGTTCTAGACTTCTAGAAAATGTTTCTTTCTTTCTGCCTCAGTGGAGTTCTCCTCTGCATGTACAATTAAGGGATCAGCTAAGGCCTGGAAGAAGTGGGTGTGTATTTGGGGGTTCTCCATTCAGTCCCTCTGTGATTTTCTCTCTCAATGTTCAGATTTCTTAGCAGCCCTAAATTCCACCCCCTATCATGTCAAGCCAATTTGTTTGTGGTTTTCTACTTGACGTTAAGTCACCCAGCACACTATGGGCCGGGGTGTGCCAAGGAAAATGTCTCATAAACAAGGGTTTTTTCAAGGCTTCTCCTGTCCTTCAAGGGTAAAATTTCTTTCAGTTCTGACTGATTTAGGCTGTTCTCTAGCATCCGTAAGTGTTTTTCTTAGTGTTATATTGTGTCCAAGATTAGTTCAATACAAGCTAGTCCTCCATCACTGAAATTGAAACCCTACCGAGATTTGATTTTGAACCACTAGTCCCACAGTGAACCGATTCCATTCTATTCTGCTTCCTTAGACCAGGGTTCTCATGCCTGTCTCACTGTGTGAGACAAAGGGTTATGAGGATATTTGGTGTTGTTTTCTGTTTTAGCATTTTAGATAATTTGTTTATCCATAAGCATCATATTGAAGGTTGAGTTGTGTCTGTCACATTATGGACGGACACTAAACTCTGCTTATTGATGCAGATAAACCCTTGTCAGGGTTGGGTCAACCTAAGTTTTAGTAGCATCAGTTCTGCCTTCTTTGTACAGTTGTGTCAACTAGGACTCATTTTTACAAATGGCACAAGCCTGCCTCAGATCAGCATAATCATAGGAAGAACTCAATGATGTGCAGAACTCAGTAGCCCTGGGATAGGCCACTTCACAAACTACATGACCCAGGAGGAGCTCCAGGGATGTCCCCAGAACCCAAGGCCACTCTCCCAAAGTCACACCTTCCGTGGAGCATAAACTCCCCTATTACCAGAGTTTCGTCACATGGCAGAAAGATGGCCACCCAAGCTTCACTGTGGTCTTGGTTTGAGTGCACAAGGACTATCAGGGCTGGGGTATTTCTCAACAAGTGCCTATGGCTCTAGCAGGCTCTGATGCTAATGTTTCCTGTCCCTGTCACCATGCCAGGAGAGTATGAATTTCTCACGGGCAGGCCCAAGTCAGTGACCTCCAGATGCAGGCATAGAGTTGGCTCAGATGAGTCACATAGGTTGATGATGCAGGAAGAAGTCACTTCCCAAAGGTCAACTGTCAAGAGAAATCATAAGGCTCTGTAAGGACATGGGACAATGACTCATTCTCGATGACACAGTGGTGTATTCATTGGTTGGTTGATTGGTTGGTTAATTCAGGAGTTCTTTTTCAAAACTGAAGACTTCAAGTGGATTCACTTGTCTACTTCTCCTGTGATTTCCAGGGTTGTATTGAACCTTTAGGGCAGGTGTTAAGAGATTCCACATAAGTCAGCCAGTCAAAACCTGCTTCTGTGTCCTGACTCCCATTATTGGCTACAAAGAGGAAACACTCCAGCTTAATTTAAAACAAAATAGCTATTCGAACTTTATAAAAAATAGTTAAGTGGACCAAATTAAGAAAATATTGTACCATGCGCAAGAACCAAGGTTCAAACTCTTGCTCCCCACCTGCAAGGGGGGGGGTACTTCATGAGCGGTGAAGCAGGTCTGCAGGTGTCTATTTTTCTTACTCCCTCTGTCTCCCCCTCCTCTTTCAGTTTCTTTGTGTTCTATTAAATAATGAAATAGAAAGGGAAAAAAAAGGAGCAGGGGAAAGGTCTCCAGTAGTGGAATATTCTTAGTGTCCATATTGCGCCCCAATGATAACTCTGTTGGAAAAATAATAATAATAAAATAATTAGGAGTACATTTCCTCAGGGCACGAAGATCAAACATTCAGTATGAAGCATTTGATCTTGGACTGGGGATGTAGCTCAATGGGAGAGCATGTACCTACCTCTCATGTCTATAACCCAAAACCCAATCCCTGGTGTCCCCTCACCATCCCCCAAAAGAAAGAAATGCTATGTGACACAAAAAATATGACCTAAACATTTAATATTCTTTTTTTGTCATTGGATAGAGACAGAGAGAAATTGAGAGAGAAGGAGGAGATAGAGAGGAAGAGAGACAGAGAGACACCTGCAGACCTGCTTCACCACCTGTGAAGTGACTCCCCTACAGGTGGGGAGCCGGGGGCTTGAACCGGGATCCTAACCAGTCCTTGTGCTTTACGCCACATGCGCTTAACCCTCTGCGCTACTGTCTGACTCCCAACATTTAATATTCTAAGTAAAGGATGCAGTGTTAAATTATAAGGGCTACAAAGACATCTACTTAGTTGAGTTCATTCTGTTTTAATAAGTCCCTGAATTAAAAAAAATAAAAACATCTCTAGTATGGCTCATTCTGTGTGTATGATTCAAAGCTTTCAATCTTTAGACAAATATATATATATGGAGAGAGAGAGAGAGAGGAGAGAATGCCATCTAGCTTTTGTTTTCGGTAAACCAGACAAAATCAGAAAACACAGGCAGCTCTCCTCTGCAAGACAGTGTGGACAAGAATGATTCTGCAGGGCAGAGCAAGACAGTTCTCTTTGGGGACACTTAATGGTCTCTGTTTCTCATCACTTATTGGGTTATCTGGGAACTCTGAAGACCAATGTGCAGGCTGGTTAGTTTCTATCTGAGCATGTGTCGCCTCCCCCTTGGTCTGGATCATGCCCTCCTGAGAGATGCAGAGGTTATCTGTCTGCCGTTCCCACGTCTCACCTCTACAAGCTGAGAAGAAAGCAGAAGGCCTCATCTGAAGACTTTCACAGGGCTCTTGTCTCATTTTGATGGATGGGGTAGTGTTTCATGGGATACTTTCAGGATTAAGAGCAGGTTTGGGGTCTCCAGAGATGTTTCTTTTCTTCTGAAGTGTCTAATCCATGTTTCTGGGATATTTTCTTGACATTCTCAAGTGGCGGACTAGCTAAAACCATTAGCATTTTCACCAGATTTCAAGGGAAAGATGCAGTTGGGGGTGGAGTAAGTTAAGATAGAGGGAGGCATAGAACAGGGAGTCTCACTCCATGCTGGGAAACTTTCAGACTTCCACATTGTTTGTCCTTAGCTTTACGTGAATGACAAATGGGAGAGGCCAAGCATTTCAAAGCTAATCAATAGCAAGTTGCCCAAGCATGAATCTCACTCCTTCCAAGATGGACAGGTTTCTCTGGGTGGATTCTGGGCTTGAAGGAGTGTCCTGGCTAGGGAGATAGCATAGTGGCTATGCAAAAAGACTTTGATGTCTGAGGCACCAAGTGTCCGATGTTCAGTACCCCAGCACCAACGTAAGCCAGAGCTGAGCAGTTTTCTGGTAAAACAAACAAACAAAACAAACAACAACAACAAAAACTTTGCAATGTATTAAGGGTACCTTGAACCTTCCCTCCTTCCCTTCCTTTCTTCTATCCTTTTTTCCTTTCTCTTTCCTTTCTTTCTTTCTTTTTCTTTCTTTCTTCCTTCCTTCCTTCCCTCCTTCCCTTCCTTCCTTTCTTCTATCCTTCCTTTCTTTCTCCTTTGTCCTTTCTTTCTTTCTTTCTTTCTTTCTTTCTTTCTTTCTTTCTTCCTTCCTTCCTTACTCCTTCCTTCCTTCATTTCTTCCTTCCTCTCTCTCTCTTTCTCTCTCTCTCTCTCTCTCTCTCTCTCTCTCTCTCTCTCTCTCTCACCAGCATTATTGCTGGACTTGGTGCCAGCTCCCAGAGGGCATTTTTTTCTCCCCCACCTTGTTTTTTTATTAGATAGGACAGAGAGATATTGAGAGGGGAAGGAGAAGATAGAGAGGGAGAGACAGAGGGATAAACCTGCAGACCTGCTTCACTGCTCAGGAAACTTCCTCTCTGAAGAGGGAGCGAGGGGACTCAAATCCAGAGCCTTGCACATGTGAACTCAACCAGGTGCGCCACCGCCCTGCCCCTTTCTTATGGTTCCTACCTGAGGACTGTGACACTTGGCGGTGGGGCTGGGGTTTTGTCATGTGACTTGCACACTGCCTGGAAAGGGGGTGATGCCATGTATGAGAAAGCAGGCACTGACCCCCCATCAGGACTGCACTGGTAAGGACACCTCTCATCTCTGGGCTACTCCCTTCTGACCTAGATGAATTGGACATTTTTATTTTGTACCTTAGAGAGTATAGGTCATGATGTCAACCATATACTAATTACATACATAGCCCATAATTCCTTTCCTTATGGCTGATGTATTTCCAGCAGCTCTTTCCATGAAGACCCAGATTTCACTTGGTCAGTGTGTGGTTATCACTCTCCAGGGGAACCTCCAGTCCCTCCAGGGGGAGTCCCCAGTGCTTGTTTATGCCTTGCAAGGTGTTCCAGCCTCCTCTTGGCTGAACCCCCTGCCACTTGGGGTTGCTGGTGTGGCAGTGAGGTGCTCTCTTTCCTAGGTTCTGGCACTCTTGCCTCCCTCCTTTTCACACCCCTTCTTTTCTTTAAGCTTCTCCAAAGTGTCACCCTCTCTCTCACCTCCACCACAACTGGGTCATAGGATAACAACAACAACAACAAAGCCCAAAAGCCTGGGAAATGGTCCACTCTGTCTTGAAGGCATGAAAGTCAATGAATGGATTTCGCACTTTGTTGGACTAAACTGGTTTATACATAATGATGGAATATTTCCCACTCATCTCCCTCCCCTTAGAACATACAGTCTAGGGGAAGAAGTAATTGGAGGTGGGGGGGGGCTTATAAAACTCTCCCTTGAAGTTGTCATTCACTGAAAAATGGTATACAAGGAAGACAGATGCCCAGTGGAAACGTTGCCTGACTATCACACATATGGGATACATTTGTCTCGAGCTGAAAGTTTCTGAAGAACGGAATCCCATTAATCTACAAACTGCTTTATTTTGTAATTTGACTCAACTCAAGAATGCTCCAGGGAATTCAATATAAGGAACGTGGTTTTGTGAAGACCACACCTAGCATTTTGTTATTGTTGGCATATTTATTGAAATAAAGCAGAGAGAATTGATTGATTTCTAGGCAGTTTTGCTGAGCTCGTGTTTAAGTCTTGGTCTCTGTTCAAGACTGAGTTTAGTCTCTGGAATCTTATTTAAAAAACATATTTTTTACAGTGTAAGGAGAGATCCATTTTGAGTTTTATTTCTATAAGTAGCAGGGCTGTTCCTAGCAGTTTCCAATTTCTTTCTTTCTTTCTTTTTTTGTACAGAGTGCTAAAATGAGTGCTGATAAGAAGATTCTTTGAGTTGACTGCATCTTCAAGATATGTTCTCTAGTTCTCCTTCTCCCACTTGACTGGCTCCCCCACTGCTTCTGCAGGACCACCTGGGTAAAGGTCATGAACTCACATGACTCTTTGATATGGTAATGGCTACATGGCATGATATTTACTCCAAACACACACACACACACACACACACACACACACGCACGCACACATACACACTAGTCTTGGGGGAACTGGGGCAGAATCTCAAGCTTTTAGTGAAATTTGCATTCAGCTCACACTTTCTGCTCTCTCTTTGCCAATCTTGGAGCAAAATGCAATTTTCAAACAGATAAGACCCTGGCTAGCTGAATGGAAAACATGTAATAAAATGAGTATCTTACCACTCAACCCAGATCTCTTTTCACCAACACTCAGCCACCTCTGACATGACCAGGGGTCCTTGGGGGAAAAATGCCCTGGATTTGCATCAAGTGGAGAAAGTATTCCAGCAAATTGAGATGGTGGGAATTCCTCTTATTGAAAGAAGCTCATTGTAAATTGGAGGCAGGGTGGAGGGGAGGAGGAGGGAGTTTGGAGCTTGGGCCATGGCTGAATGCCCAACAACTCTCTTGCCCTTCTCTGGTTAAACAAGCTATTCAGGCTCCAACTCCAGAGAGCAGGGTGAGCCTCAGCTCATTGATTCTCTGGAGTGTCCAGGTTTGTTGTAACTGTTGATCTGGATTTCAAGCTATTGTGAGATTACTAGACCATGCCTACTGCTGGGTGCTCTGAAGTCTTACAGGAAGAAGGCAAAACCAGTTTGCCCAAAGGACAGGTTAATCTGATACAGCCTTAAGGTGAGGACAGAAGTGACCAGAAGTCAATAATAACTCTGGATGCTCTGTTTACAGGATCTTGTTTGCAAAGGAATAATTATTATGCTAATACCAATTTTGGAAGAAAAAAAAAGAGGGGAGTGGTGCAAATACTAGAGACTCAAGTGCCCCTCTGCCCTCCCCCATTTCCTGCTTATCTTGTCCCTTCAATATGATAAAGAATAGTTAAGGCCACTCATACGCTTTGTTATAAGAGTCAACCCAAGACATGGGATCTCAGATTCAGGAAGATCTGAATGTCTTGGGCACCTCCCTTGTTTTTCCTATCTCCTGATTTTCCAGCCCTCCTTAGTTCTGTTTCTATAAAGACTGATTCCCCTGGAGGGTAGCAAGGTTAATTTTAGTAAAATATTCTGCTCTCTGATTGTAATTTTGAATAGCAATACATATTTTTTTCTTTATCCAAAAGCAGTCGTCATAGTGCTTATCTTTCTATGGCACTGGGAAGAGGACCTGTGTTCAGTTCCAAAAGAATCAAACAGTGCCTTCAGGGTCCTTCTCCTAAGAGGAACAATATCCTTAGGGGAGAAAAAAGGTTTAGGAACAGAGACACAAGTCTCCTGAGTTCAAAACTACCCTTGAAGTTATCTAAGGGATAGAACTTACTGCAGACTCAGGTTCAAGGACATTCATCTATCAATGTGTCTAACACTATACTCTCTCCAGTGCTGCTACTGATTCCTTGAACTCTGCTTTTCATCAAGCACTAAACAATTTGTTTGACTTGCATCTGAAGACTGTGATAGAAAGAATACATATGACATTTGAAAGATGTGTGTACTGTGAAATTTGCAAGTGGAAGGTAAGAAGGGAAAGAAAGAGACATCACAGAGAAAGACCAGATAAGTGATTTTCATCTAGATCACAACCATTCAGGTCCTTGATCAGTGAAGGCACATAATCTGTGTTACTGCTACAGTAAGAAGACAGGTAACCATGGAGACGGAAACCAAGGTGGTGTCGACCAGGTGACAGAAGCCCCAAACAATGACTCAGCAAGGACACAAGATGGCAGATACCTACCTAACTGATGCAAACTACTAACCTAAGATCCATGGCTTAAATGACTGACCATTGTGAACTGCTAGAGCTGTGTCAGCCTGTGTGAATATGACTGACTAATCATGAACAATGGGACTAAGAAACTTGACAAACCTGGGAGCCCTGTACCTCAGTGCAGACCCACTTCCTGCTCTTCCTCTCACTATACCTTTAATTAAATGCATTTCCTGCTGCACATGGTGCTTTGAAGTCAGGCTTTTTCTCATTCCTCAAAATCCAGTCTGCGCCTCATATTTCAGTGTGTGCTTTCTTCAAGATCTATAAATAAATTGGGACTATTTGCCAGGCTCTGTGATGATGTGTGGCCTTGTTCACAAGGCAACTCAAGAACCCCTCAAGCTACCTGACAGCACTATTTCAATGGGTATTCCTACTGCTTCTCCCCCAGACTCAGTCAGCTTCACCCCCCCATCCTTTTTTGCTGATAGATAATTGAATATGGGTCATACCACTCCACAACCCACCAACCAGGGGACTCCATAAGAGCAGGGAACCTTTCTGCTTCCTTCATTCCAGTATCACCGGTATCTATGACTTCTGCTGTCTTCTGTAACTGTTTAAAAAGTGAGATGGAATTTTTAGGAAGTGGTGACAAGAGAGATGAAAAATAATATTAATAGACATTCTGAGAGGTACTAAGTGAATAAGACTGGTTGAGGAACTGATAGAGGGGATCCATCAGCTAAAATTGGTAGAAGTAGTTGTATTAGTTACAAGAGCCATTAGCTAAGACAGTTAGTAGAGCAAAAGTAGACAAAGTATGCAGTCAATCAGAAAGTTAGACTGAATCTTATAATTATATTTCCAAAATGTGTGACCTCTTTCTTTGACTGTTCTGTTTCTCTTTTCTCCCCCACCAAGCACCCTTTCTGACTTCTCAGTTATCAGCAGTGTTTCTCTTGCCAGATTTTCCAGAAATTTAATGGATGTGGATAGGATCTGATGAAAGATTAAAGCAGTGTAATTCCCAAAATGAGGGTTCTTGATGGCTGAGGTGGGCTGAGTTCACTACCTTCATGAAATATAAACAAATAAGACAGAGAGAGAGGGAGAGGGAGAGGGAGAGGGAGAGGGAGAGGGAGAGGGAGAGGGAGAGGGAGAGGGAGAGGGAGAGGGAGAGGGAGAGGGAGAGGGAGAGGGAGAGGGAGAGAAACTGCTTCAAAACATATGAAACAAAATCAAAGTGACTGTGACATAATTGAGTGTGGCTTCTCTGTATTCTTTCTGGTGTATATTTACAGAGAGAAAAACATCTGTTTTTAAAAAAGGGAAATCTTTTGCTTGAAAGTTGTCGATTTGAGCTTATGGAACAATTCCTGACTTGAACGATGGTTGAGTCCTCAGAGAAGCGTGAGCTGTGGAGGGTGCAGTCAAGTCAGGCATACTTCTCAGGGTTCTAATCATAGAGCAAATGCTACCCTGGCCATGCACTTCCTGCATTGCTATGCAAATCACGCCTGCCACTAAATTAATAGTTGTCATGTGTTGTGTTTCCTGGTTTCTCTTAGCCCTTTCACTCTGACAACACAGATCAACAAGAAAAGGAATATTTCTATTATCAGTCAACTTTTGACTACATGCATCTTTACTCAGTTTTGGCTACCCTGTAGCTCACTGACACAGCCTTAATGAAAAGAAATGATAGTACTATTAAAAAATAATTATGGACTTAAAATAGCAGGCCCAGGCTTCACTGCCATGACTATAATGGAGAGGGACTATGATGAGAGTCTGAAACGTAACCAGGAATTATCTTCGGTTTGCTTTTTGGAGGGGCAAGGGAGAGAAGACATATTGATACAGGGACTGATAGTTTCCTTTCTTTCTTTCTTTCTTTCTTTCTTTCTTTCTTTCTTTCTTTCCTTCTTTCTTCTTTTATCTTTTTTTTGTTTTGTAAATGATCTTCAGTGGGAGCCGTGATTTAAAGATACTATTGCTTCCACCTGCTTTAATAAGCCTGGGTAATCGTTTCTCCAGGTGGGTGGGAGATCAGAACCAGCAGGAGGACATTTTCGATGCTGTTTCCTTTGAAGGTTCTGATGCACAGCTTCAGGGGAACCATGCCTCTTGCCAGCACAAACCACTTCTATCCCTACGCTTTTTAATATTCTCCATCTATCTTGGGGGGATGTAGAAGGGTTGCGAACTGCTAGCTGGAATGAATGCTTGAACTGAAAAAGCTAGGCCATTGTGATTTAACTCCAGAGTCTCCATCTCCCAAGACTAGCTGATGATGATTGCCTGTTCACTGTGGGATAGGCACTTTACCAGGTGTTTACATGTAGGGGGTGCTTACAGAGTGAGTAGCCTAAATATTTCTCTCTCCACAGAGTGGAGGAAATAGAACCTTAGAAGAGTGTGTTGTTGAAGACTATTTGCCAAGTGGCATTGCAGTCATTTGCATCCAGGTTTTCCAACAAGGCCAATTAACCACCTTGTTACATGTTGTTAAAATTTGGAGGCTCCAGCTGGCTGGGCTAGCTTCACGGGCGGGTAACAGAGATGACCAGAGACATACGGCTGGGCAGGGAAGCTGTATTTCTTTATTCAGGAACAACGATTTATAAACTAAGACAAACTAATCACCAAATAGAATTCTGCTGCCTCTTTCCCCCGTGGCGCCAAGCACTTTCTAACTCTGCAACTCTCCAACTCTCCAACTCTCCAACTCTGGAACTCTGGAACCCTCTTGGGGTTCCTAGGGGCAGGGCCAAGCGGGCCCACGAAACTAGTAGGACTGATCCAATTTTCTTGACAGGGGAGAGCTAGAACAACCCAATGTAAAGCATACAACAATTCCCCCTTTTCTTTTTAACTAAATGACTACAGTATCAAGGGTATGGGGTGAACAGAAACCTATATCGTACAGGCATTTTTTAAAAAAAGAAACTGGCACAAACATGGAGAAACATGTAAGCAAGTAACAGGAACCAGTGTGCTGCCAAGGGAAGGCCTGAGGGGGCCATGTTTTGCCTCTGTGGGCAAAACTTTATCAGCTTAAAAAAAAACATTTCTTGCCTCTGGGTGGCGTACTTTCCTCGACAGGCATTTGCATGGGGGTGGGGAACGGCCTAGAGTCCCAAAGGCAGCTGGCTGCAATTTACTTACTATGAAACAAAATTTATTAGCATAACCATAGCGCAATCTAACGTTTCTAATAGAGAAGGAATTTGAGACTTTTACATATCAACGTCTTTTTAACTTTTGTTACACCCATTTAAGATGGAGATGTAACCTAGGTGTGTGCAGGAAAGGAAACCTCAGGCATGAGAATAATTAGCATAGCCACTGTGCGATCTACCATTTCTAATAGAGAAGGTAATGGAGAGTTTTATATATCAACAAGTCTATTTAGCCTTTTGTTATACCCATTCAAGATGGAGGCACACCCTAGGTGTGTGCAGGTCTTTAGACCAACTTAGTTAAAATATATAGATTGTTAACTAATTTTTACCTCAGACTTTAAATGTAAGTTAATTTTATCTTTATGAGAATTACGTTGAAAACCTTTTTCATTTAACTTTGACTAGTAAGAATTTAGCCTTAAAGTTACTGTTTACCAAACTTTAAACATACACATAAACATGGTCATTAATACACAAGGAGAGAGAGAATTTGTTACGAAGACATGTCATTTTAAACACGAATTTAGATATGTACTGTCTTAGTTGTTGGGGGGGGTGCATTGTCCAGTGCTGGTCTCTTGGGCAGCTTCACTTCTAGGAATTGCAGGTTGCGATCTCTGTACAAATCTCTGCGTACTCCAGCTTGTCTGCCTTCAGACCGGACTGGCACCTGGAGATCTCGTGTGCCCAGTTTCGGCAGGGAGCCTGGGGGTCCGGGAGGTCCAGGATCGTTCCAGAATTCATAGCATGAGGGCGGAAAGGCCAGCCTTGTAGAAGGCGTGGGCCAAGGTGCCCAGGGGTGGCGGCCATGATAGGCCACTGCGGCCCTGCCCCATGGCCCTGCCATGTCTGCTGCCCTGTTTGCAGTGGCCAAGCAGTGTGGAGGGATCACATGTCCAGTGCCTTACGCCACGCGGTGGAGAGCAGGCTCTTGTGGGCTGGCCTGCGTGCTGGCATTGGGCTCCTGTGTGGTGGCATCGGGATCCTGTGTGCTGGCGTCAGGCTCCTGCGTGCTGGTGTCGGCCTCCTGCAGGCTGTAGCGCTGCGGGGCTGCATCTGCGGTGTGCGAGGTTGAATGGGTGCAGCCGGCTGGCTGGCTGTTTAACCAGGTGGAAACAGCAGCTCCGCGCTTTGCCTCTTGCCCGCTGGCTCTTCCCAACTCCTCTGGCTGTTTTGAGTGTGCCCAAGAGCGTGGAAACCAGGGTGGTCAATAGATAAATGTTCCATAAACAGCAAAACAGTCTCATGAAGAAAGAGCAGAGGCCTTTGGAGATCTCTTCACAAGCAGAAGAGAAGGCCATAGTACATAGGTAGCCAAATTGTCTTCACTTATCTGAGAGATGCGCAGGTCAGGTCCACGTGGGCGCCATTTGTTGTTAAAATTCGGATGCTCTACCAACTGAGCTAGCCGGGCTAGCTTCACGGGTGGGTAACAGAGACGACCAGAGACATACGGCTGGGCAGGAAAGCTGTATTTCTTTATTCAGGAACAACGATTTATAAACTAAGACAAACTAATCACCAAATAGAACTCTGCTGCCTCTTTCCCCCGCGGTGCCAAGCACTCTCTAACTCTGAAACTCTCCAACTCTCCAACTCTGGAACTCTGGAACCCTCTCGGGGTTCCTAGGGGCGGGGCCAAGCGGGCCCGCGAAACTAGCAGGATTGATCCAGTTTTCTTGGCGGGGGAGAGCTAGAACAACCCAATGTAAAGCATACAACAGTTACAGGCATCTGATTTTTGTCTGTCACCCTCTCTTCCTGTCTAGATAACAACACATTCTGACCCTCCTTTAGGGATCCTTTCTTCCTTTCTTTCTTTCTTTCTTTCTTTCTTTCTTTCTTTCTTTCTTTCCTTTCTTTCTTTCTCTCTTTCTTTCTTCTTTCTCTTTCTTTCTTTTTTCTCCTTTCTTTCTTTCTTTCTGTCTTTCTTTTCTTTCACTGATGCCAGGGTTATGGTGGGGGCTCAGTGCTGGCACTAAGAATCCACTACTTCCAGTGGCCATTTTTTCCCTTTTTTTTTCTTTCCTGTCTTTCTAATTTTCATTAGATAGGATTGAAATAAATTGAGAGAGGATGGGGAGATAGAGAGAGATAAAGACATCTGTAGATGTGCTTCACCACTCACGAAACATACCTTCTGCAGGTGGGGAACAAGGGCTTGAACCCAGGTCCCTGAGCTTGGTAATATATGGGCTTAACCAGGTACACCACTGCCTGGCCCCTGGGGTGATTTCTTTCTCATCTTCAGTTCACATGGTGAGAAATTCAACAAACTCCCAGCTGGCCACAGCAAGGAGGGGAGTTTCCCCTAACTCAGTCAGCTAATCAACATAATCAGCTCCAGTGGCTGATCCAGGAATGGACGCCTGACCCTTCTTAATGGTATAGAAAAACTGGTTGGTGTGATTACAGAGGCTAAGAACTCCCAACACCACTTGTCGTCGGCAAGCTGGAAACCCTCTAGTTCTACTTCTAGTCTGAATGTCTGAGACTCCAGAGAAGCGATGGTGTGAGCCTTGGTTTTAGAACCAGCATGCTGGCAGCTATAAGAAGTCACTGCTCCATTCTGAGAATGGAAAGTCCAGTGTCAAGATCAGCAGCCCAGCTCGAAAGAGAGGCGGATAGAAGGAGTTCCCCTGAGTCGTGAGAGGGGACTTCTTTGACTTCTTATTCAGGCTTTCTATGGATTGGATGAGACTACATACTGCAGGGAGGGCCATCTCCTTTACTACCAATTAATATATATATGATTTATTTCATGGGGGCGGGGGCTGAGCTCTGCTGGGGCCAATCTGCCTATTTGATGATGATGCCCAAGATGACAGTCATGTCAGCATTATTGCTTAGACTTAGCACCTGCACAATGAATCCATAATTCATGGAAGTCACTTGTTTTTCCCTCCAGATTATCGCTGGGGCTCAGTGCCTGCACTATGAATCCACTGCTTCTGGAAGCCATTTTTCCCATGCTGTTGCCCTTGTTGTAGTTGTTATTGTTACTGTTGCCATAGCTGTTGTTGTTGGATAGGACAGAGAGAAATGGAGAGAGGAGGGGAAGACAGAGAGGGGGAGAGAAGGATAGATGCCTGCAGACCTGCTTCACCGACTGTGAAGCGACTCCCCTGCAGGCAGGGACAGGGGGCTCGAACTGGGTTCCTTGCACATGGTGACATATGTTCTCAGCTGGATGTGTCACTGCCTGACACAAATTAAATTTCTAACGTACGTGTGTGTGTGTGTGTGTGTGTGTGTGTGTGTGTAGTCAGTGACTCACATATGTATGATTTCATAGCTCCTAGGCCCACTTTGTCATTCAGGCTGAGAGACAGATACAGAGATGGGGAGAGACACTGCAGCACCAGAACACCCACATGGAAAAGTCTTCTGCTTAATTATTGAGATGCCAGGTAGATCAAGGGGCAAGCTGGGCTGATGCGTGGATGGGGAAGGAAATTACATTGCACGAGCCAAGGGGGCACCTTGTGTCTGAAAGGCAGTTACATGGTGGGGAGGTGAGGAGAGAGGGTTCTAACCCACAGGCCTCAGTCTCTGTCCAGTGCTACATGTATCAGTCTTCTATGTCTCAGCTCTGGAAAAAGTGTCATTTGGGGGACAAGTAATTATCACCAGTCCTCTGGGTTAGGGGGGATGTGCCACCGGCGCTCTCAGTGATTCTCAGTGTCCAAATCAGCTATGGGGGGGTGTTTCCTGGCAGATTCAGAGCCCCTCTTCTATCTGGGGGAAGTGCCTGCATTCCAGTCTTCCCTTCTGAGCTCAGAACTTCAAGCCCCCCACCCCAACACACACACACACACACACACACACACACACACATAAGGCTTGCTTGAAGAAGGACACTCCTGGGACCTCATGGTCATTGATCAGTCACAAGTTTCTTTTCCCTTCTTTTTGAGCCAGGGTTTCACACATGCTCAGACTCACCATTCCAGGATACTTCTTCATTCAGATAAAGACACAGAGACAGAAAGAGAGATCTCCCCAGGTCATACCACAGTATCCCCATATCATGTTAGAGCTTGAACCTGGCCTGTGATCATGGTCAGGCATGTGTCCTACCTGCTGAGCTATCTCTATGGCCCTCAAGCTTCCAGTGAGTAATCACTGACCAGTCTGTTGAGAGATTTCTCTCAGACAGGCCAGTCCTGGATGCCTATCTCATCTCACCTGATGGAATCCTGATGGAAGTCTCCAGGTGAAACAGCATCCTTATCTCCACTTTGGGAAAGAGTGACCAAGGCTCAGAGCTTGTCTATATGAGGCCTGCTCACCCCGACCCCTGCCAAGCCCTCAGCCCAAGATGTCCACCCCTGTAGTAAGTAATACAGCTCCTTTTATCCCTTGAACATCTTGTGCGCCCCTCACCCCCGCCGCCTGTTGCAATATATAGTTCTAAAGATCTAGTGAGGCGTGCCGGACAGAAGGCCAGCCCAGAGATCCTGTTTATTACTTAGGCAACAGTTTCAGCAAGGACTCTCAGATGAACCTTCTCAGTGTCAAACCAGAGTTTACTAACACTTTGCTAACTTATAAACAGGCTCCCACACACTCACTTCTTGCACGTATACAAAGACACCCATGTAAACATTGCAAAACGTTTCTGGTGGGTAATTAATTTCATTTTATTTTCTGTTGGGGAGATATCTGAGTGTTGATAGTAATGAGGGGCAGCGATGCATAGTTGGGAGATAAACGGCTTAGAAATGAGCAGCTTTGGTCACTGGTAGGAATGTGGAGTACTTTAGAATTGTGTTCCGGTAGAGTGTGCTCAAGAATTCAGGATGGAAGAGGCCCCCTTCCTTCAGCCCCTGGTTATGAGGTTTGGGGATTTATTTAGAAATTCTGTGTCTTCTGAGAACTGAAACTTTTTTTTTATTTTCCAGAGCTTCTCTGTGCTGCGTTTCTAAGAACCTCTCCAGGGCCACTTGTGGATTCTGCCCTTGACATTTCTGTTTGTTTTCACTTCTCTCCTCAGTCTGGGTGGGAATGGTGGGTGGGGGTGTGATTAGAACTGGAGGGGTGGTGGAGAGAAAGAAATTCCCAAGTGTACTGGTTTAGGAACTTGGTGTTTCCAAAAGAGAGAAGAGACTCTTCCAACCAACCTTTTAACTCTCTCTTTGACATCTACAATAATGTCTTGATTAAGGTGACTTCATTCTTCCAGAAGAGCACCAAACAACATTTTTGACTAAGGTTTCAAGAAACATACAAATCATGGAAGCAATCTGTGATCTGAAGACCAGAAATATATATATATCCTTTTCTTTTTCTTTCTCTATTTTTTTTCTTTTGGCAAAATTACCTGTTGATTGACTTGTAAGAGAAAGAGTAGTCAGAGCACCATCATTCCAGCATAATGGTGCTGAGGATCCGACATGGACTCTCACACAGGGAAGTCCTGTGCTCTGCCTCCACGCCAGCTCCCATGTGGACAGATCATCAGTTTTGAAAACACTGGCTTCAAGGAGAGATTGAAAATTCCCCCTAGGGAGCTGGGCAGTAGGTAGCTCAGCGGGTTAAGCGCACGTGGTGCAAAGTGCAAGGACTGGCATGAGGATCCCAGTTCGAGCCCCCGGCTCCCCACCTGCAGGGGAGTTGCTTCACAGTCGGTGAAGCAGGTCTGCAGGTGTCTATCTTTCTCTCCCCCTCTCTGTCTTCCCCTCCTCTCTCCATTTCTCTCTGTCCTATCCAACAATGTCGACATCAATATCAACAGTGACAGTAACTACAACAATAAAACAAGGGCAACAAAAGGGGATAAATAAATATTTTTTTAAAAAAAAGAAAGTTCCCTTTAGAATGGCCACTGAGTCCTTCCCCCCGCCCTCTTATTTTCCCCTAGAGCACAGTAGCTTGCACATCCATAGTAAAAATAAAATAAAATAGCTCTTTTTTTTGGATGAAGTTTTTAGGGGATTTAAAATCAGCAGATTTATTAGATTCTTAAAAACCACAGTAATGGACTAGGTAAAGGAAGGAAAGACTTAAAAACTGAAGCAACTGACTCACAGTGCGAGTTACTTTCTGCCCAAAGTCCATTCTCCCGCCATCATCTTCCAAGACACACAGATGTAGGGGGTGCAGGGGCAAGCCAGGAGAGCAGGAGACTGAGACCACTAACAAGGCAGCATGTCAAGAGGCCAAGAGAGCTATTTCTTCCAGATCTTCCCTTAGGTCTCTTCAGTTCTCCAAAGTCCTTGCAAGGTTGCATCCTATGTGTCCTGTGCCATACATTACTGACAGCCGTGTGGCCCCATCCTCCTCTTTGCTTACCAACTGCATCCATTATTCTCAATACATGTCTCCATCCACTTTGAAGTTAAGCATGCCCGTGTGACTTGTGGCCTAAAGTGAGTGGCAGATCCAGGAACAGTGGTATGACCCGTCTCTCTGCTCCTAACCTGACAAGCAGCTCTGGTTGGTAAGGTGGAGCTGCCTCTGCTGTTGTGTGCAATGTGGGGCCAGTACTCCACAGGCAGGTGGGGAGACAGGGCCCTGGACCATCCTTGTCTGGTGGGCACAGAGTGCTGAGGTCTCTGCCTATTCTAAATTCCTGATGACTAGGACTTTATTATTATTATTAGTCATTTAATATTTATTTACAAAATTGTAACCTAATAGGGGTATAATTCCATACAGTTCCCACCACCAGAGTTCTATATCCCATCTCCTCTATTGGAAAGTTTCCTAGTTTATATCCCTCTGAGAGTATGGACCAAAGTTCTTTTGGGGGTACAGAAGGTATGAGTTCTGGCTTCTGTAATTGTTTCTCTACTGAACATGGGCATTGGCAGTTCAATCCATACCCCCAGCCTGTTTCTGTCTTTCCCTAGTGGGAATGAATCTCTGGAGAGGCGAGTTTCCAGGACACATTGGTGAGGTCATCTACCCAGGGAAGTCAGGATAGACTATAGTAGCATCTGAAACTTGACATCTGAAAGGCAGTAAGATAGAAATCAGAACAAAAAGTTTAATAAACAGGAAACAGAGAGTAGGAATAGAGCAGATAAGGATAGGGATTTTAGGGTGTTAAGGAGCTAGGAAGTCTATTTTAGATAGGTTCCCAAGGGCCTGTGACTTTGGTAATCTTTCTTGAGATTGACAGCATGGAGGTGGACTAGAAATATCTGGTAAGATGTTGTTAGAGTTGAGAATAGAATTAGAAAGCCAAATAAGGGCATAGAGTAGCTCTCAAACTTGAAGAAAAATATACATACGATTAACTGTTTACCACATCAATCTGACTCTGGGATCCGGTACATTCGTATTCAGCACAGAAGTCTGTGTAATCTCTGAGTCCCTGTCAGACTGAACTCACAGTTCATGGTCACAGCTGGGAACGTTCTAGTTTACTCTCATTTGGGAACTAGTCTTCTCTGAGTGGCAGAGTAGGCTGACCCAACCTCCCTTTAAAGAGTGAGGCACAACTAGGGCATTTTAAGCTGGGAATTAACTTGGGTCTCTGGCTGCCTTTGGTGATGCTCCCCTCACAAACCACCCCATAGTGTGTTTTCTGATTTCAGTTCAAAAGACCCAACTGCAAATCTGGTGTCTGCACCCTCTGAACTCTGCAACCTTGACAGGCCAAATCATTGACTCTTTCTGAACCTCAGTTTGGAGAATCTCGAAGTGGGGTGGGAAAAGGCTTGTTCTCTTTTATAACACTTTGGGGAGCTTAAAAGCAAGGTCAGGTGGTGGTGTGGGCTTGCTGTTTCAGCCTCTGGGGTTAGGGAACAGCATCATTTCTGTCTCATTGTTACCTGTGACAGAGGATTGTCTGCCAGCTCCTCTTGCTGGGATGCCGGGGACAGCTAAGGAGTGAATTCTGGCTGGGCTGGAGCTATGATGGCTCCCAGGATGGACTAAGCTTTTCCTGAGGATCTCACCCAGTACAGCACACACTTTACCATGAGTGAGACCCTGGGTTTGAGTCCCAGTACCACATGGAGGCACCAATGGACATCACCAGGGAAAGCTCCATAAATAGTACATCAGTTCTCTCTCTTCTTCCTCCCCCCCCCTCCTCCTTTTCCTCTTCTTCTTCTTCTAGCGTTTGCCCTTCTTCCGTAGCCAGTCAACAGGTCCGGTTGAAAGCTTTCAGGAGCTGCTTGTTGCTGGCTTTGAAAGTGACTGGGATCCATGTGGATTCAGTCGGCTAGGAAGGATCGTCAGTTTAACCCTTTTCCTCTTATTCCTACTCCTACTCCTCTTCCCTCTCTAGGTATATAGGATAAGAATGTTGGACCAAGAATCCCTGTGGATAGCAGTCTAGAGAACTCTCAGAAGGCTAGAAATGCACTTGCCTTATAATCCAGGAATCCCTTTCCTGGGAATATATTCTAAGGAACAAAACACACTCATCCAAAAAGATCTGAGTACATTTATATTCATAACAGCACAATTTGCTATAGCCAAAACCCGGAAATGACCCAGGTAACCATCAACAGATGAATGAATGACTGAGAAAGTTGTGGTGTATATACACATTGGCATACTACTCAGCTATGAAGAATGGTGAATTTACCTCCTTCACCTCATCTTGGATGGAGATTGAAGAAATCATGTGAGATGAGATTAGTCAGAAACAGAAGGATGAATATGGGATGATCCCACTCATGGACAGAAGTTGAGTAATAAGAACAGAAATGGAAACTCAAAGCAGAACTTGGACTGAGTTTGGTATATTGCACCAAAGTAAAGGACCTGGGGTGGGGGGGGACTTCTCATTTCCCGGAGGAGGCTCTAGGCTGGGGAGTGAGAGTGTTTTGCTGAAAACTGAGAAATTTTACATGTGGACCAAGATCTGTATTTACTGTAAAACATTAATCCACCCTAATTTTATTTATTTATTTTTTTAAAGGAAGAATGTTGGATAAGGAAGAAGACTTGGTGATAGCACATATGCCAAAGGTCCTGGGCATAATTCATCATCAGAGACTTTGCATATAGCCTGAGAGGTGGTCTCACGGTTAAAACACATAGACCTGAGTACGTGGGGGCTAAGGTTCAATCCCTGGCACCTCTTGCATTGGAGCAGGGGCTTCCCCCACCCCAGATACGAGTTCTGCATCTTGGCTCTTCCATAGGCAAAGCAACCTAAACATCTCTCCCCTTGGGTTGGTACCTCATAAAATGACACCTAAGGAAACATTGTGATTCCAGTGGTGTTACGCAAATGGTCCTAAGAGGAAACAGGTCCTTTCTCCATATGAGGGTGCTCCAGACACCCCCACCACACCCTCCCATCCAGTGGTCCCAGAGTTTCACACCTGTGAGGATGCCATTTCAGGAAATCAAGTCTTTGGGCCATTCTCCTGTCAGTCAATGGTAGGCCATCCATCAGCATCTTGGATGTTTGTTTATCTGTCTGGCCTAGAAGAGACCTTCACTGGCTTGGCTCTCTCACCACGTGTTTTGATGAAATCTGTCTTTTGCTGTGGAGTGGAACCTGAGCTTTGACTCATATTTTTAATATATTTTTTAAACTCCTTGGAAATGTTTGGATGTTTTGGGACCCAAAGCAAAACAGAACAAAACAAACACACACAAAAGCCCACAAGACAAACAAAACCCAAGCTTGACCTTTCAATGTTTATGCCTTGTTTTCTTGTCTATGTGACATTGTCACATGGAGATCCCATGCCTTCTCTCATCTAGCCCTTCCTCTCTCCCTCCTTCTTTCACTTCCTCTCCTGTGGCATCTGGCTAGCTGTGGCTAGTCCTGGCTTCTTTAGGCAAAGTCACCCACCCCACTGGACATTTTCCAGAGAAGCCCTAGAAGGTGAGAGCAATCCTCCTGACTCATGTTGGGTGCAAGCATCCCTAAGATCATTCACTTCCCTATAGGGAATGTGGCTCTGAGGCAGGGAACCCACTCTTGGGTCTGGCCTCCCTGTAGAAGAAGCCCCAGGCCAGCAAGGGATTCCTCCCACCCCCAACCTCTGTTAAACAGTGTCTGCTTATCTCTCAGAGATTATGGAACTCCAGGATCCCCCTTGCTGCCTTTCTCTCTGTGACAGGAGGTCTGGCAGATGAAAGTCTGTGGGCCTCCACAGGCCAAGAGACTTATCTCCTGCCAGTTCCAAGAAGGCTGACCCTTCAATTAAGACTTTCATGACCATTTCTCTCAGGGAAAGAATGTGCTCAGGCTGGAGGACAGTTTACACAACCAGGGCACTGGTCCTGACCCCCCCCGGGCTGTGTGGCCTGCCCTGCAATTAGGAGACACTTTCAGTTGCTCCCTAAAAGGGGGGGAAATGATTTTCTTTTTACTAAAAAGATTTTCCAGTGTCCTAAGACAGTCTCTTTTTGATGTCTAATGAGGTGACAGTAGAACATGGGAGATGAATGTGACATTATCAGGCTGTCATGCTAGCACTCCTCTCTAGGACTGGGAGAGCTGGAGTGATGGATGATTCTAGAAGCCTCCTCCTGGGGCTTGGTGTCTCACTCCTCACACAGTTCCGTCTCCTGGAGTTCCCTTGGTGTCATGGCTTGCTTGTGGTTGAGAATATTAACACTGAATGATACAGAGAAAGAATGGATTCCTTGGCCCTGGAGTCTTCCCGCGGAAGCTGTGGGGTTTCAGATAGATGTTGTAAGCTGGTAAATTATGAATGTGTAACTTTTTTTTTTTAATGAGGCACCAGGGACTGAACACAGATCTTCATGCAACTGAGACATGTATGGCCTCTACTGTTGACTAGTGCTTCCCTGTCCTGGCCCAACTGTGTTTTATTTTCCTATGGGGTGCATGATAGGCTGTGAGAATCCAGAGCAATGCTCTAAAGTGAGCTTCCATGGAGGTTTTAAGTCTCTTCACCTTCATGTGGGGCAGGGGATTAAACCTACAGCCCTCATGCCAACAGGACTCACCTCTGAGTCATTATGCAGGTGTATACATACATATATGTGTGTGTGTGTTTAGCCTTTTTTATTTAATTTATTTTATTTTATTTATTTATTTTCCCTTTTGTTGCCCTTGTTGTCTTTTTACTATTGTTGTAGTTATTATTGTTGTTATTGATGTCATTGTTGTTAGATAGGACAGAGAGAAATGGAGAGAGGAGGGGAAAACACAGAAGGGGAGAGAAAGACAGATACCTGCAGACCTGCTTCACCGCCTGTGAAGTGACTCCCCTGCAGGTGGGGAGCCGGGGGCTCGAACTAGGATCCTTCTGCCGGTCCTTGCGCTTTGCGCCACATGTGCTTAACCCACTGTGCTACCGCCTGACTCCCTAGCCTGTGTATTTCCTTCTTTCTCTTTTCTTTTCTTCCTTCATTCTTTCATTCTCCTTTTTTCTTTCTTGTCACCAGGACTTCTCTAGACTCAGATTTCATGCCGGCCATGCTGGACTTCTTACACTGCTCTCAGTGAAGTCCCATTTTTTACAGGTAGAGAGTGAGACAGAGGAGAAGCCCCATGGTACAGCTCCAGTTTATAAAACTTCCTCTTTGCCCAAGGCTCCCATGTGGTCATCTAGGTCCTCAGACATCCTACAGTGTTCGCTTAACTGGATGAGCTTTCTCCTGTCCTGACAACATGCTTTTTGAAGACTTACTTATGAATGAAGAAGAGCAAGAACCAGAGCATCACTGTGGCACACGCAGTGCTGAGGGCTGAATTTATGTTCAGCTGGATCATCTCCTGGGAAGCCTTACAATGTTGTTGTTGTTATTATTATTACTTTGCCACTAAGGTTATCTCTCTTGGGGATGATTTTTCCTTTTTCTTCCTTCCTTCCTCTCTTTAAAAGTTGAGAAGGGAGGAGAAAAGAGAGACAGTGGAAGACATGTTTCACTGCTTCCCCCCACAGGTGGGAACTTGGGGCTGGAATTGGGTCCCTCATACATGGTAGTGTGTATGCTAAATTAAGCACATCACTGCTTAGTTCTCCTTACAACATTTTTCATATGTCTGTTTTATTTATTAGGTGTGTGTGTGTGTGTGTGTGTGTGTGTGTGTGTGTGTGTGTGTGTGTATGTCTCTCTGTGTGTTTCTGTGTAGACAGTGAGAAAAAGAGAGGTCAGAATTGGGAACCTCAGACATGCAAGTCAAATGCTCTGTCAGTTGTACTACTTCCCAGCCACAAGATTTGTATACAGCAGATAAGTTCCTTTAATTGGATAGTTCAAATGGAAGATACAGCCTAGATGTATTAGATGTACTGTCATTGCCTCTCCCCTGGAGAAGCTTGCTATGTGATAAGGAGGCTGGCAGTGCAGGGAAGTGATTGATGACGTGTGAGGCCATTGCGGTAGACGGGGAAGGACTCAGAGTCTGGGTCAGGCAGGCCTGGGTTTGAGATTTAGTTTTGCCTTACTGTCTGTGCCTCCCTGATAGATGACTTCAATGCAGGAGCCTCTGCAGCCTTGTCTTTCTCTCTTGGGAGAAGTATCCCATGCTTCATAGGACTGATGTAAGATCAAATAGCACACAGCAAGCACTGGAGGATACAGCCTAGTGTGTGGCATCTGGTAACTGCCCAATAAATAATCACCGCTAGATGTTTATTACACAAATTCTGAAAAGTTTGTTGTAAATGTAGAATCAAGTTTAGTGAGAGACAGGAAGTTGTTCCCAGAACAGGAAGAGAGGGATGCAAGCCAGACATGGAAGGTACAGCTGGTAGACCCCAGGAGCTACCTACTGGCTGGATGGCTGGTTGATATCAACCCTGCATCCCTAGCAACTCAGTAACTTAGCTGCTTCTGTGACTTGCTGAACAACACAGAAGAAGCCCCAAAGTTACTTTTCTGTATCTGTTACAGATGAAGGTCAGTTGTCATTTCTGTCATAAAACCCATGCTTCATGGCTCTAAAGCTTGGAATTTAAAATGACATGGGGCTTAAACTCTACTTAACACTTCTGATTTAAAACCTTCCCAGGAACAGGAGTTCTTAAGTCCACATGGTTCCTAATACCACAGTCTCAGTTTCCTTTGCAAATCAATTCTGTAGCTGGCTTTGCACAACCTTCTCCAATGACAAATCGCTTAAACAAAGAGTCATAAAAAAATCAACGTTTTTCAAAAGCAAATAATCAGCCACATTGGCCTCCTAAGCGGAAGACTAATTGGTGCCTTGGGAGCTTTTTATGTTCATGTTCATGCGTTTTAATGATGACTTTTCAGAATAGCTACTACTGAAAAGGACTATCTAAACAGAGGGGAAAAAGAGATTTTCCAGAAGTGGCTTTTTAAAAAATTATTTTTATTATCTTTATTTATTTATTGAATAGAGGCAGCCAGAAATCAAGAAGGAAGGAGGAGACAGAGAGAGAAAGAGACAAAAAGACACCTGCAGCTCTGCTTCACCACTTGCAGAACTTTTCCCCTGCAGATGGGGACCAGGGCCTAGAACCTGGGTCCTTGCACATTGTAACATGTATGCTCAACCAGGTGCACCACCACCCAGCCCCAGTGGCTTTTTTTTTTATTAACCTTCTAGAGACCTTTATTGAATCCATCCATATTTTGATAGAAAATTTTATTTTAAAGATTAGAATGCATTGCACACAATACCTGTCTGTGTTAGTTATATTGTGTGGTTGGTGCATCATAGGCTAAGTACAGTTAAATATGCATCTGTTAGCAGACTGATCTGAAATTGTTTTATTTGACAAATGACAAGATCAGTATCCCACAGGACCTAGCTGATAGACCAAGCTCAGCAAGGAAGTTTTTACTTTTTGTTTAAAAAAAAGAAAAGGAAGAAAAAAATGAGATGAGTGTGGGGTGGAGGGGAAGGAGCTAGCATAATGGTTATGCAAAACACTATCATGCCTGAGGCTCTTAAATCCAGATTTAATCCCCCTCACTAATGTAAGCCAAAACTGAGTAATGCTCTGGTAGAAAAAAAAAAATGTCCTAGTTTTACATTAAAAAGAAATGGAGACAGGGAAATGCTCGAAACCATTTCCAAGAGAAGACTGGGAGTTTGAAACACTTTTAGGTTATCTCCCACAAGCTTTAGTTTTCATAGTCCAGGCTTCAGTGAGTGTCCCGCCTGACTTCAGGCTGCCCTCATTATTCACTGAGGTTCTAAAGAAGCTGTTTAAGGTGTAGGCAAGGTGGGTAAGGGGATTGCTGCTTCGTGACAGTTGGGCTGACTCCCATGAACTCATGTTGGTAGCTGGAGGCTCACACTGCCAGCTAGGTTGAGTGGCTTTCAGTCTACTGAGTATGGTTGTCAACACATAAAATTCATTTCATTTCATTTTTTTAATGCAGAACTGGACAATAAACCTTGGTATCTGAGCAAGCTCAATATCTCTGAGTAATTTCTTGTGGTCAATTTTAATCTTTCTTTTTGACCGAGAGAAGTAAAGAGAGTCACAGAGATAGGAGAACGACACCACAGTACTGGTTCACCATCCACGGAGCTTCCCTGGTGTTATCTGTGATATACACAAACTTTAGTAATAGACACATTTTATGAGGTAAACTATTTCCCAGGTCCTATCCTGTTTATTTCTGAGCCCTACCAGACAGTTCCCTCTACACTCAGAGGTAGTTCAAGGATCTGTTTCTCCAACCCTTGAACCTGGCCTTGCTTTGACCATTAGAATGTGGCAGAAGTTGTGTGAATTCCAGAACCAAGACCTCACAGACTTTGCAGCATATCCCTTCACTCATTTTTTTAATTGGTGAGATTGTTTATAATATGCCTTAATTTTTAAAATATTTCAGTCTCTGTATAAAGAAACTCCAGGCTAGATGACTGAACAATGAGAGATTGTGAAGAGAGAAAGGCCAAAGTAACAGTCAACCCTGGTGTCCAGGCATGCAAGAAAGGACCTTCTTATCCCTTCAACCCCACATGATCCATGCATGTTCATGACTACCTACAGTAGCAAGCCCAGACTAGCCAGAAAGAATCTCCCAGTCACCCCAGAGTCAGGAAGAAGAATTAATCATGGTTTTAAGTCTGAGTGGATGAGCCAAATCTCACCAGGCTGCGACTTCAACACCCTCATTCATTCCACATTTTTGGTGACTTCTTTAGGTACAAAGGCAGAGTGGAATAACTGTGACAGAATCCATATGGTCCAGGAAGCCTGAACTGTCTTGCTCTTCAGAAAACTAGGGTTAGCTGACTTGTGTTTAAGTCACTAGGTTGTAGGGCTATTTTGATAGGTGGCAACCAATGACACACACATTTAAGCAGACGTACACACATTCTCTCAAGAAACAACAGAACACTAGGAAGTGACACCTATATAAAGATGGAGGTTGAAAACCACCCAAGATCTACAGAAAACAAATTATAGACCCGGAAGAGTCCATAGATTTAATTCCGATTCAGACTTCAGCAGTCCAGAGCCAGGGAGACAGTGCAATAGGGCACAAGACTTGCCTGTAAGTATCCCAGATTTGACCCTTGGCCCCACCAGTAGCCAGAACCCCAAAAGTGTTTTGGAAAAAAGAAAAGCCAGATTCAGCAGTCTTAAAACCCAGGATGAGTCAGTGTTTTAGTTGAAGTCTAAAGGCTAAAAATACTTGGTGGCTCAGCTCAATCGCCAGGCAAAATAGATTCTCTTCCTCATGGAAGATGCAGACTTTCTGTTCTGTGCAAGTCTTCCATGGATTAGATGTGACCCACTCACGTTGGGGAGGGGCATCTGTGTTACTCAGTCCACCCACTTAAGTGTTCATCTCATCTTAAAATACCTCATAGACATATCTAGAATAATGCTCAACCAAATATCTGGGCATGCTGTGATCCAGGTTAAGTTGCCACATGAAATTAATCATGGCACTTGGTATTTTGGAAATGAAATGTTGGCATAAAAATGAGTGGCAATGACTATGGGGTAAGAGGTGAGCAGAGGTGGGGAAGGGCTGGAAAAGAGAAGAGAAAAATGCCTCTGGAAACCAGAGAAAAACCATCCAGATTATTGAGTGGTAAAACCACAGTTCAGACGATCTAAACTAGCATCCAAGGCAGATTAGATGATAGGAAACTACTTACTGAATTCATAGATCCAACAGTTAGATCAGCACTGAGAGTGATGACTGGCTTTTTCTAACAGCACAGGAGGGACTGCACTAAACATTACAAGCAGAATCTAGAGGAGACAAAGGAGATTCAACAATTTGGATTAGAGCATTAGACTGTCTCTCATTTCCAGCACACACTCCCCATCACTTCTGCAAAGATCCTTCAGGTGAATCAGTACTTGGGACTTAAAAATCCGTCATAACATCATTTATTTCGATCCTGGAAAGCTATGTCTCATGGGCCCTTTCACCTAGACAGAGAATTTAGGAGAATCCAAGGTTTATCCCACAGCAGTCTCAAACTCAACTCAAACTAAGGATGGATTTGTCCCATAAAAGAATAATGGATATGACTCAGGTGGGGACAGACTTATAAATGTAGACCCTAGATGCTGAGAAACTCATAGCTTTAAAGATTATATGATGAAAGTACTTCCTGTTTGAACCTAAAGGAATAGAGATAATTCAAAATGAAAAGAGGTTCTGGGAAGGAGAGATGAGATACTCAGGTACAAACAGGTGTCACTTCTGTTTATTTATTTATTTTTATTTATAAAAAGAAAACACTGACAGAAACCATAGGCTAAGAGGAGCACAACTCCACACAATTCCCACCACCAGAGCTCTGTATCCCATCCCCTTCCATGATAGTTTTCCTATTCTTTATCCCTCTGGAAGTACGTACACAGGGTCATTATGGGGTGTGGGTGGAAGATCTGGCTTCTGTAATTGCTTCCCTGCTGAACATGGGCATTGGCAGTTCGACCCATACTCCCAGCCTGCCTCTCTCTTTTCCTAGTGGGGCAGGGCTCTGGGGAAGCAGGGCTCCAGGACACATTGGTGGGGTCATCTGCCCAGAGGAGTCTGGTTGTCATCATGGTAGCATCTGGAACCTCGTGGCTGGAAAAAAAAGAGTTAATATATAAAGCCAAACAAAGTGTTGACTATCATGAGCCTAAAAGTTGAAATATTGCAAATGAAGATTTGGGGGTCTCTGTTTCATAGATAGTTAGTAGGCCTATTTTAGTTATATTCCAAAGGGCCCATGACTATACTAGGGTTTTTTTGTTTGTTTGTTTATTTCTGAGCCTGACCTCTGATATACAGATAGACTCAAGCTGTTGTCTGAGGAGATCTCATGGCTATTAAAAGGGCTAGGAAGCTGGATCAGGGAAGAAAGTAGCTCCCAAATATCGGAAAGGAAAGGTGTCTAAATATTGTTGACTGTAAACCCCATTGATTTGATCTGATTTGGGGCCTATATTCAGCTTAGGAGCCTATGTGACCTCTGTATCCCTGTAGATCTGATCCCACATTCTGTGGTCATGAGTAGGAACGTTGTCAACTGCCCCAGTTTTTCAGGACCCATCTTGCTCAGGTGTAGCATAGAGTATGTTATCCAGCCTCCCTTCAGAGGATGGAACATTCTCTACTGTTGTTGATCCACATTTAGGGCAGAGTCCTATGGGGGCCCCCAAAGGGGTCTGTTGTGTTGTTCCTGATGGAGATGACCAGTGACAATGAAGAGCGACTTCTTATGGAAAGAGAGAAGAGCTCAGAGTGTAGAGCCATGACCCAGAGAGCAGGTACAGTAGCCAAGGACAATACATTACGGAACCAGTCTTCTGTGGACCAGATGCTCATGTCTCTGCATGGCATCTTAAGCTCCTAATCCCCAGTGCGTCTTGTGAGGAGTGGGGCCTTTGGGAGATCACTGGATGTGTACGGGAATCCTGAAGGGGGTACCATGATGAGACAGGTACCTGTTTCTCCTCCTTCATCATCCTGTGAGAACACAATGAGAAGACACCCATCTCCAGGTCAGGAAGAGGATCTTCACCAAGATGCCGAGCATCTGCCAAGGAATCAGCCCTCACACCCCTCAAGGAACTTTGTTCCTGTGGTGTTTTCCCCTCTCAGAATGTTAGCCTGGAGCCACAGAGCCCTAGTGATGATGGAAATAAATAAACACATATAGAAACATATCAAATCAGTCACTAAATAAATAAAAACAGGAGCCCTAGTTTTGCAAAGCATGTGCTTCACTTGATAAGTCATCTCCCCAGTCACTAGCAGGTTTTTTTTTGTGGGGGGTGGAGAGATTAATTCAAATGTTTTTCACAAAAAATAGCCAAAGAGATAACTCACTGGGTGTCAGTGACTTGCCATGTGTTTAAACCTCAGCACTACAGGGAAAATACTAATGGAAAATAAAGAAAAAGAGAAAGGAGAAAAAAGGAGAAGAAAAGAAAGGAAAGGAGGGGGCTGGGCGGTAGCACAGCGGGTTAAGCGCAGGCGGCACAAATCCCAAGGACCAGCGTAAGGATCCCGGTTCAAGGCCCCGGCTCCCCATCTGAAGGGGGGGTCGTTTCCCAGGTGGTGAAGCAGGTCTGCAGGTGTCTTTCTTTCTCTCTCCCTCTCTGTCTTCCTCTCCTCTCTCCATTTCTCTCTGTCCTATGCAACAACAGTGATGGCAATAACAATAACAATGATAAACAACCTCCAGGAGCAGTGGATTCAGTGGATTCATAGAGCGGGCACTGAGTCCCAGAGATAACTTTGGAGAGAAAAAAAAAGTGAATCCCTGGCTCTGGAAAAAAAAAATGTAGAAACAAAATAAAGTAAAATCACCTAAAAAAAAAGGAAAGGAAAGGAAGGAAATGCTACAGCAATGGACAGCATTCTGGTGCCATGGTGCTTCTTCCTCTCTGTCTCTCCATCTAAATGTTCTGGTGCAGAGAAATTCTGCAGACTCAAGGCCCCGGTTACACAAACACACACACACACTCTCACACTCACACACACACACTCACACACACACTCACACACACACACACACACACACATACTCTCACACACACACACACACACACACTCACACACACACTCACACACACACTCACACACACACCACACACCACACACACACACACACACTCTCACACACACCACACACACACACACACCACACACACACTACACACACACACACTCTCACACACCACACACACACACACACACACACACACACCACACACACACACACACACTCACACACCACACACACACACACACACACACACACACACCACACAAGCACAATCATGGTTAACATCTTTAAAAAGAAATGAAAATCAACAGAAATAGCTTTCCCAATTAACTCTCCCCACCCCCCCCAAATAATTTACAATTCATTCCAAATAGTAAGATTCTACTTCCTGGTAACAAGAGGAAGTTATCATAGGATTTTGATCTTTGCACAAAAGTTGAAAAAACTCTGCATGTGAGTCCACAGAAAATAGTTGTCTGGCCCTCCTATTAGAAGGAAGATTCTATCTCACCACACCTGGTAGCTAAACTGTCTCTGTTTGACTAAAATAACATGGTCCCTGTGACCTAGAACTTAGGAATGATGAGGCCTTACATTCAGTATCCACCTCTTCTATCTTTGTATATATCTGCCCCATGTAAGAAAGCTTAAACTTGTGACTGGAGGGAGATACAGCTCATCTGGTAGAGCGTTGAGCTTCTGTGCCCAAGGTTCATGGTTCAAGCCCCAGAGCAACATGTCCCAAAGTGTGCTCTGTTTTATTTTTCTTGTTATTTCTGTCTCATGTGAAACACTCATGTACAATCAGCAAAGCGAATATTTCTAAAAAGGGAGGTAGACAGTGCCTCACCTGGTTGAATGCATATGTTACCATGTACAAAGACCCAGGTTCAAACTCGCATTCCCCACCTGCAAGGGGAAAGTTTCATGAGAAGTGAAGCAGTGCTGCTATCTCCCTCTCTCTTTCTTCCTCTTTCTTCCTCTCTCTTCCCCCCTCCCCTCTCCCTTTCTCTCTTCCTCTCTCCCTTTCTCTCTTCCCCTTCCCTTTCAATTCCTTTCTGTCTCTAGTCGACGAATATTAAATTAATAAATAGTTTTTAAAAGAAGAAGACAAAAGAAAACCTAAACTCTATCCTGAATGTTGAAAGGTCATGCCTTTCCCCCACCAAAACCAACCCCTGGCTTTAAAGCCCTATACACAGGAGTTACCTTGTTTTAGTGACTCAGACCTAGCTGAAGTGCCAGCTGCTTGAGCCCATGTGTGAGCCCAGAAAAACAACTGCCTGGTTAAGCTAAAAATACCATGAAAAGTAAATACATTGTAGTTGTAAGCAATGATATTTGGGGTAATCTGCTATGCAGCAGTGACTAACGGACACTCTCTGAAGCCTTATTTATATGATCACATTAAACTGACAGAAATTCAGGGGGAGACATCATATCTGATTTAACTTGCCTGTCTTTGGAAAAGGAATTACTGCACCTGAATTCCATGTAACCCCTTCCCCTCCCTGTTAAAATCTATCATAGGTACAGTTAGAATCCCAAATTGACTTGAAATCTGAGATCACGAAAACATAGGTGGGTCCAACACCTTAACCAAAATAATTTGAAATCCACAAATCCTGTCACTAGTTTATTTTTATGAATAAATCTAAGTTGTGTATTTAGTCATTAGAAAAATAACTTCAAGGAGGTTTTTGGTTTTTTTTCCCCAAATAAGGAGCAAGAGTTTCCATCTCAAGGCCTACCCAGGGCAATCTTGAAAGCCATATTTAATGTCCTGGTTAGCCACAGAAACTGAGAAAGTGCCTCAGTCTGCTGTACCAAGACTGTCACTGCAAAGAAGGACACAGAGAGATTTAAGGGCATTGTTTTGAGGCCTGGCTTTGTGGCAGTACTGGCTCTCAAAATATGACAATAGAGTTTGTTATTTGAACGAAAGTCTACAAGTGTGAATAAAGCTATCTTTCTCTTGTTGAACCAAAAAAAAAAAAATCACTAGTGATAAATTTTCTTGTCTCGGCGTTGTAACAGAATGAGAGCACAAGGATGTTTCCAGCCAGCCACTGGCTTGGGGTGGAGTCCGGCGCGCGGGGGGGCGGGGGGGGGGCGGTTGTGTGTTTCCTGGAACCTCACTCTGGTTGGTTGGAAGTTCTGTGATTCACTGGGGTTGGTGTCTGTTTCCAAGAAGAAAGGCTGTTCCCCTCCCTACCCCAGCCCCCTGGGCTTGAACCATTTCAGCCTGTGACTGGTTTTAGCCTGCAAGAACAAGCTGATAGCCTTGCATGTAGATCCCTTTCATAGATTCTCCCAGTCTTGCTCATCCCGCCTTACTCAAGCTCAGTGAGCAGACCGATTTTTCCTTGTGGCATCCAGGGCTGCTTTAAATAACGTCTCCCAAGTCTCTTCTACAGGGAAAAGTAATCCCTGCCCCCGAATTTGGATGTGAAGACTGGAGACAATTTGGGTACAAGCCTTCAAATAACACCTGACATACATACTTCTTCATACATACATACATACTTCTTCATACATACATATGTGCTGACATACATACTGACATACATACTTCTTCATACATACATACGTACTTCTCTTAGCGTTTCATCTCCTTTTTTTTTTCTTTTCTGTAGACCTAATAAGTCACTTTTTACAAAGCTCTCAGAAAGCTGTGTTGCACGCTGCACGAGTGTGTGAAATATAACAAGCAATCTTCTAGGCTGTTGGAATCAGTAGACACCAGGCCTCAGGGAGTCTGCCTTCGGAGGAAGAAAAAAATAAAACTTATAACCAACACCAAGTGTCTCAGTGCAGCTGTGCCCAGGCTCCATGTGACCACATGCCTTGCAGATCTACTATGTGCACCTACCACACCAGCTCTATTCTGCCTAAAACCAGAACTCAGGTCCTTTTCTTTGGACTTTGCTTTGTGGCTTACACTGGTTTGTTGTTGTTATTGTTTGTGTTGTTTTGTTTTGTTTGTTTCTTACCAGAGTTCAGCTCTGGCTTCTGGTGGTGCTGGGGATTGAACCTGAGACCTTGGAACCTTAGGCATGAAAGTCCTGTGTATAACAATTATGCTATCTTCCCCCACACTATGCTGTCTCCGACAAGTCTCCAAACATTTTTTCATTTAAGCTCATAAACTCCTTCTTTCCCATTCAGCTGTACCTGTGACAGTTTGGCGCCACAGTCAGTTTCTGGATCTCTCTGATGCTTTGCAAATTGCCACTGGTAGTCAGGTCTCCCTTCGGGACCAACGTCCGCAGGTGGGAAGCCGTGGCACAGCTCTTCTGACCTTAGAGCATTCAGCTCTCGATGTTTATTGGTTAGTTTTTCATGTCATTTCCATTCTGTGAATGTAGGAGGCACAAGCATCAGCCAGAGAACAGTAAGAGATGCCTTCTGAAGAGATGCCAGGTCTTGGTGTGGGGTGTGCCAGTTGAGGGAACAGAGTAGCCTACCCACAGGTGCTCCGAGTCCTAGGCCCTCTCAGAGAGCAGGCATACAGATGGCCAGAGAAAGAGAGGCAGAGGCTGGGGCCACTGCTTTCTTCAGTACAATCTAGCACATTTCTCCCCCCTGTATTTTTGGATACAGATCCTGCTTCCTTAAGGGTGAGCTCCCTGGACCTTCTCCTCACACTCCCATCCCCTTCCCATGCAGACGCTTAACCTCTCTGCCACTTAGTGTCCTCTACATCATGGGATCTTGGCATAGAGCATGATGCTGGGCAGACTTCTTTATCCCACATCATAGTCAGACCACGTGTTTTATGACATGCACATGTTCCATGTAATCTATGCTGGGAGGGCCTTGGCTATAGATATGATGACTGAAAAAGTCAGAGTAACCTTATCCAAAGAATTAAAGAAATCCTTGCAATTGGGACTTGCAAAGACTTATTTTTAAGTGACCTTTCTTACTATTTAAAAAAAACTTTAATTATCTTTATTTATTTATTGGATAGAGACAGAAATTGAGCGACAAAGGGGAGATAAAGAGGAAGAGAGGCAGACAGACACCTGTAGCACTGCTTCACCACTTGCAAAGCTTTCCCCCTACAGGTGGGGACTGGGGGCTTGAACCTGGGTCCTTGTGCATTGTAACATGTGTGCGCCACCACATGACCCCCCTTTTCTAATTTCTTATTAGTGATTTAATAGTGGCTTACAAGAGTATAAGAGCAGGGCGTGACCCTTCCACATTACACTGACCGTCAAACTTCTGTGACTTCTCCCCACCTGTAGGATAGCCACCAAATTTCTCACAAATTCTTAGGCATAGTTTAGTCACCCTTCCTTCCCCTTCTTCCTCTCCCTCCCTCTCTATCTTCCTCATTCTCTTATTCTTTGCAAATTCATGTGTTTCATTTCTCTTTGTTCCACTTATGAGCAAGATAGCTCATTTGGATAGTACGTTGCTTTGCTGTGTGCAGGCCCTAGGTTAGAGCCTGACCCCTACAAATGGACATTAAAGGAAACTTCGATGTTGTCATCTCTTTTACTCTATTTGTCTGCAACTCTGCTTCTATCTGAAAGAAGTAAAAGAAAGGGGATCAGTCGGTGGCTCACCTGGTTGGGCACATATGTTATAGTACACAAGGACCCAGGTTCAAGCTCCCAGGCCCCACCT
>NC_080175.1:7440058-7640058 GCF_950295315.1 Erinaceus europaeus
CATCTATGCACCCAATGAGGGACCATCTAAATACATCAAGCACCTACTGAAAGAATTTCAAAAATACATCAATAGTAATGCAATAATAGTGGGAGACTTCAATACCCCACTCTCACACTTAGACAGATCAACAAAGCAGAGAACCAATACAGATACAAGAGAATTGAATGAAGAGATTGACAGACTAGACCTCCTGGACATTTTCAGAGTCCTTCACCCCAAAAAACTGGAATACACCTTCTTTTCAAATCCACATAACACATACTCAAGGATACACCACATGTTAGGCCACAAAGACAGCATCAATAAATTCAAGAGCATTGAAATCCTCCCAAGTATCTTCTCAGACCACATTGGAGTAAAACTAACATTTAACAACAAACAGAAAATTATTAAAAGTCACAGAATTTGGAAACTAAACAACATACTCCTTAAGAACCACTGGGTCAGAGAGTCACTCAAGTAGGAAATTCAAATGTTCCTGGAAACAAATGAAAATGAAGACACAACCTATCAAAATATTAGGGACACAGCTAAAGCAGTACTGAGAGGGAAACTTATAGACATACAATCACATATTAAACACCAAGAAGAAGCTCAAATGAACGACTTTACTGCACACCTCAAGGACTTAGAGGAAGAGGAACAAAGGAACCCTAAAGCAACCAGAAGGACAGAAAT
The DNA here is from genome assembly GCF_950295315.1 of Erinaceus europaeus. Classification (NCBI taxonomy): domain Eukaryota; kingdom Metazoa; phylum Chordata; class Mammalia; order Eulipotyphla; family Erinaceidae; genus Erinaceus; species Erinaceus europaeus. Next base: position 7,440,740 of record NC_080175.1, read on the forward strand.
CACTAAAGTTAGAGCAGAAATAAACAACATCGAAAATAAAAGAACCATATAAAAGATCAATGAAGCCAAATGTTGGTTCTTTGAAAGATTAAACAAAATTGACAAACCCCTAGCCAGACTCACCAAACAAAAAAGAGAGAAGACTCAAATTAATAGAATTGTAAATGGTGGAGGAGATATCACAAATGACACCACAGAAATCCAGAGAATACTGCGAAACTTCTATAGAGAACTATACACCACCAAGGTAGAGAATCTGGAAGAAATGGAACAATTCCTAGAAGCATATGCCCTTCCAAAACTGAACCAGGAAGAACTACAAAATCTAAATGCACCAATCACAAACAAAGAAATTGAAACTGTTATTAAGAATCTCCCCAACAACAAAAGTCCTGGACCAGATGGCTTCACAAATGAATTCTACAAAACTTTCAGGAAACAGTTAGTACCCATACTTCTTAAGCTTTTCCATAAGATTGAAGAAACAGGAATACTCCCTTCCACCTTCTATGAAGCCAACATCACCCTGATACCAAAAGCTGATAGGGACAGAACAAAAAAGGAAAACTACAGACCAATATCTCTGATGAACATAGTTGCCAAAATATTAAACAAGATCTTGGCCAACCGGATACAGCAACATATCAAAAAGATTGTTCATCATGACCAAGTGGGATTCATCCCAGGAATGCAAGGCTGGTTCAGCATCCATAAGTCAATCAATGTCATTCACCACATCAATAAAAGCAAATCCATAAACCACATGATTATCTCAATAGATGCAGAGAAAGCCTTTGACAAAATCCAACACCCATTCATGCTCAAAACTCTACAAAAAAATGGGAATAGATGGGAAATTCCTCAAGATAGTGGAGTCTATATATAGCAAACCTACAGCCAACATCATACTCAATGGACAGAAGCTGAAAGCATTCCCCCTCAGATCGGGGACTAGACAGGGCTGTCCACTGTCACCGTTACTCTTCAACATAGTATTGGAAATTCTTGCCATAGAAATCAGGCAAGAGAAAGAAATCAAAGGAATACAGATTGGAAGGGAAGAAGTCAAGCTCTCACTATTTGCAGATGATATACATAGTATACATAGAAAGACCTAAAGAATCCAGCAGAAAATTACTGGAAGTTATTAGGCAATATAGCAAGGTATCAGGCTACAAAATCAATGTACAAAAATCAGTGGCATTTCTTTATGCAAGCACTAAATCTGAAGAAGAAGACATCCAGAAATCACTCCCATTTACTGTCTCAGCAAAATCAATCAGATACCTTGGAATAAAGTTGACCAAAGAAGTGAAAGATTTGTATGCTGAAAACTATGAGTCGCTCCTCAAGGAAATAGAAACTGATACCAAGAAATGGAAAGATATCACATGCTCATGGATTGGAAGAATAAATATCATCAAAATGAATATTCACCCCAGAGCCATATACAAATTTAATGCAATACCCATCAAAGTTCCACCAAGCTTCTTTAAGAGAATAGAACAAACACTACAGTAATTTATCTGGAACCTGAGAACACCTAGAATTGCCAAAACCATCTTGAGGAAAAGAAACAGAAATGGAGGCAACACACTCCCAGACCTTAAACTATATTATAAAGCCATCATCATCAAAACAGCATGGTACTGGAACAAAAATAGGCACACAGACTAGTGGAACAGAATTGAAAGCCCAGAAATAAATCCCCACACCTATGGACATCTAATCTTTGATAAGGGGGCCCAAAGGATTAAATGGAAAAAGGAGGCTCTCTTCAATAAATGGTGTTGGGAAAACTGGGTTGTAACATGCAGAAGAATGAAATTGAACCACTTTATCTCACCAGAAACAAAAATCAACTCCAAATGGATCAAAGACCTAGATGTCAGACCAGAAACAATCAAATACTTAGAGGAAAACATTGGTAAAACACTTTCCCACATACACCTCAAGGACATCTTTGACGAATCAAACCCAATTGCAAGGAAGACTAAAGCAGAAACAAACCAATGGGACTACATCAAATTGAAAAGCTTCTGCACATCCAAAGAAACTATTAAACAAACAAAGAGACCCCTCACAGAATGGGAGAAGATCTTCACATGCCATACATCAGACAAGAAACTAATCACCAAAATATATAAAGAGTTCAGCAAACTTAGCACCAAAAAAGCAAATGACCCCATCCAAAAATGGGCAGAGGATATGAACAAAACATTCACTTCAGAGGAGATCCAAAAGGCTAACAAACATATGAAAAACTGCTCTAGGTCACTGATTGTCAGAGAAATGCAAATTAAGACAACACTAAGTTACCACCTCACTCCTGTAAGAATGGCATACATCAAAAAGGACAGCAGCAACAAATGCTGGAGAGGTTGTGGGGACAGAGGAACCCTTTTACATTGCTGGTGGGAATGTAAATTGGTACAGCCTCTGTGGAGAGCAGTCTGGAAAACTCTCAGAAGGCTAGACATGGACCTTCCATATGATCCAGTAATTCCTCTCCTGGGGTTATACCCCAAGGACTCCATAACACCCAACCAAAAAGAGGTGTGTACTCCTATGTTCATAGCAGCACAATTCATAATAGCTAAAACCTGGAAGCAACCCAGGTGCCCAACAACAGATGAGTGGCTGAGAAAGCTGTGGTATACATACACAATGGAATACTATGCAGCTATCAAGAACAATGAACCCACCTTCTCTGACCCATCTTGGACAGAGCTAGAAGGAATTATGTTAAGTGAGCTAAGTCAGAAAGATAAAGATGAGTATGGGATGATCCCACTCATCAACAGAAGTTGACTAAGAAGATCTGAAAGGGAAACTAAAAGCAGGATCTGACCAAATTGTAAGTAGGGCACCAAAGTAAAAACCCTGTGGTGAGGGGTAGACATGCAGCTTCCTGGGCCAGTGGGGGGTGGGAGTGGGTGGGAGGGATGGGTCACAGTCTTTTGGTGGTGTGAATGGTGTTTATGTACACTCCTAGCAAAATGTAATCATATAAATCAGTAGTTAATTAATAGGAGAGGGGGAAAATCAATTGTATGTCTCAAAGTTTTTCAAAACACAAACTGAATCTTTTTAATATATATTGGCTGTGTATTTGATATGCGGACTTTCTCAAAAGCCTAGATCAAGTAGATCAGAAGCATCCAATAGCACAGCTATATACAAGATACTGGGTACTGTACAGCAAACCCTAACAAAAGGACTTTTCAAAGTTAACCCAATTACCAAATAATGTGATGATAACATTAACTATCCATTGTCTTTTTGAACCCTAAGACAGCAGGAACCTCACATCTCCACTATAGAGCCCCTACTTCCCCCAGTCCTGGAACCCTTGGATGGGGCCCACTTTCCTGTATGCCTCTCCCAATCCGTATCAAATAATACTGCATCTGCTGATCACAACCTAACCAACGCAATGATTGCCACCTCAACATGCTTCACTTCATTCTAGAGACTTCAAGTGTGAAATGACAACCCTTCAGCTTCATTACTCAGGTGAGACCTTTCCTTTCATAGTATACTCTACTTTCATCTCAGTTGGTTCACTTTCTAACAAAGTCCCCAAACCTAGATATATACCAGTTTCTGTGAGAGAGAGCATATGTTCACACGTATCCATAAACTACTGCAAAATATATACCTGAAAGCAGAAGTACACTAGAGTTTTCAGTGAGTACCTCCCTAACACTTCCTCTCCACTATTCCAAGGTTTGGGTCCATGATTGCTCAACAATTTGTTTGACTTCATATGTTAACTCTCTTTTCAGTCACCAGGTTCCAGATGCCATCAGGATGCTGGCCAGGCTTCCCTGGATTGAAGACCCCACCAATGTGTCCTGGAGCTCAGCTTCCCCAGAGACCCACCCTACTAGGGAAAGAGAGAGGCAGACTGGGAGTATGGACCGACCAGTCAACGCCCATGTTCAGTGGGGAAGCAATTACAGAAGCCAGACCTTCTACCTTTTTGCAACCCTCAACGACCCTGGGTCCATGCTCCCAGAGGGATAGAGAAGGGGAAAGCTATCAGGGGAGGGGGTGGGATATGGAGATTGGGTGGTGGGAATTGTGTGGAGTTGTACCTCTCCTACCCTATGGTTTTGTTAATCCTTTCTTAAACAAAAAAAAAAGTGAAATTGAAAAAAAAAAAGAAAGGAAACATTAACAAAACCATAGGATTGGAGGGGTACAACTCCACACAATTCCCACTACCCGATCTCCATATCCCATCCCCTCCCCTGATAGCTTTCCCATTCTCTGTTCCGCTAGGAGTATGGACACAGGGTCGTTGTGGGTTGCAGAAGGTAGAAGGTCTGGCTTCTGTAATTGCTTCCCCACTGAACATGGGTGTTGACTGGTCGATCCATACTCCCTGCCTCTCTCTTTCCCTAGTAGGGTGTGTCTGGGGAAGCAGAGCTCCAGGGCGCATTGATGGGGTCATCTGTCCAGGGAAGTCTGGTCAGCATCATGTTGGCATCTGGAACCTGTTTGCTGAAAAGAGAGTTAACATACAAAGCCAAACAAATTGTTGAATGATCATGGACCTAAAGGCTAGAATAGTGCAGATGAAGTGTTGGGGGGTACTCACTGCAGACTCTTGTGTACTTCTGCTTTCAGGTATATATTTTGCCCTAGTTTATGGACACGTGTGAACATATGCTCTCAGGGGACCTGGACTATATATAAGTTTGGGGACTTTATTGTGGAGTGGACCACCTGGAATGGAATTAGAGAATACTATGAAAGGAAAGGTCTCACCCAAGTGATGAAGCTGAAGGGTTGTCATTCCACACCTGAAGTCTCTGAACACAGTCTGAAGTGAAGCATGCTGGGGTAGCACTTGTTGCGTTGATTAGGTTGCGATTGGCGGATGCAATATTATTTGATATAAATTGAGAGAAGCATGCAGGAAAGTGGGCCCCACCCTAAGGTTCTAGGACTGGGGGAATTATAGGCTCTATTGTGGAAATGTGAAGTTCCTGCTGTCTTAGATTTATTTTATGAGGGAGGAGGAGAGGGAGAGAGAGAGAGAGACAGAGAGAGATAGATAGAGAGAGAGAGAGAGAGAGAGAGAGAGAGAGAGAGAGAGAAGAAGAGAACTTTTTCCAGTGCTATCATGTGAACTTGAACCAGGGACTTTGCACATCATCTAGCACTCGGAACTGTTGCCTGTCCTTCCTTTGAGGCTTTTAGCAAAATGAATTCCACTAGTTGAAGACTTATCATTAGTTCCTGAATCAGTGGTTCTTTGTAAAAGTGACTTGGTCCTATTTCTTGGAACCAACTTTTTTGGTGGAGGCATTGCTTAGATAGGATTGAATCATGAAGGAAAGAATTTTTTTTTTCCAGTTTGTACTTTTTAATTTCAGTAAATGCCTCTTTAACTTGAAGTTATAAGAACACCGTTATGTAGCTGTTCATCTTTTATTGAGCACCTATTCTATGCCAAGTCTATACTATGGTCAGTGTTGCTTGTCTGTTTAATTGTTAAAAGGACACTAACATGATTTGGAGAAGCACTTCTGACATGTTAGATCTTTGATTCTGACCATGATTTGGGGAGGGATGGGTGAGTCAAATATTCCATTTTTGGGGAAAATTCCCTTACAGAGCTGAATTTCTGGGGACCTGCCTTTAGCTTCTCTTTCCCCTATTTCTACTAGAGAATAACAAAAAGTGTTTAACCCAGACTTGAATGGAATATTATCTGAACCCTTTTTTATTCAACAGAGGTACAGAGAACAAACCAGCCAATTCCAAGAAAGAAATTAGAGTATTGTTTTAGATATACTTTTCTTCAAACTAATTTTCTTTTTATGAGCATACACCTGTATTTATGATTTTAGAGGAAAGTGTATCTATGGAAGAGTTATAAGATTGTACTTCTGCCTTTCCAAATTGGATGAGTGATGCTTTAACTAACGATGCATGGGTGCTTTTTTTTTTTTTTTTGGTGTGTGTGTGTGTTTGTTTTTCATTTTCTGAGATGAGTGGCAGTTAAATTCCAGTAACAAGTGATCAAAGCCTGCATTTCTAGGAGCAGAGCGAGACAAGTGCCACGAACTATTTGAACAACCCTGTTTGTAAGCACAGTGGGCTCTCTTGGAGTCCTGCTGTTAGAATTATAGGGTGTCTCCAAATATTCCCAGTCTACTAGTAATGAGACCATGAAAAGTCACATTTACTTTGGAGGAGAGTCTGTCATTCACAATAAATTTGTGGCTATACAGACTTAACAAGTCAGACATTTTATCACTAGAAAATCACCCTGGGGGACTTCTGGTCTAAGGTCATCAGGGCATAGGGGCAAGAGGGAGTTTAGCAGAGAAATGCAAATACTCCAGTGCTTGCTCAAATGCTCATCCACCCATGAGTGGTAAAATAGAGACATTATATAGTAGTTGTGTCTGCTACTATGTGATACTATGGGCAACCAGATGTCTAGACTACGAGTAGACTCATCTCATTTTATTATTATTATTATTTTTTTTACCAGAGCACTGCTCAGCTCTGACTTATGGTGGTGCAGGGAACTGAACCTAGGACTTTGCCTCAGGCATGAGAGTTTCTTTGCAAAACCACTATGATATCTGCTTCCATCTTAGACTCATCTCACTGAATGGACTTCCAACATCACATCATAGAACACAGGGAATAAGAAGGTAACACTCCCTTCATATAACATTCTAAAATAAGAATCCTAAAGCATATTACTGAGAGATGCACAGAAAGTATGAAAACTCTTCAAAAAGTCAAGGAAATAATAGCCATAGAAATCAACATGGGGTAGTAATTAGGAAAAGGAACACAAAATTTTGGGGAGTGGGCAGGCAATATTCCATTCTTGGTCTAAGAGGTGCAAAAATATTTCATTTAGGGCAGGGGGGGTGATAGCATAATTGTTACGCAACTAGTAAAGTATCATACTCCTGTGCACTCATCTTTATGTCTGTTATAGTTCAAAGAAGCAACACAATAGCTCCACTACTTGGAAATATTTTCTAGTGCTTTAACAATTTTTTGATTGATTTAATAATGATTGATAAGACTATGGGATAAGAAGGGTACAAGTCCATACAATTCCCACATCCCCTCCCCTCCATTGGAAGCTTTCCTGTTCTTTATCCCTCTGGACCCAGGATCACTATGGGGTGCAGAAGGTGGAAAGCCTGGCTTCTGTAATTGATTTTCCACTGGACATGGGTGTTGGCATACTCCCAGCCTATCTCTATCCTTCCATAGTGGAGCCAGGCTCTGGAGAGGTGAGGTTCCAGGACTCATTGGTGTGATCATCTGCCCAGGGAAGTCAGGTTGGTGTCATGGTAACATCAACAACTTGGTGACCAAAAATCATTAAGATACAAAGCAAAACAAAGTTGTTTAATTATTAGGAACCAAAAAAAGTAAGAATATGGCAGATAAGTTTTTGGGTCTTCATGTTGGAAGGAGCTAGGAAGTCTATTTTAGATATATTCCTTATGCCGGTCCTTGTGCTTTACACCACGTGTGCTTAACCCGCTGTGCTACCCCCCAGCTCCCTATTTTAGATATATTCCAAGGAGGCCCATGACTTTACTAATTTTTGCTGCTTGTTTATTTTAATGTGAGAGATACAGTGAGAGAGAGAGATACCAGGGCAGTGATCAACTCTGTCTTACAGTATTTCTGGGGATTGAATCTGAGACCTCAGAAGCTCAGGCATGAATCTTCCAGTTCTTTTGATGAAGTCTGATAGGGTTCCTCTGAACACACTTCTTTCTATGCCCAGACATTTGGATATCTTCACCCTGAATTTCGGAGTATGTGACTGCATTTTGTGTGTGTGTGTGTGTGTGTGTGTGTGTGTGTGTGTGTGTGTGATTCTAGAAGTAGAAAAATCTAGCTGATGATAGTCTTCTGTCTTCAGTAGACACAGCATGTCAGTACATGTCAATTGTACTAAGACTATTGGAGTCTCTTAGGAGATCAACCAAGCTTACAGCCACTGACAGGTTTCAGGAGCTACTGAGAAGTCTAGAGCAAGTTCTCACTTCCCAGCCAATGTGAATGAGAGGCAGGGGAATATTCACTTTCAACTGCTGAGCTGTGGTTTATGGTGGTATGTTAGGAAGTTGTGAGGAGCCTCACAAAGCACTCTGCATTCCTGATACTATGGCCTATCTACATAATCATTGTTTTGCCTGAAAGATCCCCACCCATTCCATTTCTTTGATCTATCTTTCTATCCTGGAGATCCTCCCTGCCTGCAGGGTAATATTAATCCTACCAGTTAAAATCCTCACAACAGTTGCTAAGGAAGTTTCTACCTTTCCAGCCCCTTTTGCCTTTCTCCACCCCTTTCCTAGCTATTTCCATTTCCAACTTGGCACTTCCGAGTCTACCCTTTAAAAGCCTAGGCTCTCTGATCAATAAAGATTTTGCATTGCTTCGTCACGAGCTTGGTTTATGAGTCATCTCCCTCGAGTTGCTGAGAAAGTAGCAGCCCAGGCTGGCTCCGGTCAAGTTCTCTCCAACCCAGAGAGCACGTGCCTGGGAAGAGGCACCCCCACACTAGCCCGGCAGTGGTGCAGGGAACTGAACCTAGGACTTTGCCTCAGGCATAAGAGTTTCTTTGCAAAACAATTATGCTATCTGCTTCCACCTTAGACTCATCTCATTGAATGGACTTCCAACATCACATCATAGAAGAACACAGAGAAGATTTAGGACAGACAAATCTTGTATGAGTGAGCAGTGAGATTTGATTGAAGCAGAAGAGAAACTAAGAGAGGAAACTTTAGATTCCAGAGGACATATTTTCCTTTGATTAGGCACTTTCCTTCACCTGTACGGTCCTTTCCTTGTCAAATATTCCACTGTGAAGAAGCATGCCAACATTAACAGGCTGGTGTAGTTCATTATAATTAGTCACTCATTCAACAAGCAGAATGTCTAACTGCTGGTGTTCAGAACAGACCCAGACTTAGTGGTGGCTCTGGTCAGTATGTGAATCATTTTTGTGGGTCCTTCTGTGTTTTATGCTAACACCATAAATGTTAGGAGGAGTCCTCTAATAGAGTAGTCAAGAGGAGGATCCACCAGATTCAATTTTAGTGAATTTTCTCCATGAGTGGTTATTTCCGTCTTCATCTCCAAAGTTGAAATCTATCTCCTGTCTGTGTCTGTTGAGCACATGTTGGACATATGTCCCTTTATTCATTTTGCTTCCAAAAATACAACCTACAGTGCAAGTGTATTTACTTTTAGAGGCCCTCTTGCCAAATACATTACACAGATTTGTTTACTTTTGTATTTGTTTGCTTGTTTGTGCCACCAACACTATCTCTGGGGCTTGGTGCTTTCACAAAAATTACTCCATCACTCCGACTGGCTATTTCCTCCCTTTTGTAACCTTGCACTCAGTTGATGAATTATTTTATGTTTATAACTTTTTAATATAGATGATTTTATTTAGTATTCTTAACAGTCCAAATTTGTTGGTCTTACTATTAGTAAGAAACAAACAACCCCCCAGCAATTTCTGAAAGCATAATGCCTTTCTTTCATTTATCTTATGTAGATAGAAGCCCAAATGAAACCAAAGAGAAACAGACCAAACAACAACCACTGATTGAATTACTTCTATGGGGTAAACAATCTTCTAGGCATGTGAGACCCATCAATAGGCCAAACAGTTAAAGCATAACATTGGTGAAAAGGAGATTTATTGTATTAAACTATTATGGTATATAGGTTTAAAAGTCAACATATATTTTGCCTCTTTTATTATTTTTATTTTTTTAAATTTATTTTAAAAAGAAGACATTAACAAAGCTGTAGGATAGGAGGGGTACAACTCCACACAATTCCCACCACCAGATCTCTATATCCCCTCCCCTCCCCTCCCCATAGCTTTCCTATTCTTTATCCCTCTGGGAGTATGGACCCAAGGTCATTGTGGGTTGCAGGAGGTGGAAGGTCTGGCTTCTGTAATTGCTTTCCCGCTGAACATTTTGCCTCTTTTTTGGCCTCCAGGGTTATCGATGGGCCAGCAATAGGAATCCACTGTTCCTGGTGGCCATTTTTTCCCATTTTTTTTTTAAACATAAAATACGACAAACAGAAATTAAGAGGAGGGGAAGATATAGAGGGGGAGAGAAAGACACCTGCAGATCTGCTTCACCACTTGTGAAGTGACCCCCCCACCTGCACACAGGTGGGGAGCCGGGGCTCAAACCAGGATCCTTGCTCCTTGTGCTTTGTAGTATGTGCACTTAACCCAGTAAGCCACCACCCGACTCCCCAAATATTGTGGCTTTAGTAAGAGAAATATTCTATGTTTGGAGGAGACAGATATACAATTTGGAAATAATACAGAGATTTCAAAGGTAGTGAGTAGAGTAGGAAAATAGGTTCAGATATATGGAGAGTGGAACCAGAGTTTGATGAAGATTTTTCAGGGTGGTTTGAAACAGCACCTAATACTGAAACAAAATCTTGTCTACCTAGAGGAGTGATATTGCAAGCAGAGAGGACAATCTAGGTGAAGGGCCCCTGGGAAACACCTGAATGTCATGTTCAATGGTGGGAAGAAGGGCAGAGGGCTGGAACAGAGGGAGCATGAGCAAGAGTTCAGGACTTGGAAGCTGGAGAGGCAGTGGAGGGCCATGAAGAAAGAAGTAACTTATTCCAGGCCTCTGGCGCCAAGTCCAGAATCATGTTTCTTGAAAACAAACAAACAAAAACCCCAGAAGAAGTGAGAAGGAGCTCTCTGCATCAAGAAATATCTATAGTTATGACAATTAAGCATAAAGACTAATTCCTAAGTGGTTATCCATGCATTCACATGAGGAAAACGAGAGTTTTAGTTTGAGCCTAATGAGTCTACATCCCATCAAATTAAGGCCATCCTCACCCTGTGAATAAAGCCCCAGTCACTTCTGGGTAACTTTTAATAAGCAAGACCTAGAGTCGGCTTTCATTTTACTCTGGATTGAGAAATGAGTTTACATTTTAAGGGAAAATGCGTGAATTATTTTGAAGTTTTCTTTCCCATCTTTCAGGTTTTTTTTCCCTCTGCTCCACTCATCTGAAACAAGTCCTTTCTTTTTCCTTTTTTTTAAGTATTTATTTGTTTCATTTTGTTGCCCTTGTTGTTTTTATTTTTGTAGTTATTATTGTTGTTGTTCTTGATGTCATCGTTGTTGGATAGGATAGAGAGAAATGGAGAGAGGAGGGGAAGACAGAGGGGGAGAGAAAGATAGACACCTGCAGATCTGCTTCACTGTCTGTGAAGCGACTTCCCTTCAGGTGGGGAAACGGGGGCTCGAACCGGGATCCTTACGCCGGCCCTTGTGCTTTGTGCCACCTGCACTTAACCTGCTGCACTACCGCCCGACTCCCAACAAGTCCTTTCTGTACTGAAGAAGACAGGCATGCATGGTTCTGTGGGAAACACAGACTCAAGTACCCATGAACTTTGAATATCACATCTCCCAGGGAGTTTGGAGGTACAGTATTTGCTTTATGGTGGTGACAGCACATTGGGGGGAAGATTCTAGAACATAGTAACGGTTAGGACAGAATGGGGTATAGGAGTTTGTTGGAGAGAAAGAAATACCTTCCCACAGAGGCCCTGGAGGGAGAGAAAAATGCAGATTTACTGACAGAACGGCACCTGGGGAGAGTAGTTGCCTCTCCCCTGTTTTACCCTCTGCCTGGCCAGCCCCAGAAAATCCATAGGCAGGAAGCCTTTACTTAAGGATTTGCACAGCAGACCCTTGGAGCATCCACAGATTTTCAAGAACTGACTTGAAAAATTGATGGCAGTTGTAAATGCCAGACACAGCACATGAACCATGAGGACTCTGTTGGAAAGACAAGTTGATGGAGAAGGCACAGGCAGGATGGACATATTTTTTCCCATTTCAAGTTAGATTATGACATGATATAGGTTTCAGGTATGCAGACTTACAGTGTCAATATGCACATATGCTATTGTATGCTTGTCACCAAAAGTCTAGTTGGCTTACTCTTAGACACTTTATATTCCTTATCTTATGTAAAAGCATTTAAAACTTTTTTTATTTATAAAAAGGAAACACTGACAAAAACCATAGGATAAGAGGGGTAAAACTCCACACAATTCCCACCACCAGAACTCCGTATCCCATCCCCTCCCCTGATAGCTTTCCTATTCTTTAGTCCTCTGGACCCAGAAGTATGGACCCAGGATCATTATGGGGTGCAGAAAGTGGTATGTCTGGCTTCTGTAATTGCTTTCCCACTGAACATGGACATTGACAGGTCAATCCATACTCCCAGCCTGCCTCTTTCCTTAGTGGGGAGTGGTTCTGGGGAATCGGAGCTCCAGTATATATTGGTGGGGTCATCTGCCCAGGGAAGTCCAGTTGGCATCAGTTAGTATCTGGAACCTGATGGCTGAAAAAAGACTTAACATATAGAGCCAAAAAAATTGTTGCCTAATCATGAAAATAAAGGCTAGATAAGTTCAGATGAAGAGTTGGGGGTTCTCCATTTTATAGATAGTTAGTAGTCCTTTTTTAGTTATATTCCAAAGAGCCCATGACTATACTAGTTTTTTTTCTTCCTGATCCTGAAATCTGATATGCAGGTGGATCTAAGTTATTTTCTTGGGAGATGATGTCATGGCTGGAAAAAGGACCAGAAAGCTTTTTTTTTTTTTTCCAGAGGATTGGGCTGTGGACTTCAAAGCTCAAATCCCAGTTCTATCTTTACTAATTTGCAACATTATGGACTGCTCCAACTTCTTTGTAGCTGTGTTTCCTTATTTTTACTTTGTTAGGTTATTGTGAAAGATAAATGGGATAAAGCATACAGTGTGTCATTTAGTACAGAGGTGATCAGTGGCAACTGTAATTGTAAAAATCCACCTAAAGTCAGTCAACTCAAATGGGTGGCTTGAATAATTTCTTAATCAAAAAAGGCTAACTATAAGCCCAATTTCTCCTTAAGCTTTTGTTTTTCTCCTCTGTCTATCTAAACATAGTTTACAGTATCACAAGAGCTGGTGATTGTGAGGTGCAGTGAGTAGCTTGATATTATCTTGAGTCTAGTGAAAACTGTAAGCCCTTTCCTATCAAAGGGAAAATTTCTCATTTATAATCCAGCAAGAGAATTTTGCATTTGACAGCAAGAAGTCACATTCAAATTCTGTGCATGGCAACCTGTATTTGCAAACATGCTCTGATTTCCAGAGGGGAAAAAGAGCAAGAAATTTCATCAATTTAAGCCAACAGGGACTTTAAAATCACGTATAAAGAATTCTTAGAAAATCAGTAGGAAAACATTAAGCAACCCAATTTAGAATAAAAAGAGCAAAATACTTCAATGAGCATCTCCAAACAGAGGTTGTCAGGTAGCTAACAACTATATCAAATGATGCTTAAAATAACCATCCAGTTGGAAAAACTTGAAATTCTTTTTTTTTTAAATATTTAATTTTATTTATTTATTTGTTTTTTATCTAAGAAAGGAGATATTAACAAAACCGTAGGATAGGAGGGGTACAACTCCACACAGTTCCCACCACCCGATCTACATATCCCATCCCCTCCCCTGATAGCTTTCCCATTCTCTATCCCTCTGGGAGCATGGACCCAGGGTCGTTGTGGGTTGCCGAAGGTGGAAGCTCTGGCTTTTGTAATTGCTTCCCTGCTGAACATGGGTGTTGAGAGGTTGATCTATACTCCCAGTCTGCCTCTCTCTTTCCCTAGTAAGGTGGGGCTCTGGGGAAGCGGAACTCCAGGACACATTGGTGGGGTCTTCAGTCCTGGGAAGCCTAGTCGGCATCATGCTGGCATCTGGAACCTGGTGGCTGAAAATAGAGTTAACATACAAAGCCAAACAAATTGTTGAACAATCATGGACCCAGGTAGCTAACAATTATATCAAATGATGCTTAAAATAACCATCCAGTTGGAAAAACTTGAAATTCTTAACATCTACCAGAATGTTTAAAATTAAAGTGAAACTGACTGGAGCCAAAGAGAGTTCACTCACTAGTGCTTGCCTTTCCATGTGTGTGACCGCTGTGTGAGTCTCGATATCACAGAGGAGGTGTCAAGGTACTGGGGAACACTCTGGTGTTTCTCTTCTTTCAATGTCTATCTGAAATGCAAAAGTGACCCGGAAGTCATAAACTGTGCATGCATGATGACTTAGTTCTGGAAAACAAATAAAAACTAGATAAGATCCAAAATAGTTATGTGTGGGCAACATTATGTTACCAGAACATTTGCATATGACCATTTTGAAAAGCTGTTGACACCTTATATATAAAGTCAGCACAGTCCGCCTTACTTCCTACTTTTCCATATGTAGGTACGAGCCTAAGAGAATTGAATACATATGTTGATAAAAAAAAATGAGGAAACTTATGGGAGGTGTGCCATAGACAAACAGTGGAAATAGTCACTTCACCAAACGACAAGAATCAGCAACGAATACACTTCCCAAGCCTTTTCAAACTATAGCTGATAGTCTAAGAAGCACTTTAGCCTCAGGTGGGTGCTCACACTTGTGGCCAGGGTGTGAGAAGGGCATGGGACAGGAGTCAGCTAAAGGAAATAACAGGAATCACATTCCCACTCTCAACACAACATTCAATAAATAAACACAGTGAAACCTGTTACCATAGCCACCAGCTTAATCCTTCTGATAGTCTCTGTGTTTTATTTCATTGATTTCTGCTGATTTTGACTATTTCCTGTCTCCCGTGGGCTTTTGGATCTTTATTGCTCCTTTTCTAGTTGGTTCAGTTGTGTTGTTAAATGGGTTATTTGTAATCTCTTTTCTTTATTGATGTGCTCCTGTATTGCTATGAATTTCCCTCTCATAACTGCTTTCACTGCATCTCATAGTGTCTGGCTGTTCTTTTTTCATTTTCTTTGATATCAAAGGAGTTGATAATTTATTTTCTCACTCTTTCAATAACTCATGTATTGTTCAAAAGCATGTTGTTTTGTGTCTGTACTTTGAAGGTGTTTCTTTTTCTTTTTGTGGAGATTTCTGTAACATGGCTTCTTAACTTCATCTTAGGCCAGCCAATTATCTATTGTGTCTTAAAACGTGTTTAGCCCAGCAGGACCTTTCCCACTGTAAACTGAACAAGTGTCACACCCAGCTCTGGCTGTGCTGCCCTGCTCTCTCTTTCCATCTCACACCCAGTTTCTTTCTGCTGCTCAGTTCCAGTCCCTCGACCCGTTTCCCTCTTACGTCTCCAGTGGCTTCAAACCAAGGCCCAAACCCTTTTAGTACTGACAGTGATCTCGTCCGGAGGACCCTCCGTGAGTCTCCCTCTGCAGCCTTGTGGGAGTCCGCCATGCCCTAGGCATAGTCAACCTCCTTTCCAGTCCTTGCCCACACCCATCTAGTTTGCTGGTTACTATTCTGCCCTCTGTCCAGGTGCTGTTCAAACTGGTTTCTGCTGATGGCATGAGTGTTAGGGATTTTTAAATGATTTGGAGATGAGGCAGAAGCACGCTTTGCAAGGCAGGAGATTTTCAAATGCCCTAGACTTGAAATGTTGAACTGATTCTCGGAGAGATGCGTTGCTTTTAACCCATCTGCACTGCAATAGCACCAATGGACCACAGTGATTATAGGAAGAGATCTCCTCTCGCCACTAGATGGCGTGTCGGAATTCAGCAAGTGTCTTTCTGTCTCTCTCCCTCTCTATCACCCCCTTCCCTCTTGATTTCTGGTGGTCTCTTTCCAATAAATATATATCTCAAATCTGTCCTTCCTTTGCTTTTCAGAATAATCCCATCCAATGGATTTAATCAGGAGTCATTTTACATATGAAGGCATCAGGACTTTAAGAAGCAAACTGACCTGAGTTAGCAAGAGGTTGAATGAGATTGCAGCCTTCTCATTCCACATCCAATGTCCATTTGATGAGATCATTGAGCTCCATGGTTTCCCTGTCCTTCCTGATCTGGATGACTGAGTGCTTGCTATCTTGGTGTGACGTGGACAATAGTGTGAAGGCTCTGGGCAAGTAATTCAGTTCTTCCTCGCGGCTTGTCTGTAGTTGAAGCTGTTGGAGCTTGAACAAATCATTGAACTAGACTGTTGTTAAAATTTGGAAGTTCCAGCTGGCCGAGCTAGCTTTACAGGCGGGTAACAGAGACGACCAGAGACATATGGCTAGGCAGGGAAGCTGTTTTTCTTTATTCAGGAACAACGATTCATAAACTAAACCAAACTAATCACCAAACAGAACTCTGCTTCCTCTTTCCCCACAGCAGTGCCAAGCACTCTCTCTCTGCAACTCTGCCACTCTGGAACTCTGTCGGGGTTCCTTGGGGCGGGGCCAAGTGGGCCCGCGAAACTAACAGGACTGATCCAATTCTCTTGGCGGGGGAGAACTAAAACAACCCAATGTAAAGCATACAACAATTCCCCCTTTTCTTTTTAACTAAATGACTACAGTATCAAGGGTGTGGTGTGAACAGAAACATATATCATATAGGCATTTTTTTAAAAAGAAACTGGCACAAACATGGAGAAACATGTAAGCAAGTAACAAGAACCAGTGTGCTGCCAAGGGAAGGCCTGAGGGGGCCTTTTTTGCCTCTGTGGGCAAAACTTTATCAGCTTAAAAAAAACATTTCTTGCCTCTGGGGGGCGTACTTGTCTCGACGGACATTTGTATGGGGGTGGGGAACGGCCTAGAGTCCCAAAGGCAGCTGGCTGCAATTTACTTACTATGAGACAAAACTTGTTATTAGCATAACCAAAGCACAATCTAACATTACAAATAGAGAAGGAATTTGAGACTTTTACATA
Organism: Erinaceus europaeus; assembly: GCF_950295315.1. NCBI lineage: Eukaryota > Metazoa > Chordata > Mammalia > Eulipotyphla > Erinaceidae > Erinaceus > Erinaceus europaeus. Next base: position 7,457,570 of record NC_080175.1, read on the forward strand.
TCAACAACGTCTTTTTAACCTTTTGTTACACCCATTCAAGATGGAGTCACACCCTAGTTGTGCACAGGAAAGGAAACCTCAGGCATGAGAATAATTAGCATAGCCATTGTGCGATCTACCATTTCTTACAGAGAAGGTAATGGAGAGTTTTACATATCAACAAGTCTATTTAACCTTTTGTTTAGACCAACTTAGTTAAAATATATTGATTGTTAACTAATTTTTACCTCAGACTTTAAATGTAAGTTAGTTTTATCTTTATGAGAATTACGTTGAAAACCTTTTTCATTTAACTTTGTCTAGTAAGAATTTAGCCTTAAAGTTACTGTTTACCAAACTTTAAACATACACATAAACATGGTCATTAATACACAAGGAGAGAAACCTTTGTTACGAAGACATGTCATTTTAAACACGAATTTAAATCTGTACTGTCTTAGTTGTTGGGGGAGGGTGCGTTGTCCAGTGATGGTCTCTTGGGCAGCTTCACTTCTAGGAATTGCAGGTTGTGATCTCTGCACAAATCTCTGCGTACTCCAGCTTGTCTGCCTTCAGACCGGACCGGCAGCTGGAGATCTCATGTGCCCAGTTTCAGCAGGGAGCTCGGGAGTCCGGGAGGTCCGGGATCGTTCCAGAATTCATAGCAAGAGGGCGGGCGGGCCAGCATTGTAGAAGGCGTGGGCCGAGGTGCCCAGGGGTGGCGGCCATGATAGGCTGCCACGGCCCTGCCCCATGGCCCTGCCATGTCTGCTGCCCTGTTCGCAGTGGCTGAGCAGCGTGGAGGGATCACGCATCCAGTGCCCTGCACCACGCGGTGGAGAGCTGGCTCCTGTGGGCTGGCCTATGTGCTGGCATTGGGCTCCTGCGTGGTGGCATCGGGCTCCAGCGTGTTGGCATCGGGCTCCTGTGTGGTGGCATCAGCCTCCTGCATGCTGGCGTCAGCCTCCTGCGGGCTGCGGGGCTGCGGGGCTGCGGGCGCGGTGCGCGGGGTTGTCTGGGCGCAGCCGGCTGGCTGGCTGTTTAACCAGGTGGAAACAGCAGCTCCGCGCCTCGCCTCCCGCCCGCTGGCTATTCCTGCTGGCTGTTCTGAGTTCGCCCAAGCGAGTGGAAACCACAGAGTGGTCCAGAGATAAATGTTCCAGAAACAGCAAAACAGTCTCATGAAGAAAGAGCAGAGGCTTTTGGAGATCTCTTCACAAGCAGAAGAGAAGGCCATAGTACATAGGTAGCCAAATTGTCTTTACTTATCTGAGAGATGCGCAGGTCAGGTCCACGTGGGCGCCATTTGTTTTTAAAATTCGAAAGCTCCTGCTGGCCGGGCTAGCTTTACGGGCGGGTAACAGAGACGACCAGAGACATATGGCTAGGCAGGGAAGCTGTATTTCTTTATTCAGGAACAACGATTCATAAACTAAACCAAACTAATCACCAAACAGAACTCTGCTGCCTCTTTCCCCGCAGCAGTGCCAAGCACTCTCTCTCTGCAACTCTGCCACTCTGGAACTCTGTCGGGGTTCCTTGGGGCGGGGCCAAGTGGGCCTGCGAAACTATCAGGACTGATCCAATTCTCTTGGTGGGGGAGAACTAGAACAACCCAATGTAAACCATACAACACTAGGCCTTGAGGTTCCTGAAGTTGAGATGAAGAATGAAAATCCGGATAAATAATTCTCAGATAGTCAGAAGGTTTATCTTTATCATCATGACTACAGGGCCAATTCCTATTTCTTCCTTGCTGAGTGTGTAGCCTCTTATACGAAGTATCAAGGAGTAATTATTATTTTCACCTTCATAACAATCAAAAATAAAGTAGACACTGTTAGTGTTTCCATTTTACAGATGCAGAAACAGAAACCTAACAACTCAGCTGCAAGTGTGTTTCTACCCATTGGAGGAGGAAGGGTTCAAAACGTCAACTTCTGCATGGAAAGCACTTAGCCCAGCAATGCTATGCTGATGCTCAGCTCCAGAACAACTGCTACTACCAACTGAAAGCCTGTCATTCTCATATCCAACTCTCCAAGGACATGGGGGTTGTTTATTTGAAGAGATCAAAACTTTGGTTGCTCTCTTGGGTGCTGAACCCACATTGGAGCCAATGCCTGAAGCCGGAGTATATAGTCCGTGAGATAACTTTTGTTTGCAAAGCTATGAGAGCAATAAGCTAATATCAAGCTGTTATTAAGAAGTTATTTTTGTAACAAAAATACCATCTTCCTTTAGTTTCTATGCAAATGCTGGAAAGCCGACACAGGGTTAGTTTATTTAAAGATCTTTTTGTAGGGGATTTCATTTGTCCTTTTGAATAAGCTACAGTGAAAGTCACAGAGATGAACAAAGCAATTTGGAAGGACTCTGTGCTACAGACAGAGCTTCTTTCTCTTTGAATTGGACACCAGACTCTAACCCCAAATCCCTGTTATTTATTTACTTACTTATTTATGTTGCTGTAGCTTCACTGCTCTGAGACAATATTCTTTCAGACAGAGATAGAAAGACATCAAAAGGGGAGCAGGTGGTGGTGCATATACTATGAAGTATGAGGATCCACACAAGTATCCCGGTTCAAGTCCCAGCTCCCCACCTGGGGGGGTCTCTTCAAAAGTGGTGAAGCAGGTCTGTAGGTGTTTATCTTTCTCTTCCCATCTCTATTTCTCCCTCCTCTCTCAAATTATCTCTGTCCTATCCAATAAAAATAAACATAAATGGGAAAAAAATGACTGCCAGGAACAGTAGATTCATAGTATAGGCACTGAGCCCCAGCAATAACCCTGGAGGAGAGAGAGAGAGAGAGAGAGGATTCATAGTACAGGCACTGAGCCCCAGCAATAACCCTGGAGGAGAGGGGGGGTATTCATAGTACAGGCACTGAGCCCCAGCAATAACCCTGGAGGAGAGAGAGAGATAGAGATAATAGTACAGGCACTGAGCCCCAGCAATAACCCTGGAGGAGAGAGAGAGAGAGAGAGAGAGAGAGAGGACTCATAGTATAGGCACTGAGCCCCAGCAATAACCCTGGAGGAGAGAGAGAGAGAGAGAGAGAGAGAAGATTCATACTACAGGCACTGAGCCCCAGCAATAACCCTGGAGGAGAGAGAGAGATAAAGGGAGAAAGAGAGAGAGATCTCACTGGGGCTAGGTGCTGACACTGAATCCACTGCTCCTGCCATTTTTTTTGCATTCTTATTATTTTTTTATTTAAGGAAGGAGACATTAACAAAACCATAGAATAAGAGGGGTACAGTTCCGCACAATTCCCACAACCCGATCTCCATATCCCACCCCCTCCCCTGATAACCTTCCCATTCTCTATCTCTCTGGGAGTATGGATCCAGGGTCGTTGTGGGTTGCAGAGGGTGGAAGGTCTGGCTTCTGTAATTGTTTCCCCGCTGAACATGGGCATTGATTGGTCTATTGGATAGGACAGAGAGAAATTGAGAGGAGGAGGAGGAGGAGGAGGGGGAGGGGGAGGAGGAGAAGAAGAAGAAGAAGGAGGAGGAGGAGAAGAAGAAGAAGAAGAAGAAGAAGAAGAAGAAGAAGAAGAAGAAGAAGAAGAAGAAGAAGAAGAAGAAGAAGAAGAAGAAGAAGAAGAAGAAGAAGAGAGATCTACAGACCTGCTTCACTGCTTGTGAAGCTTCCCCCACCTGCAGGCGGGAACCTGAATCCTTGCGGGAATGGCACTGCACTTCGTACTATCTATGCTTAACCAGGTGCACCACCTTCCAGTCCCCCCTTTTTTCTCTCTATCAATAAGTAAATAAATAAATAAATCTTTAAAAAGACATTGAAGGAAATACATTTCATCTTAGAATTCAGGAAAGAAATTCAGGGGAAAAGATAAATATGTGGTCAAATTTAAATAGTCTTTGAATGTGTAAAGATCTGAAAAATGTATGAAGCTAAAACGTACAGCAATGGCAGAAAAGAGGAAACAGTCAAACACCTTATTCCGTGACTGGTGTACACTGAAGACTAGCATGGGGTTGCCATAAGTCTTCTATGAAACCAAGTGGCAATTGCTGTAGACGTTGTGGGGAAACCCATATGAGCACCACCTAAGGTCTCTGTTGTAACTACTCAGCTCTGTTGCTCACTGTAGCAGGAAAACTGGCCTAGAACATATGTAAATGAGTGAGTGAATGCAGCTGTGTTCCAATAAAACTTTATAGACAATGAAATGTCAATTTCACGTGTCATGCAATAGTCCTCTTTTTTACAGACTGTACTAAATCAGGCAATAAATTGGGGTTGACCCCAGGTCAGTAATTTGCAGGCGGCTCCCATAAAGTTCCCATTAAAGTAATTGCTTAGAAATATATGATTTGCAGGGCGGGTGAGATAGCTCTCCCAGAAGATGATCTCCTTTGTCAAGCACGGAACCTGGGCTCAAGACCCTGTATTCTTCATGGAAGTACTGCAGCACTGAGGGAAGACTTGGGGCTTTGGGCATGTCTACCACCCTCTCTCTGTGTCTCTGTCTGATAAAATTGACCCAGATCAATGAAGCTCCAATAATGGTGAAACTTCCTAAAGAAAATTCACAATTTTCCAGCTAATAAAGAAGGGAGATTAAAAAATAAAAAATACCTTTTAAAAAAAATTACTGGATAGAGACAGAGAGAATTTGAGGTGAGAGGGGCAGATAAAGAAGAAAGGGACAGAGAGACACCTGCTGCCCTGCTTCACCATTTGTGAAGCTTCCTCCCTGCAGGTGGGGACTAGGGTCTTGAACCTAGGTCCTTGAACACTGTAATGAGTGAACTTAACTGGATGTGCCACCACGTGGCCCCAAAATAAAAATTCTCCATCTAACTAAAAAGAGGTAAGAATGAAGAGAAAAGAGAACAAGAACAGATGAGGGGAGGCATGGAATAAGATGGTAAACTGAAATGCACGATATGAGCCAGCGTATTAATTATAGACTAAAAAATTAACAAAGATTGTCAGGCAAGGAAGAAAACCCCAGTGATGACTAATGCTCCCAGATTACAAGTTTACAGACACAATGAAAGAGATGTATTGCCCAAACACTACAAAGAAGGAGGCGTTATTCCTAGTAGTTAAGTCATACTTTAAGACAAAAAGCATCACAGATGATTAAGATAATGATTTCATAACACATTAACCTCAAGTGATCAAGAAGACAGGACAATTCATAATTTGAAAGAACTGCAAAGCACAGTCTCATAAAATATAAAGCAAAACCTTACAGAACCACAGAGCAGAAGATAAATTCATGACTTACACAAGGGAGAAATTTATATAATTCTCCCAGTAACCAACAACAGAAGCAGAAGAAAATCCAGGGAGGATTTATTTGTTTACTTTAATAGCAGGTATGTTTATTATCCCATGGCCATCTGTATGATGTGCAGTACCACTTGAACCATTCAGGTCACCCTTGTTGTTTAAAGAAGACTTAACATTTTATTTTTAATTATCTCTATTTATTGGATAGAAACAGCCAGAAATTGAGAGGAAGGGGGAGATAGAGAGGGAGAGAAACAGAGAGACACCTGTAGCCCTGGTTCACCACTCACAAAGCTCTCCCCCTGCAGGTGGGGACTGGGGGCTTAAACCTGGGTCCTTGCACATTGTAATGTTCATTCAACCACACACCATGCAGCGCTGAGATGGACAGTTTCCCAGTGCTTCTGTTCTTATTTGATACCCTTTATGGCAAAGCCATTCTAAATTCCCATGGAGGTATTTGATGACAAAGACAAGCACTAAATCATACCATCCACATGAGTTCACTCAAGATGCGGAAGACTGGAACGGCATTGTCTGAAAGCAAGATGTATGTCCACACACAGAGTGCAGGAGGCAAGCCCTGCAGGACACACATTCTTTTCAAGCACGCAGAACACGTTTCCCAAACTGGCAGGAAGCTGAGTACGAAGTGGCCACAGATATGGCCGCTGTGTGCTTGGGTTTGGATACAGAAGTAGTGAACTGTGTGCATGACGACCTCATATCGTCGGCCCATTTGAAGTCAATACGGTAAGTGGACTATTTAGAGCTTCGGGTCACTCATGGACACAGCGCACAGTCAGCCTGACAGACGTATTTAAGCCACCAGGGTGGCAGCATTTTGCCTTTTTTTTTTTTTAACTTCATACTCTCCTGGCAGTGATATATGTCTTGCCACCAAGTAATGGTTGCCTGCAGGGATATATTTCTATGATGTAATTTGGAGCTTAGATTTATATTCAAAATTTTAATATCTATGCTCTGCTTCCCCCCCCCCCCCAGAGTGATCCTGAAATAGGATTGTTTCTCTCTGAAGTCAAAACCCAATTTTAAAACTGACCAAAATCTCATCTTAATGTCTGTTGTCAATTGGCAAATAGCAATCATCATCACCTTTCTGTTAGTTGCATTTAAAAATATGTTTGACAGTCATGAAGGGGTGAATTTTTAGTGCTTTCATCACCTTTTTAAAAATGCATTCTCCTTCTTTCTCTTTTCCTGCCTTCATCTCTTTCTTTCAGGAGCTGCCAGACATTTGCTGGTATAATTTCCTCGCACTAACCCTCGCTCCTCTCCTCACAACCTTCTCTGTGAAGAGTGCTTTATTTTAAAGAGTTTTTCCTGCAAATTCTTCCCATTCAACAAAGTCTAGAATGTGCCGAGGACGCTACAATGCCCCTCTGGATAATTAGGACAGAGCATTTATTTTGAAAAGTTGAAACCCAAGCCACCCTATCCACCACTTATGCCAGGTAACTGACAATTCTGGGATTCCAGGCTGCCTTTTTTCTGGCATTCGGGTAGAAGATTATATGACAAAGACAGAGGCAGAGTTTGCTAACTCCTGTCCCACAGGGCCCAGCTAGTTCCTGTGCCTGCTAACTGCTCTGACATTTCACTGAATCTGTTTAAACTTTTAACTGCATAACTCACTTGAACCTTGATACCTTCCTCTCACATTTTTTTTTCTTTTGTTGTTGTTGTTAATGACCAGGGGTTTCCTGCTTCTCTTGAAATTGAATAGAAAGGGGAAATCCTAGTTGTGTTCATTGCTTTCCCAAATAGGCTGCCACTGCCTTTCCCCCCTCCCCTCCCCTCCCCAAACCTTTGCTGTCAGCGTTTGGAATATCAGCTGGAAAATTACATGAGCTCTGTGAAAACAGACACACAAAACACTGGTGTTATAAGAACAAGGGAGCTCTTTCATCTGGATTGGTGCATGCAGTTATAGGTGAACCACAAGAGACAATTTACATGAATATTTATCTTTATTTATTGGATAGAGATGGACAGAAATGGAGAAGGAAAAGGAAAGTAGAAGGAGAGAAAGAGAGAGAGAGAGAGAGAGAGAGAGAAACATGCAACACTGCTTCACCACTCTCAGTGCTTTCTTCCTGCAGGTGGGGACTAGGGGCTTGAACCTGGGTCCTTGTGCACTGTAACATGTACGCTCAATCAGGTGCACCACCACCCAGTCCCAACAACTTATATGAGTATTAGCTGAGGGGCTACTGGGCCTCAGGCTTCCCATGTCTGAGCTGGCGGCCACAGAATAGTTTACAGAGACAGGATATATATATGGACAGGAAAGATGGCCAAGTCCTCTCACCTTCTCTTGTTTGTGCTGCGGGCTTAGCATCATGCTTCCAGGCCAGGAACCTTGTCTCTTTGGGAACAGAGGACAAGCTACTTTGTGACCCCCAACAAGTTTCTACTGCAGACTTGCTCCTCTGTTTCACTGGTTTATTTTTTTACCCAGGGGACACTGGATCACAGCACCGTGCTAGTCCACACCTTCCTCAGTGTGTGCTGGCACAGAACGCCCACTGTCAAATACCCACTCTTGTGCGTCTCCTCAGAGATCTCTATCTCTTCTTCCTCTGTTGGCTTGTCAAAGCAAGGGCTTGGATCCATCCAACAGAACCAAGGCCTTCTAAAGTAAATTCTGACTGGCAAACTACCAAAACCTACCTTTGTTCAGTCTTAGTCATCCATAAATAGTTTCCAAATTCTTAGATAACTGGAGAAGTGGCTATACATTTTCTTTTATTTTTTTTAAATAAATAAAATATTCTCCTAACATGGGGTTGCTTCTCATTTCCTTGACTGTATCCTCAAGAAGAAGACTCTGAGGAGACTGGGAATAACCAACAATTAACCAAGCTTCTCAAATTTTTTTTTTCATACAATACTGGGAAATGGACAAGAGGAGCCTCACACTTGTTTGGTACCACAAAATTCATCCATAGTCCCTGACTCATTTTTTTTTCTAAACACTTAAAAAAAATGGAAGAATGAAAAAAACAAAGAAAAAGGTAGAGGAAAGAGAAAGATAGAGAGACACCATAGCAGAAATCGACCATCTGTTATGTAGGGAGGCAGTGTGAGGTGTCAGGGTCCAGGGTCTCTTTGGAACCCCACCAGTTGGGCCATAGATGAAAGTTGCAATAAGGAATCACAGACCGTGGCCTGGGCAGTGGAGTACTGGGTTGAATGCACATTGTACAAAGCGCAAGGACCCGCCTGCAAGGATCCCAGTTCGAGCCCCCAGTTCCCCACTGCAGGAAGGTCACTTCAAGAGCTGAGAAGCAAGTATGCATGTGTCTGTCTGTCTTTCTCTCCCCCTTTCTATATTCCCCCTTCCCTTTCAATCTCTCTCTGTTCTAGCCAATAAAATGGATAAAATGGCCACCAGGAGCAGTGGATTCACTGTACCAGCACCGAGTCCCAGCTATAACCCTGGAGGCAAAAAAAAAAAAAAGTAAAAGAAAAGAAAAATGAATCACAGAGCACCTATCAGGCTTCAGGAAAAGGGAGTGTTTATTGAAGCAAGACGGGTAGAAAGGAGAGAGAGCATATGCACAGTCACATGAGGGTCCTCGAGAGTAAGAGTCCCTGAGTTTCCTGACCCACCTAGTGTTACAGTGTGTCCAGGGTTGGGGATAAAGTCCGTAAGAAGGTGAGGTGTGTGTGGTAAGACATGTACACATACTGGGCCCTTGGACCTTGGATCCCCTCACCCGACGCAAGCAGCTGTTTTTGTTCTATGTCCTGCAGATTGGCGTTATGTCTTATGAGCACACTGGCATTGCAGGCCCACAAAACAGATGAAAGGGGGAGAGAGAAGCACAACTCCCACAGTGTGAGGACTGGCCCCACTTTCATGCTATGTGATGAAAGCAGAGAGGAGAAGGCTCAGACCTTGGCTGGCCAGTTGTGAAGTTCTGGTCACTTCTGCCTTCTAATAGCCTTCAGAACCATTTGCATGTGGTGGACAGTTTCCTCTCCCCCTGTCTGTCCTCAACAAATCCATGGACCACCATTTTGGTGTTGTGTGAGGTGCTCCTGTGTTGGACTGGAAATCAAAGCCAAGGCCTCACATCTGCTAAAGCCTGCACTCTACCTGCTGGGTTTCATTTCCTGGTTCTCATCCAGAGGCCCCGACAGCTACAGTGACCCCCAGACTCCACAGCACCATTGTTGATATACTGTGGAGAGCCACAGCACATGCCACGGGGCAGATATCTACTGGGGACTGACTCATCAAGGGAGCAAAGGGGTTGAGGGTCAGTGAGAACCAATGTCAAGAGGTCACAAGGATGCTACAAGGAGTAAGTAAGCAGTTGCTTTAGTTCAAGATGGCGGGGGTGAGGGTGGGCTCATGGAGAGAACGACCTCTCCCCGGACTCCCCATTAATCATGCTGCCTTCAGTCAGGCCTGGCTGCCATGAGCGCGGAGAACATTGCAACTGGGAAATGAGCCCTTTGAGCCGCGGATGCCAACACAATCATCCCTCGCATTTACAAAGCCTGGCTTGGTATGCAGTGAGCACTCGGGGAACATGCCCTGCTTTGAAATGTAATCTGGGAGCCAGTTTTGATGCAGTCACAGGCAAATGAATTGACCTCCCAAAAGGGACTTTTTTGGACTCTGTCTCTCCTCTCCCAGGGGGAATCACAGGCTGCTCAGGCATTTGCTAGTGGTGTCTGTTCTGCAGTATAGCAGAAGGATTCAGCAGCTCCTCCCACCCTTCTGGCCTGGAGGTCACTTTGCGTCCAACAGAGGAGAGATGCTCCCAGGCCTGAGGTTGGTTCTGTTTGACTATTTGAGGTCACAGGGTAAGGCTCAGGGGGAATGACCGGCTTTCTACTTTAAGCCCCTAAGCAGCCCCACTGCTCAGGAAGGAAAGAGAGCCCAGGAGCTGAGAGTAAACATGCACAGAGCCCAATACCAGACGCTTCACCACTGAGAGAGACTGAGCCCACTGCTGCCCACACTCCAGCTGGCCTACAGAGTCTGTGGTGGGCTCGAATCCACCCAAAAACTGTGTGTGTGGTAGGGCTGGGGAGCTCAGAAGGACATATCAGACCAGGCAGTGAGCCAGGCTGCCAAAGGTTTGGGGTCCCTCTCTGTTTAGACATACAAAGCCAAAGGAGTTTGCTACGGCCAGGCCTGCCTTCTAGCGTTACTGAAAGGAGTACCACAGAGAACGGAACAAGGAACATTTGACTCCCAACAAGGTGATACACAGTAAAACAGACTCAGAAACACTAGCCAAAGTAATATGAGACAACTTTAAAGTATGAAAGGGCAGAAAGAAATGAACAGAAGATGGTCAGGCAAAGAATGATGAGACAAGAACAGTTAAAGAAATTTTATACCTGATGTATGTTTATATATAATTATAATTACATATAAATTACATATATTACACTTTAATATATAGTGCAGAATGTCCTTTATATCTTGGTAAATGATGTCATTTTCCCTCTAGTGATATTTAATCTTTCTTATGTTGGATAGTATGCTAGCTCCCCCCAGCTTAAACACCAGTATGTCTGTATGAGATTAGTTTGATCCCATTCAAAGCTGCGGTCTATTTACATAAATCACTTTTACATTTACATAAAGCACCACTTTCCCTCCAGGGCATTGGTGGTTCAGTGGTAGAATTCTCACCTGCTCCTCCCCCTCTCCTTGTCACACCCTGATTTTCACCAGTCACTTTTCTCTCCACCCTCTCTATGTCACATCCTGTTCACACCCTACTTGGGAAGTATATATAAAGACAACCTTGTTCATTTTAGTTTTAGTTTAGCTTAGCTCGGCTTAGATTGTGCTGTGTCCTACATGAATAAAGAGATACTGCGTACAACCCAGCCATGAGTCCCGGGTCGTCTGTCTCCCATCAATGAAGCTCAGCCCGGCATTCTTACAACTTTTTTGTTTGTTTTTCTTATACTTCTTTTCATATATAAGATCTTGAATTTCTTTAATTTGTTGTTTATGTTCAAATACCCTTGTTTCTATAGTTTATATCTGTTACCAAATGACTTGCATTTCTCTGAAAGACAACTACTGTATGGTTTCACCCATATGTGCAATATAAAGAACCGAAACACATAAACTCACTTAAGAAAGAACATCAGGGGGTCAGGTGGTAGCACAGCAGGTTAAGCTCATGTTGCTCCAAGCAGGACAAGGACCACCTGCAGAGGAGTCGCTTCACAAGCCATGAAGCAGGTCTGCAGGTGTCTCTCTTTCTCTCCCCCTCTGTCTTCCCCTCCTCTCTCCATTGCTCTCTGTCTTATCCAACAACAACGAGACACACACACACACACACACACACATATATATATATATATCCCACCCTCTCTCTCCCTATCTGTCTCTGTTAAAATAAAACTAAAATCTGCAAGGATGCAATGAAATAAAACCCTGCAATTTAAAAAGATGAGAAAGAAAAATGTCATTTGAAAGAAAAATGGATCAGACTGCTGAGCATGCTGCACTAGTTAGATGTGAAAGACAAGTCCTAGATAATACTAGCTATATGTAAAAATTATATGAGCAAAGCAAATAAATTTACAACAACAAAACATACAAAGAAATACTTTAAGACAATACTGTTCTGGGCCCCCAAAGACAGCAGCCTGACAGGCTCACAGAGAACCTGCCAATTAGCCAGTCCTCTAAACAAGAACCTAGTCAGCATTTACTTTTTTTTTTTTTACACTTAATCCCTTAATATGAGTGTGAGAAACTTATAGAAAGCCTTGAGGATGAACATAAACAATGTGGGAGGCATAAAAGTGGAAGGAAACAGAGACAAAGCAAAGTTTTTTTTTTAAATGTAGTTATTCTTACTATCCTCAGGCAGATCAAGCTATTTTATCTACAAAACAATAGCAAAGTATCATTTTAAAAGAACAAACTGAAAATAAGATACAGCATTTTTAAAACAACAAATGTACACTCTTAAAATAAGAGATTTATTAACCCAACTTTCTTTTTAAAAATATTTTGTTTATTAATGAAAAAGATAGGAGGAGAGGGAAAGAACCAGATATCACCCTGGTACATGTGCTGCTGGGGCTTGAACTCAGGACCTCATGCTTGAGAGTTCAGTGCTTTATCCACTGAGCCATCTCCCAGATCACTAACCCAACTTTCTAAGAAATCTGAGAAGTGTTTAAAGATAATTTTAAAGAAGGCATCAAACAACACCAAGAAAATAGAGCAAAACTGTCAATGATGTATTGTATTGTTCGGTTGTATAATGTATTATGTATTATACATTGTTCATGTGCATTATACATGATCTATTATCTATCATAAACAAACGTATGTGGAGTGGTATATCTCTGTGAATATAAAACATGGACATGTTGACAGCTGAGCTATATTCCAATTTCTGAATGTCCCATCATGTATAAACACATTGTAATCTTGACAATTTAAGAAGTGTCATCACCTAGGAAGACAGTGGCTGACAGCCTGCATTCAATATCTTTAAACAGTAATCAAAAAAATGTCAAATGGTGTTTTAGTATGAACCTAACTCCAGCAGTCAAAGAATATTGACTACCAACTGCTTTCCTAGGTTGAAGTGGTAAAATCTAATTTTTTTTCTGGCATTATGGAACAATTTGCCAAGTGTGTGATAACTATGATATGAAAATCTTCCATTGTCCTCCCCTCCCAAACTCATTTCATTTTGCCTGATTGCTGCTTCTGGACATATTTTAAAAGCGCTAAAAAAAAAAAAAAAAAAAAAAAAGAAAAGAAATCACTCTGTCCTCATTCACTCCCTGGAACATTAGAAAACTAGGGCTTCAAACTGAACTCCTGTTTCCTCTTTGTTAAATTCTTCCTGTCATAAGACTGCCTCACAATCAAAATAAAGATAGAGTGAACATTAGGATTCCTCGGACTCATTTTCCTAAGAAAAGTTAAAATAGGGAGAGGAAATAGAATAAGGTTCATTCTGAGGTGATGGTGATCTCATGCTAATGGCCTTCCTCTGGCTATTTCATTTTTACAGTCCTCAGTGAGATACACTGGGCCTGCAGGATCTTTTATGTAATTTAAACACATCCTCTGTTCTCCGACCTGAGATAACCAATTTCATATTTTCCATCCTGCAAGCAAAGTGGAGGAGGTTCTGGAGAGAAATGACCTGAGTGCTTAAGCAAATGTATAATTGCTCTGTTAGAAACACCTTCCTCCAGAAAGAGAAATTAACGTAGCTCATGTTGGTGGCATCTTCTTTTACCCAATAAATGTCAAAGTAGGGACATTTTAAGATGCAAGCTCTGAAATTAAATGCAAGGACAGATTTGTATCAAAAGGATCTATCCTTCTAAAACAGGATTCTGAGGCCCCAAATGTCCAGAGAGCCCCCACCCAGAAACAACAAGAAAATGCAAAGTTAAGCGCTACCCATTGAGAGTCTGCTGCAAACTCCTTTTCTGACAGGAGAGAAATCTACATTATATCTGAGACTTAGGCATAAGATGGCTGTTCCAGGGAATTATTCCATTATTACATCTTTTGGGCTCTAGTTATCACTTTGATTTTTTTTTTTTCTTATGCTGGGGGAAAAATTTCATTAGCCGAATGTTTTAAAGAACTAAAGTTAGGGAGTTGGGCGGTAGCGCAGCGGGTTAAGCACACGTGGCGCAAGGCGCAAGGACCAGCGTAAGGATCCCAGCTGAGCCCTTGGATTCCCACCTGAAGGGGTGTCACTTCACAGGTGGTGAAGCAGGTCTTCAGGTGTCTCTCTTTCTCTCCCCCTCCCTGTCTTCCCCTCCTCTCTCCATTTCTCTCTGTCCTATCCAACAATGACAATATCGATAACAACAATAATAACTACAACAACAATAAAAAACAAGAGCAACAAAAGGGAAAATAAATAAATATTAAAAAGAACTAAAATTAAACATTTTTACAAAACTAAAATTATTTATATTCAAGAACATTTCATTAAGTGAAACTGAAAAATAAGACAAAACTAATTTGTAATGAATATGACAACTGGAAGACATTGGAGGGGGGTAGTTCTCAAAGACTGGTGAGAGCCACTGATAAATAAAATACACTTCTGGATAAAGTTTAAATGCTCTCAGTGAGAAAGAAAATGATAGTCTTTTGATGTCATTATCACACTTTGAGTTGAGGAAGACGAATTGCCAAGGTTGTGCTGGTGTGATATAGGAGATGTTTGGCATTCAAATCTGTACGTAGAAATTTTAGTTTGGCTACATTTTATTTTGATGCTTGCTACTGAAAACTATTGAATTTAAAATATACTATGTGTTGATTTAAGGAAGTAGTGAATAGAACATATCGCTTCCATATGTGAGGTCTTGGCGTTGATCCCAGAACCACCTGGTAGCATCATGGTTGGTGTCAAAGAGACTCCATGGTTGGCGGAACCATGCTTTGGTATCTCCCCCACTCCAACTCCTCCACCCTGCCTCTGCCTTTCTTGCTCAAAAGAAAAGTATATAGAAGAATTGGATAAGAGAATTGATCAACTTATCATATGGACCTAGTATAATGTATGTGAGGAAAGATCTTTATTAATTGTCGGCTGATGCTTATGATATGTGTTGCTCTCCTATTGAGAGGTGAGGTTCGAAGACACTAAGATGAGTCAGACCCAGTTGTTCCTCAAGGTGACCACAACTCCCAGCTGGGGTAGGTCTTACACAAGCCCTCTTCTGGTTTGGGGGCACTGGCTTAAGACACCATTTTGTAACAGGAGTGATTTCTTCCCTCCACCCACCATGAGGATATCACAGCAGTTTACAATTGCTCTTTGCCCTTCTGACTTCAGAAAAGTCTTTTACCTAAATGTTTTTGTTTGTCCTCTCTCAGAGTCTGTGGGACTTAGGCTAAGTAGCTCTTGGAACAGCAATAAAGTGGGAGAGGGGGACTTTCACAAAGGGCAGGGATGAGAGAATGAAAATAGTAGGGATCCTCTGCACTAAGTGCGTGGTTGTTGTTTGTTGATTAAAATTAACAAAGAGCTCTCACAGAGGAAGTTTTATTTCTGACTACTGGCATTCAGCCCTTGCCAAAAGAAAGCAGGAACCAGAAATATAGTCAGAAGTTAAAGAACAGGCAGGTCTCTAGCCCTCACCTCTCCCACTCCCCATGTAAAAGGCACAAAGGGTCCCTTCCCTGGCACACCTTTGAGTGAACAGGAGTGGACAAAGTCCCACCACTTGGGAATCTTGATACTTGGTGACGTGTTTTCTGAACCAACTGTAGACTTCAGAGTTGGGAGCCCTGAGGGTCCTTGATATTTGATGCTTCAAAACAGAAGTGTCTACAGGGCAAGAAATTCATCTGAAGGTGAACATATGGCCAGATGATGAGTGTCATTTGACTGATGGGAGCCAAATGCATTAAGGTGCTGGGAAATTCATGTGGCCAAATTTCCTCTCAGGATGTAGGGGCAGCAATACAGATGAAATGATAGAAGCTTCTCTTCTTACCCCTAAGAGCCACTTGGGTGGCAGAGACAGTAGAGAGGCTTCCCCTACTGGTCACCTTCAATCGCCCCATCAAGAGTCATCTCACCAAGGGCCCTCCACAGGCCTGCCCCCTCTGCTGCATGCTGAGATCTGCCTGATTACACTTCACTGTCTTTCTTTTTCTTAAAGGAATTAGATCCAGTACATTAACAGGGAGACAAATGTAAACATACTAAAAGGCTTTAAATATTCTATCAGTATAGAAATTCATTTATTTAATATGTTTTTACAGACTTATTTAAACACAGTGTATACATAACACTGTGCTTCTGAAATACTATGACAAAAGTAAGGAAAAGGAGCTGTCCTGTACAAGTGGTGTACATGACACAAAGCACAAGGACCAGCATAAGGATCCCAGTTCAGGCCCCTGGTTCCTCACCTGCAAGAGGGGTTACTTCACAAGCAGTGAAGCAGGTCTGCAGGTGTCTATCTTTTTCTCCCGCTCTCTGTTTTTCCCCTCCTCTCTCAATTACTCTCTGTCCTATCCAACAACAACAACAGCAATGGAAATTAGGGCAACAAAACTGACAAAAAATAGCCTCCTGGAGCAGTGGATTCTTAACGCAGGCACTGAGCCCCCCCCAATAACCCTGGAGGCAAAAAAAAAACTAGGCTGCCTGGCTAGCATGGGGGTACCTCTTCCTGAGCACGTACTCTCTGGGTTGGAGAGAATGCAACTGGAGCCAGCCTGGGCTGCTAGTCACTCAGTGACATGAGGTGACTACTCACTCATGGGCAGACCTTGTGGTGGCGAGACAATTCAATTCTTTATTGATCAGAGAGCCAAGGATTTAAGAGTCGGACCCAGAAGTGGCAAGTCAGAAACGGAAATGGCTTGACATAGTTTGGAAAGGGGAGGAGAAAGGCAAAAGGGGCTGGGAAAGGTAGGAACTTCCTTAACAACTGTTGTGAGGGTTTCATCTGGTAAGATTAATAATACTCTGCAGGCAGGGAGGGTCTTGATGGTAGAAAGAACATAGATCAGAGGAATGGAATGGGTGGGGATCTACAGGACTATGTGAAAGCTTGGTAGAGTTTAGGGAAGTTCTCCCATCCTTGGATGGAGGTCTAGAAAGACACCCCACTTGTTAGCCTCTCTCCTCATATAGATGAGCCAAGAGGAAAAGTCTCCCTGACTCAGTTTCTCCTTATTAGTCTCTCAAGCTCACAGAAAACCTACAGGCCTCTCACACTTACACTTAGTCTCTCCCTGCTAGCAGGCCACATGGCAGCCTGCTTTAAGGTTCACTGAAATTTCACATAGTTACTCAAAGTTCACACATCCACTTCACCTTTTGATCACAAAGGAGAACACACTGTATCATACACCTCAAACACCAGACAGAGAAACCCCCCAAACTTCTATTTCCTTATTTTCTTTGATATCTATTATTTACATCAAGCCTTGTTTTTCTTCTATCTCACCTTACTGGTTTAACCCCTATGCTTCTCTCAAATGCCTTTGGATAATTAACCTGCCTGCATCATGGAGACTAACTGTTTTGACCTTTATGTATCACATCAATTCTTGTCATACCAGCCCCCTACCATAGGGGCAAGCTGACCTTTAAGAAACCTGTAATTTCTGACGTAATTGAAAAATGTTCTTTGTTTAACTTTCTATATAAATCCAAGCCCACCCCCTAATAAAATGAGTGTTTGTACCAGAATGCTCCCCAAGTCTTCCTTTCTGAATCACTGAACCCTTGAGCTAGTGAGGGAAGATCGGTGACTTGCCTCCTCACTGGAGCCACTCCACGTGAGCCCCAGCAGGGATCTTTCAGACAAAACAATGATTATGCAGATAATAAGGGAGCAGGCCATAGTATCAGGAATGCAAGGTGCTTTGTGAGGCAGGGAGTCTGATAAGATGAGGCAAACCTTGGAGGGGGTTGTCCCTCCTTGCTCAACCTCTCAGTAGAGAGAGAGAGACTGACAGGATGGAGGAGACTCCCCTCAAGTCAATCCCTGCCAAGCTCAACCACATCCTCACAATTTCCCGACACTAGGCAAATTGAAGTATGGAAGGAATCACTAGGATGGGGAAAGAGGAGAAGGAAGAGTTAAGACTGGATGGGTGATACAGGGAAGAAGAGTCTTTTATCTTGAAGGACAGGAAGCTGAATAGAAAGACCTTGGTGCCAAGTAGATAGTCATCAGAAATGGGCAACTGCGTGATGACCCACCTGTTGTGGCAAATACAACAAAAATATTTTTTCTTGGAGAGGGGTCCACACAGAAGAGATCTTGCCTTGATCAAAATGGACCAGCCCAAAATTAGTGAAGAAATTGCATTGAACTAGAGAAGGTATGGACAATCAATGAGTGCCATTGTTGACACTTGTGAGATTTCAACAATCAGCATTCAACTTAAAGTATTACATGTCCAGGGGTTCTATACATATTGGCAACCACTAACCACTAAGAAACTATGTTTCAATCATGGTTTCAAAAAAAAAAAAAAGAAAATTTAGAGTATACATTGGAACAAAAAAGACCTGGCAGTTAATAACATTATGCCTATGAGAATTCTTCCTGCTCTTGACACTTCCTATTGAGATGAATATATGTCCAGAATCCGAGTTGATTTGTGCTTTTTCTGCACTAAAGAAAACCTATCAACTTTAAGTATATGTGGTTAGATACATTCTTGCTGCATGGGCTGAACTAAGTCTGCCAGAACTTCCTGTGCTGGTAGACACAGTCTAGAACCTACGTGGCTGATGCAGTGACTATTAGCCACAGGTGTCTATTAAGCTCTGGGAATGCATGTCAGTGCAACTGAGAAATGGAATCTCTACTTCAATTTCAATGTCCTTAATTTACATGTGAACTGTATCACTGCACGTGGTCATTGACTGGGCACCAATTCAAACACTGGGTAGCTCTCCCTCTGCTATGTACACATTGCATTCATCTTTGCCCTTGTTGTCATCAATACTCCCTTTTAAAAAATTTCTTTATTGGGGGACTAATGGCTTACAGTCAACAGTAAAATACAATAGTTTGTACATGCATAATATTTCCCAGTTTTCCACATAATAATTCAACCTCCGCTAGGTTCTCCTCTGCCATCATGTTCCAGATGAACCCTCTCCCCAACCCCAGAGTCTTTTACATTAGTACTGTGCACAAATGCTCCCTTTTTATTGATCAAGGAATTAAATAAAATTTCTCAGAAGAAATAGGGTGCCAAGTAAATGATCAAAAAGACAAAGAAGTACCTTCTGCACCCCCAAAACAACCATGATCCATACTCCCACTGGGGGAGAAGTGATAGGAGGGAGAAAATAAGAGGGCTCTGAACTCTAGTCTCATCGGCACCCAGAGAGGGAGAGAGGAAGAAAAGGAGAGGGCTATATGGAGGTAGTAATATTGTCATGAGTGGCTCAGAGAAGAGAAGATTGGATCAGGAAGAAAAATGAGCACTTATGTATAAACGTGGACAGATAGCTGTAGAAGTGATGGCTGGCCCATGTGGTGGCTTGCAGTGGGGTGACTGAAGATTCTGAACTCTGGTGCTGGGAAGGAAGTGGAGTTACACTCCTGCTGACACATAGTTTTGTAAATCAGTATTAAGTCACTAATAAAATTATATATGTATATAAAGACAGGGAAGGACTGGAAGGAGTGCTTGTATCCTGAGAACAGTTATCTCCTCAGTTAAAGTCTAGTTGTCAGTAGAGTTTGAAATTTCCTCATAGCAAGTTAAATGGGAAACTATAATTTTTATTGAGAATTGTGCAAATGAATAGAAAGTAAGCTTTCAGGTGTCACCAATAATGATACTTAAGGTAAACTGTGGACCTTGGGCAATCCCTAGTGGGATCATCAGTTATATCAACTGCACCACTCTTTGGGGGACTGTCAACAAGGGGATTGGTGTATGAAGCAGGAGCTCTGAGGGAAATCTCTGTATCTTCCACTTGATTTTTCTGTAAAACCATTCTTTTAAAAGAAAGTAGTCAATGTTTTAAATTGTTCCTTATGCAAGTAAAGCAGGAAAATCAACTACCCAAAACTTTGGGCTTACTCGGCATTACATAAAAGAAAGCTAACAGTTCTAACTTAATTAACACCCGTGCACATCAACACCACTTTCCTGACTTAGAAACATCGCTGCCTCTTTAGTAGTGGTCTCACACTCCACCTGGATGCTATGCTGAGAATATGTGTGAGGCAAAGGCTGGGCTAAGTGGGGTCACCATATGGCCTGTGCCCACTGTGTCTGTCAGTTTAGTCTCACCAGTAGACTGGGAAGAGCCACAGCTGTCTCTTACCTGACCTACTCTTTGACTAGGGAAGGCCCTTGAAGGCCAGGGGCCACCCTATGTATTCACCACCTCTCCACCATGCATAAATTACTGGGTTTGATGCCTACACTTTGGTATATTTAGGAAACATATGTTACTGGTTGCATTACATCACGTTCTTGAGAAGTGATAAACATGATTCAGATATTTGGTACAACAACAGCTACTATGCCTGTGGGTGTGACTGTAGGCCAGGATTTTGGCTAAGGGGGTTGCATGAATAATTTCACTTCATGCAACAGACCTCTTTGTCAGGTGTAACATGGCTGTCCATGTTACACGGATGAGGGGACAATCCATGTTCGAGGCACACAGCTGGCGGCTCCAGCGTTCAAGTATTGAGCTCCTCCTTGAATCCTCTGCACTGAGCTCTTCAGGAAACTTCCCTAGGTTTGTGAATTGTGTTTTCCAGGAGAACTGGTTGTTCTTCATACATTCTTCTTATTTATTTATTTTTCTCACTTTATGAGGGCTGACAGGTTTATAATACAACAGCTGATTAAGGAGGACGATTTCTCATCTCACTGTGAGGGCTGTCTGCAAAACACTCTCAGCCTCAACTCAGCCCATTTTTCATTGTTATGCACTAGGACCCTGCCAAATCAAGGTTCAGGCCCAGTGTCACATTAAGCATCACTGCTCGAAGGCTCCAGAGAGATTCAGGGAGATGAGACCCTTAGCATTCAGAGGAAAGCACATGGAGCCAAGGGGAGAGGGAAAGAAGTGAAGAGGGAGATGGGGAAGAGAGAGATCACTGAGGTTGTGGGCAGGCCCCCAGGCCCTTAGATGCCCTGGTCCCCAGGCCTATTTATTATTCTCAACCAAGCATTTTACACTGTTGGCTGATAGAATCGACTTAGACACAAGCAGTCATTATTACACCAGGTGTGCTAGGTCAGTATCAGCATCAGTTAGCGCATCAGGTGCATTACATCACTTATAGCAGGTGCGTTACACCATTTGTACCAGGGTGTAGAAGGTTCTGGGTACAAAACACAGGCTTTGAGCCAAGGCTAAAACAGAAGCTTCGAGTCAAGGGGTAGCCTTGTCCCAACAGACCCAAATGTACTTGCCACCCCCTCCCTTCTCCTCTTTCTCCAGAGGGTTTTGTTCTGTTGCAATACACCATACCCAGTTCAAGTTTCACTTCGTGTTTTCTCTTTCTGTTCCTGTTTCTTAAGCTCCACCAATATTTTCCCCTCTGAATGGAATACTATTCACCTGTTAAAAAAAGCAAAGTCATCTTTGCTTCATCTCAGGTGGAACTTGAAGAAATTATGTTAAGTGAGGTAAGTCAAGAGAAGAAGGACTAATACCAGCTATTTTTATTCTTTTTATTTATTCAGGGAGCGTTATGTCAAACATTTGGAGAAAGAAATGTGCCAGGTACCATGGGAAACCAAGAATTCCAGTTACATAGTCCTTCCCGCAAGAAACTTAGAGTTGAGAAGGAAATACAAGTCCTTCTCCAGACGTTATTTACTAAGTCACGCAGCTATTCAGAATGCTGGATTATGTGACAGGCTTCACTATCACTGCCTCCTCAGGCAAGGAATGGTGCCTAGCATTTAGTAAAGAATATAACCTTGCAATCCCGCTCATCTGGAGGAGGTTCCCAGAAGGAGTATGGGTCCACACTGGTCCTTGTTTCTTAATTAGGATGTTAACTTGCCTCTGAAGTGGGAATGAAAGACACAGAAGGTTAGAAATAAGTTGACTTCCGGTAAAAACATACTGGGTTGCTAATTGGTGATGTGATCTCAGGCAAACTCTTTACTTCCTCTTCATCCATAAAATGGAGGTACCAACACTGCCTCTCTTGAGTTGTGGTCTGGATAAAATGAGCTAATCTTTCTTTTTTAAAAATTTTTTATTTATAAAAAGGAAACATTGACTAAACCATAGGATAAGAGGGGTCCAACTCCACACAATTCCCACCACCATAACTCTGTATCCCATACCCTCCCCTGATAGCTTTCCTATTCTTTAAACCTCTGGGAGTATGGACCCATGGTCATTGTGGGATGCAGAAAGTTGGTCTGGCTTCTGTAATTGCTTCCCCACTGAACATGGGCATTGGCAGGTTGATCCATACTCCCAGCCTGTCTCTCTATTTCCCTAGTGAGGAAGGGATCTGGGGAAGCAGAGCTCCAGGACACATTGGTGGGATTGTTTGTCCAGGCAAGTCTAGTTGGCATCATGCTAACATCTGGAACCTGGTGGTTGACAAGAGAGTTAACATACAAAGCCAAACATATTGTTGGCCAATCATGGACCTAAGGGCTAGAATAATGCAGATGAAGAGTTGGGGGGGGTCCTCCATTTTGTAGATAGCTAGTAGACATATTTTAGTTATGTTCCAAAGGGCCTGTGGCTATACTAGTTTTTTTTTTTTTCCCCCTAAGCCTGAAATCTGATATGTAGGTGGATCCAAGTTATTGTCTGGGGAGATGATGTCATGGCTGGAAAAAGGACCAGAAATCAGGATCAGGGAAGAGAGTAGCTCCCTAATATGGGAAAGGGGTATAAATATTGTTGACTGTAAACCCCATCGATTTGATGTGATCTAGGGTCCATATTCAGCTTAGGAGCCTATGTGACCTCTGAATCCCTCTACATCTGACCTCACATTCTGTGGTAATCAGTAGGAACATTCCTAGATGCCCCAATATCAGGACCCATCTTCCTCAGGTGTAGCATAGAGTATATTGTCCAGTCACCCTTCTGAGGATGGAACATTCTCTACCATTGCTGATCCAAGTTGAAGGCAAGGTCCTATGGGGGCCCACAAAGGCATCTATTGTGTTGTTCCTGATAGAAATGACCAGTAACAATGGAGAGAGGGATTTATTCAAGGTGTAGGCCCATCATGTCTGTTTGGGAATCTCTGGACTCCCGAATTAGGGCCCCAGATGAAGGGGTGGCCTGACAGTGACTAAAGAGTCATTGTTAAAGTATGCCAGTCTGTCGGGCTGAGCTTCACTGATGGGAGACAGACGACCAGGGACTCATGCCTGGGTAGTATGCAGTATCTCTTTATTCATGTGGAACACAGCACAATCTAAGCCAAGCTAAACTAAACTAAACTAAAACTAATATACTTATACCCAAGTAGGGTGTAAACAGGATGTGATGTAGAGAAGGTGGAGAGAAAAGTGACTGGTGAAAATCAGGGTGTGACAAGGAGAGGGGGAGGAGCAGGTGAGAATTCTACCACTGAACCACCAATGCCCTGTAGGGAGGGTGGTGCTTAGTTAACAATGGTTATGTAAATAGAATACAGTGTTAAGCAGGGGGGATTAAACCAAATAGAAGGGGTTTTTAGAAGCAGAATTAGAAGCATACCAACAATTCCCCCTTTCTTTTTAACTAATGGCCATAGTATCAGGAGTGTGGGGTGGGCAGAAACCTATATCATACAGGCATTTTCAAAAGAACTGGCATATGACATGGAGGAACAAAATAGGAGAGCAGCAAGAAACAGTGTGATGCCAAGGGGAGGCCTGGGGGGGGGGGCGTTTCCTGCCTCAAAGAGCAAGGACTAGCAGGCGAAAGAGCATCTATTGCCTCTGCGGGCATCTATTGCCTCTGGGGGCGCTTCATGTCTCTTGCCTCAAAGGGCCTTCATGCCTCTGTGGGCATGACCTAGTAAGGAGGGGGGGTTTCCTGACTCTGGGACCAGAGGCTGCAGGCAAGGAGACATGGCCTATAAAGTCCCAAGGCAGCTGGCTGTAGTCAGTCTTTGAGAAACCCAGCAGCTTAAAGGGAAGCTGCTGTAAAGTTGTATAAAGTGTCCAAGAGCTGTACCAGTAAGTCCAATGGAAGTGTCAATCAAAAGTAGATGACCACGGAAGAAAATGCCAGGGGATGAAACACTACATGTCTGTCTTGATGGGGAACGTCAGCCACTGGAATTCTGCTTTTCTATAGAGAGTGAGCTTTGGAGTCTGTGAATCTGTTTCTTCAGGTCGTGCCAGGTCACATCATTGGTTTATGGGGGTGTGTTGTAGTCATTCCATCTTGTGGGTGATGTCAGAGAACAGGGGTCCAAATGGATTTCCAGGAATTCCATTTGAGTAGATGCTTTTTCATGTGAAGACTTGACAGCTAAAATTCACTTACTTGTCAAACAAAACTTGTAGCAGATTAAAAGTTTACTATAATTGATAACTCCATTATAATTGGAAGTCCTTTCTAGTATAATTTTAAGGTTGTTTAAACAGTTTAAACTCAATAAAATGTGGAAAGATAAACATAAGAACCATGGTTAGAAGCCTCAAGCTTGAGAATCATTAACATAATCATTGCACTATCTGCCCTGCCCATAACTCATACCGTTTTCAGGATTAAACGTTTCAGATTTATGCTAAGACATAAAAAATAAATCAAAGGAGGGAAAAACAATTTTTGGGATTGTTTCTGGATGTCTCTAGAAATCATGGCTGTGTCCAACTTTTTTTTTAAAGTCAATGTCAAACAAAAATTCAGTCATTCAAATCACTCTCTTATGAAACACAACTTGAACCAGATTATCCAGATCTCACCATGTAGCATCATGAGTCCCTGGAGGGCATCCTAGTCCAAAAAGCTCCTCAAAATTCCATTTAGGGTGCTTCTGACTATTCCTGCAGGATTGCAGGCACCCATTTTTAAAAGTGTCTTCCCATCGAAGAAAGAATTGAATCAGGAGAGTAGAACTAACCACGTGTCTCCATTCTTGGGGACTGCCAGGGTACTGGAGAATGCTCCTCAAACTAGTGTAGTCCTTCTCAGCAGGAGAAGAAGTCCAGAAAGTCCCAGGGGAAATCTCTGTGCATATCCCAAAGTCTACGATCACGGTCATAAAGAAGCAAATTGTGGCCCAGAGCAAAATGTAGTCCTTCTCCTCAGGAAACATGGGAGAGGGAATCCAGAAAGTCCAAGGAGAAATCTCCATGCATCTTCCAAGGTCTGTGATCATGGTCATAAGAAACCAAAGTTCCTGGTCAAGTAACCAAAGTGTGGCCCAGATCAAAATGTTCCAGGGACAGAGAAACTGTCTCATGATGAAACAGTAGAGGCTTTGGCAAACCTCTTCATAAGTAGAAAGACAACCCATGGCAGATGGGTAGCCAAGTTTACTTATCTGGAGCATGGGCAGGTTAGGTCCCACGTCAGTGCCGGTCCCTGTTTCAGGGTGCCATTATGTTGTTTTCGCCGGGCCGGCTTCACAAGCGGGAGACAGATGACCAGGGACTCATGGCTGGGTTGTATGCAGTATCTCTTTATTCATGTGGAACGCAGCACAATCTAAGCCAAGCTAAACTAAACTAAACTAAAACTAATATACTTATACCCAAGTAGGGTGTAAACAGGATGTGATGTAGAGAGGGTGGAGAGAAAAGTGACTGGTGAAATTCAGGGTGTGACAAGGAGAGGGGGTGGAGCAGGTGAGAATTCTACCACTGAACCACCAATGCCCTGGAGGGAGGGTGGTGCTTAGTTAACAGTGGTTATGTAAATAGAATACAGTGTTAAGCAGGGGGGATTAAACCAAATGAAACAGAAGGGGTTTTTAGAAGCAGAATTAGAAGCATACCAACACCAGTCTCTTTCCCTTATTCAGATTTCGAAGTCCTTGCTTTGATAAGGTTAGCTTTGGAGTGAGAGGACTGTAATAGGAAATAGGGGAGGGAGCTAATCATTCTTTGGAAAACTGATATGTCATACAAAGACTGACGGACTCACTGCCAGCTATGGGAATGTTATTGCCATCCAGTAAAAGACAATGATGTCAATGACTGTCAACTTTTCACATTTGTAAAAGGTAGGGTTGAGAGATAGCTCAGTGAGCAGAGCACATGCCTTACCATGCATAAAGTCCTGGACCAGATCCCTTGTACCACATGGTAATGCTATGAACAGCACCAGCACAGGAACACCATGAGTGGTGGAGAGAGGCTTCAGCGTCTTGCTCACTCTCTCTTCCTTTTCCCTTTTTGTCTCTCCCTCTCCCCTATCTCTAAAATAAAGGATGAAGAAGTTGGCCTAGGGAAGCTGTCAGCAGTATCACTTTTTTTTTTTTTTGCAGTATCACTTTTTAAAAGAAAAAGAATGCCAGTAGAATGATTTGTGTGGGGCAGAGGTAGATAGCATAATGCTTATGCAAAGAGACTCTTATAGCTGAGGCCCTGAAATCCCAGGTTCAATCCCCTGTACCACCATAAGCCAGAGAGGTGAGTAGTGTTCTGGTTTAAAAAAATAAATAAACAAATAATAATAATAAAAAGGAAATGGTTTTTTTTGAAAAAGAAATTAGAAGTTAAAAAAAAGAAAGATTTGTGTGTACTAAGTCAAATTCATTCTCCCATGGAAAACATTTTAATTAGGAGAAGAATTGAAGGTGAACATTCCCTGTAGCTTCTATTTTCTTGCTTCAAAGCATGTTAATTAAGCATTCAGAACAAATAGCCAAGTTAGAACTCCAGATGCTGACTTCAACTCTTTCCAAGGCCAAGAGCAAAACTTTAAGTGATATATATATATATATATATATATATATATATATATATATATATATACATAGTTAAAGTATCATTCACTATAGGAAGCAAATAAGTATTTATTAAATAAAACCTTCATTCTTGGCATGATAATTTCTCTTAGTATTTTTTTGTCATTGTTGTTAGCAAATGAGCTGACTTAACAAAATAAAAGAGAAAGAAGCCACTGTGTAACAACAACAAACAAACAAACAAACAAAAGTAGCCCTTTAGGAGGATATGCTGGTGGTACATGAGAACACTCTCTATGGAGGGATATAGAACTAGGGCATGAGGAATAGTGTCTCTGTTTAAGCATCTGTTGATTGGAAAAAGATATGGTTTAAAGATATCATAAGTACCGGGGGTCAGGTGGTGGCACACCTGGTTGAGCGCATATGTTACAGTGTGCAAGGACCCAGGTTCAAGCCCCTGGTCCCCATCTGCAGGGGGGAAAGCTTCACAAGTGGTGAAGCAGTGCTGCAGGTGTCTCTCTGTCTCTCTACCACCCCCTACCCTCTCAATTTCTGACTGTCTGTATTCAGCAAATAAATAAAAATTTTAAAAAGTTTAAAAAAAAAAAGATATCATAAGTACCATTATTCAATAGTGATAAAATGCCAGCTACAAAAGAAAAAAAGAGGTAGGGGTAGGGTTAGGGCCCTGTCTTGTCCCAAGGAACAAACAGTAGACCAATCTCTTAAGTCTTTTTAAAGACATTTATTTATTTATTTAATAGGAACAGACAAAAATCAATAGTAAAAGGGAAGACAGAGAGAGATAAAGGCAGACTCTGTCAGGACTGTTTCAGTGCTCCTGAAGCTTTCCTCTTGTAAAGAGGGACCAGTGTAGCCCTTGTACATTGTGCCATGTGCACTTTACCAGATCCCCAATCTTTTAAGTCTTAAGGAGACAGATACCATTTAAATAAATCCATCCATGCTTATATCAATAATTTTAATTCTGACAATATAGCTCAGCTGGGAGGTGCCTACTCTGCCACAACATGTGCCCCAGGTTCTTGCCTGACCTCCACCACACTCAGAAAAGCTTTGATACTGTGTTATCTTCCCCTATCTCCCGCAACTTCTCCTCTCCTTTTCTATTCAATAAAGTTCACCCCAAGCAGTGGTGCCCTGGTGATGACAAAATAAAAAAGTGAAAAAGAAAAAAGAAAAAAAAGGAAAAGACATTTCAAGTTTCTGACACAGGCTAATCAACGGTTGCTTGAGAAAAGCTGAAATGCCCTTGAAGAGTCTGGTGAAGCAGCTGCCAAAGGTTCTGCTCTTACTTCCTCACTGTGGTCCCTCTGCCCAGCCATCTTCTCCTGCCCATCTGTTCTCTGCGTAACAGCCAAGCTGCTCTTTCTAAACAGAAATCAGACGCTCCATATGTACACACAACTTTTTAGTACAATGGCTCTGAAGTTTCTCTTCCATTACGATCTTTTGACCACCTTTTAAATCTTAACTTACTGGGGGTACCCCCAGAACAACTGAAATACTAATCACTGGGGGGACCCAAGACTCAGTGTTTTGCCATGGGACATTAATATCTGACTAGGTCAAGACCTAACACTTTATGTCAAAGGCCCAGATTATGTACATAGTTACAGGAATCCTACAGACCTACTCCTGGAGCTATAAGCACCCAATAGAGCACACATGTTAGGACCTGGGTTCCAGTCCCTAGTTCCCACTTATGGGGGAAGGTAAATCCTCGTCAATGCCTCTCTTTTTCTCTCTCCTCTCCCCCTTCTTGATTTTTCTGTCTTTCTGTCCAATAAATAAATAACATACTTTTTAAAATATTTATTTTATATACTTATTCCCTTTTATTGCCCTTGTTGTTTTATTGTTGTAGTTATTATTGATGTCGTCATTGTTGGATAGGACAGAGAGAGATGGAGAGAAGAGGAGGGGAAGACAGAGAGGGGGAGAGAAAGACAGACACCTGCAGACCTGCTTCACCGCCTGTGAAGCGACGCCCCTGCAGGTGGGGAGCCAGGGCTCGGACCGGGATCCTTACACCGGTCCTTGTGCTTTGCCCACTGCGCTACCGCCAGACTCCCAATAGCATACCTTTAAAAGGACTGTCCCCAATTGCCTTCCAGCATCCTCTCCCATCCAAGACCCTCTTTTCTTCTTCAACTTGCTATCTAGAAAACGAGTTTTCTTTCTCAATTGCCATCACCCTCTCAACTCAGGCCTGTCACAGGGGTCCCCCTCGGTAGGGCTTCCTGACTAGGTCATCCCCTCTGCTACGCCTACATGTGAAGGGAGACCAGCGGGAAAGAGGACGGTGGGGAGTCCGGCGGTAGCGCAGCAGTTAAGCGGGCGTGGCGCAAAGCGCAAGGACCAGTAAGGATCCGGGTTCAAGCCCCCCTGCTCCCCACCTGCAGGGGAGTCCCTTCACAGGCGGTGAAGCAGGTCTGCAGGTGTCTCTTTGTCTCTCTTCCTCTTTATCTCCCCCTTCTCTCTCAATTTCTCCCTGTCTCTATCCAATAACAAATAAATAAATAAATAAAATAACTTCCAGTAGTTTTCTGCTGGATTCTTTAGGTTAGCTTTTTCTATGTACCGTATCATATCATCTGAAAATAGTGAGAGCTTCCCCAGAGCCCTTCCCCACTAGGGAAAGAGAGAGAGAGAGGCTGGAGTATGGTTCGACCTGTCAACACCCATGTTCAGTGGGGAAGCAATTACAGAAACCAGACCTTCCACCTTCTGCGTCCCACAATGATCTTTGGTCCATACTCCCAGAGGGATAAAGAATAGGAAAGCTATTAGGGGAGGGGATGGGATAGAGTTGTGGTGGTGGGAATTGTGCAAAGTTGTACCCCACTTATCCTATGGTTTAGTCAATATTTCCTTTTTAGAAATAAAAAAAATTTTAAAATAAAAATAAAATAAACCAGAAAGAGGAAGGTGAATATGGGATGATCTCACTCATGGACAAAGGTTGAGAAATAAGAACAGAAAGGGGAAACACAGAGCAGAACTTGGACTGGGTTTGGTGTACTGCACCAGAGTAAAGGACTCTGGGGTGAGGGAGGCTTTTAGGAACTGGTACAGGATGGTGGAATAGGACCTGGGTTAGGGGGGTGGGGGTGAGAGTGTTTTGCAGAAAACTGAGAAGTTTTACACATGTATCAACAACTATATTTACTATAAATCATTAATCTCCCCAAAAGAAATTAAAAAAAATTTCCTTTTGTAAGTAATCAGAAGAAATGAAGACACTCAGATTTAAAGTCAGGTCATCTAAAAAATTACTTTGAAAGAATAGTAGTTCTCAGAAGTTTCCATTTATATGTTGTTCAGATGAAGGTTACAGGAAACCAGCCCCAGCAGTTACAAATAAGCAAATGGCTTCTCTGACCAAAAGAAGGGCTTCTGCAGGCCTTCACCCCTTAAGTATGATGTGAGATAGCTCTGTTCTGAAAACTCACATGAACCCTGATTCATGCTTTGTTGTTGCTGTAATTGTTCAGTTGTTCTAAAAGGATGATTTTCACAGATTGAATCTATATACACACTCCAGTGATGGTACCATTAAGATTCAGTAAGAAAACCAGCTTAATGCAGAAAATATGCCTGTTCTAAAGCCATCACCACCATGCCGCATCTTACATTATTGGGGCAGAGAGGAGCTAGCAGATCGCTGTCATTTGAAAAATAGCCCAAACATACATCTGAAGTCCCTGTGGTGCTGGAGGGCTGCTTTGTATAGATGAGTCTATCATGGCTCTTGGGTTCTGGGTCTGTTCATGGCTGCGCAGATCTGGGATTCTGGCATACTGGAGAAGACTGTGGCATAACCCAGTTCTCAAGTCTCAGCTCGCCTCAGAGTCACCAGGAGAACTTGTTAGGACACAGTGATTGCTCTCTCAGGCAGAACTTCTGGTTTCGTGGGAAGAGTGGGACTTGGAAATTTGCAGTTTTTAGTAAGTTCTCAGGTAAGGGCAATGTAATTTTCACAATCTCTCCAGTGACCCCGAAGCTGCTTGGAGAATCGTACATTGCTGGTACGTAACCCTGACTGTACTCTATCGTCATCTAGTGATGCTGAGAACAGAACATAAGAAGCTTAAGTGTCTCCCTCTGGGTCAGATTCATTAACTGGTATTAAAGGAGACAGAGTAACATATGTATCATATCTTCCAATCTCTTGAAAAGAGATGCTATAAAAACAGATAAGGGAGTGCAAACACAGCAAACATACAACTCAATGGATTTTTAAATACCATCTTATTTTATTTTATTGCAGCCAGAAGTCAAGAAGGAAGGGGGTGATAGTGAGGGAGAGAGACAGAGAGACACCTGCAACACTGCTTCACCACTCGCAAAGCTTTCTCCCTGCAGGTGCAGACTGGGGGCTAGAACCCAGGTTCTTGTGCACTATAACGTGTGTGTTCAACCAGGTGCTCCACCACCTGGCCCCTTTTAAACATTTTATTTATTGGGTAGAGACAGAGAAAAATTGATAGAGAAAAAGGAGAGAGAAGAAACATTTGCAATACTGCTTTACCAGTCATGAAGCTCCCCCCCCCCATCCCTGAAGGTGAGAACAAGGGGCTTGAACTGGTAAAGCAGTACTGCAAATGTTTCTTTCTCTCTCCTTTTTTCTCTATCAATTTTTCTCTGTTCCAGGACACATTAGTGAGGTTGTCTGCCCAGGAAAATCAGCATGGAATCACAGTAGCAGCTGCAACTTAGTGGCTGAAAGATGGTAAGATATAAAGCAGGACAAATTGTTTAATAAACAAGAACCAAAAAGTAGAATTAATGCAGATAAGGTTTGGAATGTAAAGAAGTTAGGAAGTCTATTTTAGGTATGTTCCAGGGGTCCCATGACTTCAATAACTTATGATTGGTATCTCTTCTTTCCAAATAGTTTTGTTGGGGAAATAATGGTTTACAAGACGGTGATCAACACAGGGTTACAATTTCTTATTTCCCTGTGATATGTGTCTGCACACGACTCATACCACCCACCCAAGACCCTTTCCACAGATGAGCCCTGGGCACCCAGTCCCTTCTCTGCCTTTTCCTATCTCCCCTTCCCTAGAATCCTTTGCAGTACAGCAAGCCTGAGCAATTTTCACCCTTTGCTTTCCTTTTCTTTCCTTGTTTCTTAAGTTACACCTAGAAGTGAAGTCATCTGATACTCATCCTACTTCTGAGTTATCTCATTTAACCTGATTCCTTCAAGTTTCCTGTAAAATCAGGCAAAAGGGTTAAGCATATCATATTTTACAGCTGACTAGTATTCTACTGCGCATATATATATATATATATATATATATATATATATATATATATATAACACTGTTTAGGCTACTCCTCTGTGACTACATACAAATCCCTTCTTTGAGTGTATTTTTTAGTTTTCTCACTCACAATTCTACCCCAAGATGCTGCTTTCTTTCTGCCATCTAAAACTTAATCTGATACATTTTTTTCTACATCTCTTTTAATATCCAGAGTTACCTCTATTCTTTTCTTCCCTTTATATTTTTTATGCATTGAAAAATGTGGTCATTCAACCTGTAAATTTTTCCAAGGGGCTCAATTCTGTTGACTATATACTGTCATGAAGCTCAGCATGTCTGCCTTCTCTCTTCCTGAGTGTGTCTTCAAATTGTAGCTGAATCCAAAGGCCTGATCTCATTTTGCAGTTTTATCTGCTAGACAAGAGTGTAGGCTTGATGTGTCCCTTCATTTAAAGGTAGACAATGTCTAGTTAGCTATCATTTTTTTATGTATGTTAGTAGCTATTAATATATAATGGCTAGATTTATGGACTCATCGGGGGTCTCAAATAGTAGAATTCTAATTCCACCAGGCTTTTCTTTTGATTTTAAATGGAATGATTTTCCCCAAACCATTCATTTATTAAAGACTGCAAGAGAACATCAAGATATCTGTAGCACAATTTAAGTGTTTTACAATTTTGTTAAAGCTGAGTGTAATGGAAAAAAGAATTTGTTTGCAGTAATGTCTATGTATCTATATTCAGAATTAAGTCTTTCACAATGTTGCCTAGAAACAAAAAGTCTATTTCTACATAAGCAAATCTTCAGAGTGGCTGGGGGTTTTCGTGCTAGGGAAAAAGTCCTCTCTGTAGGAGGAACTATGTGTTATGTTAAATGGCTATGAAGTCACAACTTGGAGAGCATGTGAAGTATGTTCTCCTCTCTCACAGCAAGTATTTTGTGACATTATCCATTGCCATGCTGGCAATATATATTTTAATTTTTTAATTAATGATTTAATAATGATTGACAAGATTGTGGAATAAGAGGGATAACAGTTCCATATAATCCCAACCACCAGAGTTCTTCACCCCACCTCCTTTATTGGAAGCTTCCTTAGTCTTTTTCTCTCTGGGAGTATGGACCAAAGATCTTTATGGGGAACAGAAGGTGGGAGATCTGTTTTCTGTAATTGCTTCTCTGCTGGACATGGGCATTGACAGGTGGGTCCATACCCCCAGCCTACTTCTGTCTTTCCCTAGTGGGGCAGGACTCTGGAGAGGTGGGGTTCCAGGGCACATCGGTGAGGACATCTGCCCAGGGAAGTTGGGTTGGCATCATGGTAGCATCTGCGGTTTGGTGGTTGAATAGCATTAAGATATAAGGCAGAACAAATTGTTTAATAATCAGGAACCTAAAGGTGATAGTATAGCAGAAGACATTTTGAGGTCTTGGTGTTGGAGGGAGCTAAGACGCCTATTTTAGTTATATTCCAATGGGCCTATGACTTTACTAAATTTTGACTGTGCCAAACAGCTAACATGAAAGTGGGATTAAAGGGAAGATTGTGTCAGAGTTGGGAATAGGACCAGAAAGTTGAATCAGGGCAGAGAGTAGCTCCCAAATATGGGAAAGTTATACAAATACCATTAACTATGAACTCCATCTATCTGACCCAGGGGCTCATGTCTATTAGTATATAGTACAGCCTGTGTAACCTCTGCGTCCCTGTTGGTCTGAACTCACATTCCGTGGTCATAGCTAGGAGCATTCTGCGCTCCATTCATTTCAGGACCTGTCTTACTCAAGGAGCAGAATATGTTGACCCAGTCTCCCTTTGGAAAGGGGGCCAATTTCTACCGCTGTTATTCTACATTGAGGGTAAGGTCCTGTAGAGGCCCACAAGAGGGTTTATGATGTGGTTCCTATTGGAGATGACGAGTGATGGTGGAGAGAGGGATCTGTTAGAGGTCTAGGCCCATCATATCTATGTGGGAATCCCAAGATTCCCTGACTAGGGCCTCAGATGATGGGGTGACCTGGTAGTGACTAAAAGGACCATCATTACAGTGTACCCAGTCTCTTGCCCTTATCCAGCTTTTGTAGTCCTTACTTTATCTGATGGGGTTAGGCTTAGAGTGATTGAGGAAAGTGAAATAGGAGGTAGCTGAGGAGGGCATCTAGGTCTAAGTAGAGAATATTTGGTTAAGTACTTCATGGTGTTCTTTGTAGGTCTTTCTCCTTGCTTCCCGCACTTGAGTCACTGTAGACAACTGAACACTTTAAGGTTTTTATTTCCCCCTAACTTACGGATACATGTGCACATGTGCGTTATCTCATGAGCCCTGGTCTATATCTAGGTTCTATGACTTCGTTAGGATATTTGCCACCTGAAATAGAACTAAGGAGTCCAATGAGCTAAGAAAGGTATTACCCCAGTATTGGAGCTTGAAGACTGACAGCCTAAATGTGGCGTGTCTGGACACAGTCTGAAGTGAAGCACGTCAAGGTGGCACTGGTTGCATTGATTTGGTTGAGGTCAGCAACTATGGCATCAAATGTATGTATAAAAAGAAGCAGGAAGAAGAAACAAACAAAGCCCCAGGGTTCCTTACCATGTTTTATGTCATTTAATGCTATTTACAAATAACTGTATCTTACATACTGACAAGACCAGTTACTTCCGGTCTAAGATTGTATGTGATTTTAATATTTTTTAAAATATATTATTAGAAATGCATTAAAAGCTTAACCCCAGTGTTGAAATTCATTGAGTTGACTAATTTGAAACCTTAAGTGCTTAGATTAAAGAAATATTCACTCAGACCTGAAGTCTATCCATTAAAAAGCTCGAGACAGACCCTGTATACCTGTGTAGCTTTGTGAGTGGTGAAGCAGTGTGGTAGGTGTCTCTCTGTCTCTCTCCCTGTCTACCACCCCCTTCCATCTTGATTTCTGGCTGTCTGTATCCAATAAGTAAATAAAGATAAAAATAATTTAAAAATAGGATTGCTGCTTCATTGTCTTGTCATAAAATATTGCTATTAAATTTTTGATGCTAATTTAGCTTATTTTCCTTCCAAAATCATTTCTTCTTTTTGTCTAGATAAGCAAAGGATGTTATTTCTAAATCTTATCATTTTCTTAGGATATATATTTGTTAAATACATTTTTTAATTTTTTATTATCTTCATTTATTTATTGGATATAGACAGTCAGAAATTGAGATGGAAGTGGGGAGATAGAGAGGGAGAGAGACAGAGAGACACCTGCAGTGCTGCTTCACCATCTGTAAAGCTTTCCCCTTGCAGGTGGGGACCAGGGGCTCAAACTTGGGCCCTTGTGCACTGTAATATGTGCACTCAACCAGTTGTGCAACCAATAGCCCCTAGGATATATTATTTATTTATTTATTCATTTATTTCCTTTTTGTTGCCCTTGTTTCCATTGTTGTTGATATTGTCACTGTAGGATAGGACAGAGAGAAATGGAGAGAGGAGGGAAGACAGAGAGGGGGAGAGAAAGATAGACACCTGCAGACCTGCTTCACCGCTTGTGAAGTGACTCCCCTGCAGGTGGGGAGCCGGGAACCAGGATCCTTACGCCGGTCCTTGTGCTTTGCGCCACATGCGATTAACCCGCTTCGCTACTGCCTGACTCCCCCTAGGATATATCTTAATCTTAGTCATTTGGGGGTGATGTCATGAGGTACGTAGTATGCTCTTTTCATATGGTTCTTTAAGTATTTTTAATTCATCAAAAATTCCTTAAATGATATTTGAAATTGCTTTTGGTCCCTTAGTTTATTTTCCACCACATTGGTTATCTGTACAGTGGGTATTCTTGGCTCATTTTCAATATTTGTCACCGTCACATGAAAGCTTTTTATCTTTCCTTCTTTCCTTTTCATTTCCCATACCACTTACTCTTATGTTCATTAAGGACTAGTCTTCGATTAAAATTTAAATGGATTTCATTCCTGATCCTTTTCTGAGATTTTTCTAACTTCAATTTGTACTGTTCTTTCTTTCATGTCACTCCATTTTTCAAGTGTCATTGTGCTCATTTATTCTTCTAGCCACATTCTCATTTTTTTGTTCTAATAATTCTGAGTGGACTCGACCATGAATGGTATTTGTTCATTTTCTTCTGAGTCTTTAGGAAGAGGCAATGTTCACAACAGTTTTACAAAAAAAAATTTTATATGTTTATTGGCCTTTTGGATCTCTCCATTTTTTAAATTTTTGTTTATAAAATGGAAACACTGGCAGAACCACAGGATAACAGGGGTACAACTCCACACAATTCCCACCACCAGAACTCCGTATCCCATCTCCTCCCCTGATAGCTTCCTATTCTTTATCCCTCTGGGAGTATGGACCCAGGGTCATTGTGGGTTGCAGAAGGTGGAAGGTCTGGCTTCTGTAATTGCTTCCCTGCTGCACATGGGTGTTGACAGGTTGATCCATACTCCCAGCCTGTCTCTCTCTTCTCTCTCTTTCCCTAGTGAGACAGGGCTCTGGCACCTGTTATTTTTCAAGCACTTCCAAGACAAACACACAAACAAAACCAAAGATACAACAACCACCTCATTTTTCTAAAGATTAATTTGAGAGAACCAGAGAGTCATTCTGGCATATGTGATGTCATGGGTTGAATTTGGGGACCTCATGCTTAAAAGTCCAATGCTTTACCCATTGTGCCACCTCCCAGGCTGCGGCAATTTCCTTCATACTCAAAACTAAAAATATTTGCCAGCACAGTCAGGAATATAGCATGGTGGTCTATATAACAGTCTTCCATGCTTGAGACTCAGAGGTCCCAGGTTCAATCTGCAGATACCACCATAAGCCAAAGCCACAGAGAGTTTTAGTAAAAGAAAGAAGGAGGGAAATAAATAAATAATAAAGAAAAAAGAAAGAAAGGAAGGAAGGAAGGAAAGAAGAAAGGAAAGAAGAAGGAAGGAAGATTACCTTAAAATATTTGTCAAGAAAAGTCTAGTGGACGGTCCAGACTTTTCACTTTTATAATAAATTTGTTTGCATACAATAGCAGAAGAGAGAAAGGTATTTCTCTATTCTAAAGCAGTTCCATTCAAGAGAATTTTCTGATCATGCAAATACATATGTTACCTGTCCAGTCCATGTGTTTATGGAGTGCTGGAATATATGAAACTGTATTTTTAAAAATTTATTTATTTATTTTAATTTTTTAATTTATTTTTTATCTAAGAAAGGATAAATCAACAAAACCATAGGGTAGGAGGGGTACAACTACACACAATTCCCACCACCCAATCTCCATATCCCATCCTCTCCCCTGATTTTAAGTTGAATTTAATTACGATAATTTAAATCTGGGCTCTCTAGAAGAACTACAGGTGACCCTACTTTCAGAGCTTTCATAAGGAAATCTGTGTGCTTTTACTCACTGACCTTTCTTGTGAGACTGAGTTGTGCTTCAAAGAGAGCCACTGATCAAGCATAATGTTCTGCTTTCAAGGAGTTTACAATCTGTCATAAGAATCTGTGGACAGATACCAAGTCCTTGCATTTTGCAGCCTGAAGAATAATTTGTTTCTGCAATACAGAAGCATCAGTCACCTTTGCATGTTCTTGGTTTGTTTTTGCTCCTTGATAGTGTTTCACCACTATAGGGTCAACTTTTTCAGACAGACAGACAGACATGACCGAAGCTTCCCCCAGTGAAGGAGGTGCTGACTGGAACATAGGTAGACTTCTGCAAAGTAGACGCTCTCTCAGGTGGGCTATCTCACCAGTACTCAGGGGTTTTGGCCTGTTGGCATGCCTGGACTTGGTGACTGTGAGACAGACAGGGAAGGAGAGAGAGAGAGATGGAAGGAAAGACACCACAGCACCTGTCATGAATGGCATTCTTGTGTGATGTCAGGCATGATAACAGGTGTTCTCGATTGGATGAACTTTCACTCAGTCCACTTCTTTCTTTTAATTTCTAGAAAATTTTTTATTTATAAAAAGGAAACA
Organism: Erinaceus europaeus; assembly: GCF_950295315.1. Taxonomy (NCBI): domain Eukaryota; kingdom Metazoa; phylum Chordata; class Mammalia; order Eulipotyphla; family Erinaceidae; genus Erinaceus; species Erinaceus europaeus. The sequence goes on from NC_080175.1 coordinate 7,495,467, forward strand.
TTGACAAAAGCATAGGATAAGAGGGGTACAACTCTGCACAGTTCCCACCACCAGACATTCTCAGTCCACTTCTTGCTTTCAGGGACGCATGAGTTAACTTTTCTGTGTTTGCCTCCAGGGTTAACACCGGGACTGCGCTGGCACTACAAATGCACTACTTCTGGCAGCCATTTTTCAATTTTATTGGATTTTTAAAAATATTTATTTATTTACTCCCTTTTGTTGCCCTTATTGTTTTATTGTTGTAGTTATTATTGATGTCATCGTTGTTGGATAGGACAGAGAGAAATGGAGAGAGGAGGGGAAGACAGAGAGGGGGAGAGAAAGTTAGACACCTGCAGACCTGCTTCACCGCCTGTGAAGTGACTCCTCTGCAGGTGGGGAGCCGGGGTCTCGAACCGGGATCCTTATGCCAGTCCTTGCAGATAAGCAATATTTTATTCCCTATACAAAATATATTTATGGACTTAATGAATTATATGTATATATATTTGTTTTCAAATGTTCAAACTTTATTTCAAAGAAGTGGGGTAGTTGGTGTGCAGGAACAAATTTTAAAATGCATCAAACTCATGTAAAGTCATTTCAGAGTGGCTTCTCTCCGGGTCCTCTTCTTCCCTTTATCCTTTAGAATGAATGATTTAACATAGAAGCCATTAAACTACTACCCATGGGTCCAATCCAACCTGCTGTCTGCTTTTTTGCCCAATGGTCCAATGACAGAGAAAGGCTGTTACACTCTTAAAAAACATAGGATGGAAGCAAGCAAAATATGATGATATTTGATGACATGGAAAAGAATACAAAAAAATCAATGAAGTGTTATTGGAACATGGCCCTACGCACTCAGTTAGTTTGCCTATTGCTGTCTCCACAACACGGGGCAGGCTGGTACAACAGAGATTACATGGGCTGCAGAACTGAAAATACTTACTATCTACACTTTGACTAAAAAGGAAAAATAAAAAAACAACTCTATAGACCTCTGAATTTGTCCCTACTTGCCTACCACTTTCTCAGGAGAAATTTGTTTGTGTTTCACATTTTAGGAGAAATTAAACATTGTAAGGAGCATCCTGTGAGCCAGAGAAAATTACATCCCACTCCCAAATATACACAGCTGGCTCTCAGGAGTTGTGGTGGGCAAGTGTGCTAATAAGAGTTATTAAAGTTGCAGCACCACAAAGAAAATTCTCAACAGCAACTCCTTTCAGTTCATGAGGGAAACAAAAGCTTTAAGGCCTGGTTTGTTATTTGATTCATAAAATGGCCTGGCGTGAAAGCAATTACACCTTCTAAACGCTTCAGCAGAGAGAGTATTCACTTCCTCCTCCCAGATTTAGGGGAGAGTGAGGCAAATTTTACTAGATTTCACAAATCTTTGGGAAGCCCCAACAAGCAACTTGTGAGCATTTTAAGTTGCCAAGAGAGATAAACTTCATCCCTTAAGGAATCAATCAGGAAATCTCTCTCTCTCCATCTGGAGTCATCCTGGCAAGAGGAAGTAACCAGCATCCTTCCTGAGAGCAGACTGGATCTTAAATAGTCTGACTGACCCTTCCGCAGCTTTACCCTAGGAGCATACACAGACGAACTTTGGCTATTGACAGCTGACTCATGAATATTTCTCGCAATCTAAAATGAGGGACACCTCCGAGAACCTGCATTCTCTCTTGGGAGAAAGGGAGCAATCTGTATTATGTCAAAACCCAGACTGTGTCTCCCTCAAACCACACTAAAACGTTAAAAGTTTGAACTAAAAATGCGGTGGAAAAAAAAAATCGTCCAATAAAACTAGTTATAGCACAAATCAAAAGAGAAACAGAGGGGGGGCCGGGCAGTGGTGCACCTGGTTAAGCACACATGTCACCATGCACAAAGACCCAGGTTTGAGCCCTGGCTCCCCACCTGCAGGGGGTACACCTCACAAGTGGTGAAGCAGGTCTGCAGGTGACTATCCTTCTCTATCTCCTGCCTCTCTCAATTTCTCTCTGTCCTCTTGAATAAAATGGGGGGGGGGGAGAAAATAAAGCCACTGGGAGCAGTAGATTCCAAGCCCCAGGAATAACTCTGAAGGCAATAAATAAATAAATAAATAAATAAATAACACTCTGGCGTTTGATGTACTTTTAAAAGGTTGAAGTGCCATGAGGACATTATAGTCTCATTCCACGTTGAGCACACCAGAGAATTGCTTGAGATGGCCTCCAGCTGGAATCTGCTTTCCTCCTCTCAAGAAGTCCCGGCATGTCACTTATTTTCCTTTGCTGTGCACCTTAGGCAAGAATATAATGCACAAGACTGGAAGCATGATGCAGGACAACAGCTTGCTTACAGCAGAGGAGCAAAAATTAAAGACAACTGGAGTCACATGTGGTCAATTTGCTGGGAACAGTCATCCTAGTCATTTGTCTTACGAGGCTGCGGCAGAACCATAAAAGGAGCGCCAAGAAATTATGAGACCCACCTGAGCTTTGGAGCAAGGTATCGCCTAGATGCTAATCACCGAGTCTGTTTTCTTTCTTTTTTTTTTTCCTTCCTTGATGCCAGGATTATTGCTGGGGCTCCATGCCTGCACTGGGAATGCACTGTTTGAGGAGGCCTTTTTTTTTTTTTCTTCCCATTGTTGTTGCTTCTCCTGCTTCTGACCTCATGGAGGAACCTTGAAATCACACAGAGAATATTTAGGCAGTGCAGGACCTTCTCCTGTAGAAGACCCAGTCCCTCCTAAAACTTGGTCAATTCCAGAGAGAAAGGGTCCATTAGATTTCTGCTAAGAGCAATACTCTGATGATGTATCATTAGAGAAGTCAGGAAGTAAACGTGCAGCCAATTCTGTCAGAAGTTTTGTTGTAGTAGTTATTATTGATGTTGTTGTTGTTGGACAGGACAGAGAGAAATGGAGAGAGGAGGGGAAGACAGAGAGGAGGAGAGAAAGATAGACACCTGCAGACCTGCTTCACCACCTGTGAAGCGACTCCCCTGCAGGTGGGGAGCTGGGGGCTCGAACAGGGATCCTTATGCCGGTCCTTGTGCTTCACGCCACGTGCACTTAACCCACTGCGCTACCGCCTGATGCCCACTAATTCTTTCTTTATTTAATAGGATAGAGAGAAACTGAGAGGGAGATGGGAAGGGGGTGAGAAAGACACCTGAAACACGTGATTCCCCCTGTATGTGGGGACTTGGGGTTTAAACCTGGGTCTTTGCGCACTATAACACTATAACATATGTGTATCACCATCTGCCTCCCAGTCATATTATATACTTACTTTAATAAATGCCAGTCAAAATATCCTGAATAAAATAGCATGATCATTTTATTCATTAAGTGTCTGACCTTTATAGTGTCAGGAAATTGTAGGCTTCTGGAAACATGGGTCCAATGGCCAGGTCACGTGAGTTTTTTATTATTATTAGTGATTTAGTATTGGTTTACATGTTTATGAGGTCATAGAGGTATAATTCCACACTGTTCCCACTACCAGAGTTCTGGATCCCCACTCCCTCCATTGGGAAGTGCAGTAGTTTTCCCAAGGTCACACATACAAGGTGAGTATTATTTCTAGGACTATCTGTCTATATCACTTGAGTTTTTAAGAGAAACTTGGAATCTGGACATTTATGTAAGTTTCCCAATTGTGAACCGAGTCATATCTATCTAAGCTTGGGCTCAAATGCCCTGACATAGTAGGTAGAAGAGATACTGGAATCTTCTAGCTTGTCTGCTTCTAGTCAAACCGAAGGGAGGTTTCTCGATTAACAATCAGGTTTTGAGGCCATCAAGACATGAAGATTTCTGGATGATGGGATTTTCCTGACTTCTGCTAAACAGTTTCAGTAAAGTAGCCATTATCTTTTGACAAGCCCGATTCATCAATGTCAGTTTGCCTCAGACCTCCAGCACCCTGTTGGGTGGCTGTTATCCCACTGAAGCAACATTTCTGAAACTAAAGCCCAGGAAGCCTCAGCCACTCACCTGAGGCTACACACACAGTAACTAGACTCAGCACAGGTTTACGGACTCCAGATTCCTGTGTGTCTCCATCAAAAGCCATGCGGTCCAAGTGCAGGCGAGGGAAGAAGGAGGTGGCTTCTTCTCTAGGCTCTTTAGGGGCTTCCTCCTGTTCCCATGGCAGACAGTCATGGAAAGCTCCTTCTGCGTGGGCCTGGCCTCTCCTGAATGTGCTTCCCACCTCCCCTTTAGCAGACCTGATTACTATAAACAGACTGTTTGATTGAAAGTGAGGTTTCAAGCTGTGTGCTGGTAGGAACTGCATGTTAAGTCTAAAGAGTTTGATTACAAGTGTTTTGGAGTGATTCGAGTGTTTACACAGTGTAAAAGTTTATATTTTGGTGAAGTAACTGACCCTTTCTCTCAGCCTAGCCTCCTCTGCAGACTCTCAAAACTCAATAACCGGGAGTCGGGTGGTAGCGCAGCAGGTTAAGCGCAGGCAGCATAAAGCGCAAAGACCGGAGTAAGGATCCCGGTTCGGGTCCCCAGCTCCCCACCTGCAGGGAAGTAGCTTCACAAGTGGTGAAGCAGGTCTGCAGGTTGTTAGCGAGCAAAAATGAAACCACCATCCACTGCAAGGAAGCAAAAGATGTTTATTTACGAATTCGAATCCGGGCCGAGTGGTGATTGACAGCAGTCTACCAGCTCGACCCTGAACAAGGCTCAAACCACACAATTTATAGGATTTCTGAGTACATTCTGGGTGGAGAATATGCAAAACTAGAATTCTATCACACACTCAATAGCATTTTACAGAAAACGCAGGATCCAATCATTTCAGACATTGCCATGCCCTAAGCAGCCTATAAGAATTGTCTAATTTCAAGCCTTTATGCAAAATAGGGTCACCACACTTTCTCATTGTCTGCCAAGACCACCTGGCTATCAGCTCCCTCGACCTTGAGCAAGTGGTTGGGTTTCAAGGACTTGGTTAGGCTAGCTATTCTCTTTAAGACAAACAACAGGTGGCTTACATCTTGGTGTGTGGGTTTTGTCTAGCCCCCTTTATACAGGAATTTTCCACTGCAGGCAGAAAAGCAACTATAGTTACAACTCATGCTTAAAATTTTACTTAAAGCAAATCTAGAGTTACTGCTTCTAACACAGGTGTCTATTTTTCTCTCCCCCTCTCTGTCTTCCCGCCCTCTCTCGATTTCTCTCTGTCCTATCCAACAACAACGACACTAATAACACCAACAATAAAAACTGCAACAATAAAACAACAAGAGCAACAAAAGGGAATAAATAAACATTAAAAAAAAATAAAGTTAAAAAAAAAATCAACAACCATGAAAAGGAACCACACTATGGTGACTGGTCACCCAGGACAACTGAGGCATTATTTCTAGTCCCTGCCTCAAAGAGAGAAATTCTTTCTGCTCCTGAGCCCATAGAGGGCAGTCAGAGCTTCTCAGGCTTTGACTTCAGTGGCTTTGGAATCCCACTGGTTCCAACTCAGACTCACTCCCATCATGAGATGAGTAGTTAAAATCAACCACTGCTGTGCTGTTAGAGGAGAATTTAGGGCAAGATGTAGGCATTACAGAAATGCCTGGGACTCAGACCTTTCGTCACTAAGACCATTTGTTTCCCTTCACTGAGAGGGACAGGAGAGGAAGGAGAACTAAGAAGGAAGCAATTATCAGGGGATAGATGTAAACATGATTTAGAAATGAAGAAAAAGTGGGGACTTAGAACGTTTCACCTGGAGGACACAACCAATAGAAAAGTCAGGGCATTGAAACAGACCAGTGAGAAGTACCACATCTCAGGAGAAACTGCACCACTTGAGTCCTGGGAGTGAAGAGATGAGAGAGGCAAAAGGCAAAAGAGGAAGGGGCGGAAGGGCTGAACTTCTACCAGACCATTCACTAAATAACTTCCAATCCCACAATTCCTAGTGAGTTTACATCTGTCAGTCATATGTTAATTACATATATATCCCATAATTCCTTTTGCTTATGGTCAGTTAGCCAAGGTATTCCCGACACATTTAATTTTTAGCTTAGGCCTCTACAAGCAGAGTAAGACAGAGCATCTTTTTCCGACTCAGTTTGTCATTATGAGGACACCTTACCCTTATAAAGTCTAAGCAGATGACCTGTCCTTTTAGGGTCATGGTGTCAGAATAGGAACCAGATTCTGTCTGGGTGAGAGATCCCTCTCATAGCAAATTTATCAGAGTTCTAGCAAGACAAATGCTAACGTGCAAAGCCCCAAAGCTCTTGCTACCCCCTCCACACACACACATAAAAAGAAATGATTCAAACTTACTTTCTTCCTTTGCTTCCTCTCCAGAGGGAATACCCACTGAGTTTAGACCTCCCTGGAAATAACTGGCAGAAGCAAGTCAGTCCTTCAGGCCTTGTTCATGACTGTTTCTTTCTTAAAGAGTCAGGATATGTGGAGAGAAAGGAGCTCTGCTCCATTGCTGGTGGGAATGCAAACTGGTACGGCCCCTTTGGAAGACTGTAGGAACAGCCCTTAAAGAAATAAAAGTGCAATTACTTTAGGATTCAGCAATACCTCTCTTAAGCAATTATCCATAGGACTTGGAAACACGAATTCAAAGAGATATATACACCTCTATATTCATAGCTGCATTATCCACAGTAGCCAAAGAATGGAAGCAACCTAAATGCCCATCAGCAGATGACTGGCTAGAGAAGTTATGGGATAGAGACTCCATGGAATATTACATAATAATAATAATAATAATAATAATAATAATAAAATGATACTCTGCTCTTTGGAACAAAATGAATGGAACTGGAGATGATTATGACTGGTGAAATAAGTAAAGAGATGAAAGACAGATACTCGAGGGTATTCCACTCCTATGTGGAATCTCGAGAACTGATACATGTGAACTTGAGAGAAATTAAAAATAAATAAATAAACCAGAATCAAGCAAACCACTTCTAAGACTCATGAGAACTATATGGTTATCTTTGGGAGGTGGGAGGGTAGGGCTACAAAATTCTTTTTTTTTTCTTTTTGTGATTTTAAAGAATTTATTTATTTATTAATGAGAAAGATAAGAGGAGAGAGAAAGAACCAGACATCACTCTGGTATATGTGCTGCCGGGATTGAACTTGGGACCTCAAGCTTGAGAATCCAATGCTTTAGCCACTGCGCCATCTCCCGGACCACGGGATACAGAATTCTAGTGGTAGTTGACGTGAGGAACTATACACTGAAATCTTACAATCTTGTAACCAACTATTAACCACAAATCAAAAAATAGAAAAAAAAAGTGTCAGGAGAAAGAGTGTCAGGGTTGTCTCTCCGTGATGACTGATAAACCCACTTACCAACACAAGAGAGAACACATCTCTCTGAGGATGCTCAAAGGCCATGGCACAGATAAATTGACACTTAGCTGAGTGTTTTAAAAATCATAACTAGTTTTGAACCACACGGATGCCTAAAAATGTCCTTTTCGGACTTCAGAAGCCAATAGAAAACATGTAATGGATATTTAAGAAAACTGTGGATGAAATCATCTTCAATCCACACAGCTGCCTTTGTTGGGGGTTTTATAAAGCAAGCCTCCACAGTATAGTCTTGTTGATTCCGCTACTGTCATTTATGGTTCACGTCTAATTTTATGCTGTTTCCCTTCTCTGCACTCCCCACTCTGTGGAGTCTCCAGTTCTTTGTCACTGTTTGCTCATGGGATGGCAGCACAGTGATAAAAGAACATTCTTCCAGTCCTTCTCTGTAGGCTGGTGAGGTGTATAGGGTTCTAGATGAATGTCAAGAAGCCTAAATTTCAAATTCTGAACCCACTGACCTTGAGCTATTTGCTTAACCCCGCCATAAACTCAGTTAACTATCTCCTGCTAATAAATTATCTTTTTTTGGAAGTCGGACGGTAGCGCAGCGGGTTAAGTGTACGTGGCACAAAGCACAAGGACCAGAGTAAGGATCCTGGTTCGAGCCCCCAGCTACCCACCTGCAGGGGAGTCACTTCACAAGCCGTGAAGCAGGTCTGCGGGTGTCTATCTGTCTCTTCCCTTCTTTGTCTTCCCCTCCTCTCTCCATTTCTGTCTGTCTTATCCAACAACGATAACATCAATAACAACAACAATAATAACTATAACAACAATAAAAAAACAAGGGCAAGAAAAGGAAATAAATATTTAAAACATAAGTAAATAATCTTTTTTATTTTTTAATTGGGATTCATAGTTTACAGTAAGTACAAGTTGTTGATACCTATGTAAAGGTGCTCAGTTTTCTGCAAAACACTCTCGCCCCCAGCCTCAATCCTCCTCAACATCATGCACCAGGACCTGACGGCTTCCCACCCACCCACTTGCTGTTTGGTGCAATACACCAAATTCCAAGTTCTACTTTCTGTTTCCCCTTTCTGTTCTTGTTTCTCAACTTCTGTCCATGAGTGTGATCATTTCATACTCATCCTTCTCTTTCTGGCTTATTTCCTTTAACATGGTCCCTTCAACTCCATTCAAGAAGGTGATTCCCTCATCCTTAATAAGTCTGTCCAGTGTCACAGTATTCCCGTGCGGTATACCAGGGACTTGAACCTAAGTCATCTGCATGACGCAGCAGGCACCCTCCCAGGTGAGGTTTCTCTTGAAGTAAGTGCACACACATCCACACACCTGCCTATCTCCCCACTCCTCTGCACATAGGCTCCACCACTCTGGGTTAACTCACCCTCCACCTCACCCATCCACCCAGCCCTTCCATGGATACGAGATACACACCCCTTCCTCTGTCAAACCCCCTCAACCACCCAGCAGTAGCTCTGGGCCCTGGTGTCTCCTCATGACCTTGTGACACCTTCTCTAGTAGGACGCTCTTCATGCGTGCTTTCTGTGAGCATCAGCGTGACACCGACTGTGAGCCAGCCCTGGGAGGGCCTAGCCGGGTTGACGGGGCTAAATGGGGCATCATCTTAGGAATCAAGGAACTTGTTACTGAGGAGACCGGCCAGAAAACGGCTTATATGCGACTTATAGCTTCTAATGTCTCTCCTGAAAAAGGGTCTAAAAAAAACACTTAGTTACCCATTGGGGCCAAGTTTTCATTTTTTGAAAAGTTGGTTCTTCAGGTGAGGTTTTGCTCTATGTACTATTATAGTTTTCATCAAGGCAGACTCTGGCATGGCATAGAAGGTCCAACCGTCTTTAAGATGTTGTATAGAATGCCTTCAATCTCTCTTATCCATCATTTCTCACTTGCCTGCAGGCAAACACACACCTTCTTTGGCTGAATATTATCATTTTTAGCTCCCTGTCTTTAAATAAAGTGTGTTTGGCCATTTATGATTTTTCAGATACAAGCACTTTTGTATTAACATTACTCCATGAAAAGATGAGACTTTAATCTCACTGCCCACAAGTGCCCCTTCGGTCCTACCAATACTTTCATTGTGGTTTTGAGAGAACCAGTGTTGATAACGTAATGATTTTATTACAATACAAATTCAAAAATTTATTGCCCCTGGAGCTGGTTTTAACCTTTAAAAATATTTGCATAGCACACTCTGTTCCTGTCATTAATTTAAGATGAGACTTGAGCCGTTATTATAAACTTCCTCCCCAAAAATCTAGATTTACTCAGAGCTCTTTCAGGTCAATCTTCCCCAGGAAGCTCTCTGCCAGAGTCTTGAGCTATGTTCAAGGCTGGAGTAATAACCCCCTGTGCCCAGATACAACTGGAGTTTCGGGGCTGCCTCTCACCAGACATTCGCAGCCCCTTGAACCCTCTTTATAAGATTTCATTGCCTGTATCCAATGTCTTCTTCATTATAGATGGCCCCACTTTTAGCAGAGCAACTTCTCTGGTATCTTTTTTAAAAGGGTATTTTTGGTAGACCACTCACCTTGGGATACACGAAGCCCTGGGTTCCAGCTTCATTACCACATGGGAGCACCATGAATAGTACTGAGGGGAGACCCATGGGTGGTGGAGCAGTGCTATAGTGTCTCCTCTATCTGTCTCTCTAAGAGAAATCATGAAAAACCCATCCCAAGTAGGCCACTCAGTGGTGGTATTGAGCATGTGTGGCAATAAAGAAATAAATTCAAAGGGTGACTGAAATACTTTGTACATATGAAAATGTCTTGCTCCACTCCATCATTTCTTGGGTTCACTCCCCAGCTACTCATTCTTCTTCTTCTAGCGTTTGCCCTTCTTCCATAGCCAGTCAACAGCATCAGGTTGAGCCTGATGTCTGCTTGTTGCTGGCTTTGAAAGTGACTGGAATCCATGTGGATTCAGTCGGCTAGGAAGGATCGTCAGTTTCCCCAATAAATGGGTACTCACAGGATGCTCATGAATGAAGTAAAGAAACAAACCAAAGCTACAGCTGTCTCTGTTTCTCTCTCCCTGTCTATCACCCATTTCCTCTCTCAGTTTCTCTCAGTCCTATCAAATAAAATAGAAAAGAAATAATTTAAAGAGAAGAGAATGGTTACTAATAGCAGCAAATTTGTAATGCTGGCACCCAGTCATTCAGCCCCTGCTTTATTCCTGATGGTAACTCTAAAAAAATAAAAATGAAAGAAAGAAAAAAGGGTTGGTAAAAGGGGAAGCAAGGTCCTGTTAGGTCCAATCTGGAAATAAAGGGTCCCATCACATGGAACGAATCACTGGGCCGTAGTGGTCTACCCTTTGTAATATTTTTCAGATGTCATCATAAAGTAATACCGTCTCCTGGAGGTTTGCAAGATAGGCTTCTAATTTTATCTTTTTCTGAAGGTCTATGTTATAGGCTCAATCTCCTCATTTATTTTTCCATCCATATGTTCACTCATTTATATTTATTTATTTATTTATTTATTTTCACCAGAGCACTACTCTGGCTTATGGTGGTGCAGGGGATTGAACCTGGGACTTTGGAGCCTCAGGCATGAGAGTCTCTCTCTTTTTTTTAAATTTCTTTATTGGGGAATTAATGTTTTACATTTGACAGTAAATACAATAGTTTCAACATGCATAACATTTGCCAGTTTTCCCATATAACAATACAACCCCCACTAGGTCCTCTGTCATCCTTTTTGGACCTGTGTTCCCCCCCAGCCCCACAAGCCCCGGAGTCTTTTACTTTGGTGCAATACATGAGAGTCTCTTTGCATAACTATTATGCTATCTACCCTCTGCCCGTTCACTCAGTTATTTACTTTACAATTTATTTGGGAGTTAGTGGTTTAAGGTATAGTTGTTGACATATGGTCACATCGATGCCCCAAGATCCTTTTCACACCCTCGCAAACCCTCTCTCCCGGGTCTTTTGTTTCGGTACAGAACACCCTGCCCAATCCAAGGTTCATTTTGGGTTTTCCTTTTCTGATTTTTTTTTTCTTGGGTTCCACTTATAAGTAAGATCATCTGGTATTTGTCTTTCTCTTTTTGACTTATCTTACTTAACATAATGCATTCAAGACCCATCCAAGGTGAAGAAAAGTTTATGCTGTCATCCTTTTTGATAGCTGAGGAGTATTCATATATAATCAATATATATAATAGTACTAGGAAACAAGTGTATCTATGAGAGCAAGATGGATTCTAGATTGCTCACTTAGTAACATTAGATTTATCTCCAGAGCATATGTAAGAAAGTTTTGGCAGTGGGAGTCGGGCTGTAGCGCAGCGGGTTAAGTGCAGGTGGCACAAAGCACAAGGACTGGCGTAAGGATCCCGGTTTGAGCCCTGGCTCCCCACCTGCAGGGGAGTCGCTTCACAAGCAGTGAAGCAGGTCTGCAGGTGTCTATCTTTCTCTCCCCCTCTCTGTCTTCCCCTCCTCTCTCTATTTCTGTCCTATACAACAACAACAATGACAATAATAATAACTACAACAATAAAACAACAAGGGCAACAAAAGGGAATAAATAAATATTTTTTAAAAATTAAAAAATATGTTAAAAAAAAGAAAGTTTTGGCAGGCCAGTGGGGAGCCCTGGAGCAGAGGAGCCCATTCAGAGGAACTGTGACTCCAGCAACAGGCCTTACTCATTGGTCAAGGGCAGTGGATAGCAAACAAAGAAACAAGGTGATGGTTTTCTATCTGGACCATTACTAATCATGCTTCTCATAGTTGGAGATAAAAGAAAGAGCACATTCACATCACTGCCATAGTTAACCTTTGGCAGCAATAATGCATTGAGCTATGCTTTGATGCCACACTATTTAATCAAGGAGTCTGCAGACCTTAGCAGAAAAACTATCTAAAACAGCCTGGGGGTATAGACCAACCCGCCAATTATCCAGGCCCAGCACAGAAGCCATTATAGAGGCCAAAACTCCTATCTTCTGCACCCCAAAAGAATTTTGTTCCATACTCCCAGAAGGGTATATGATAGGGGAAGATGACCAGAGGGCTCTGAACCTCAATTACATCAGGACTTGAAATGTTTATTACCAGAAAATTTGTTTTTATAGCATCACTGAAAGGAAGGTGAATCTGGTAAACACCAGAGAAAGCCAGGCCTGGTTTTTCTTATGTGAGAGAGAAGAGGAAAAAAAGAAAGGATACTTGGAAGTAGTAATAGGTGGAGGGGTGACTTAAAAAGTAAGTGAAGGCAGGTCTCAGGCAGAAGTTATAAAACAAGATCAGAAGAGGGAGTAGGGCGGTAGCACAACAGGTTAAGCACATGTGTAAGGATCCCGGTTCGAGCCCCCGGCTTCCCACCTGCAGGGGAGTTGCTTCGCAGGTCTGCAGGTGTCTCTTTTTCTCTCCCTGTCTCTGTCTTCCCCTCCTTACTCCATTTCTCTCTGTCCTATCCAAAAATGACAACAAGAGCAACAAAAGGGAATAAATAAATTTTTTTAAAAAAATTTAAAAAAAGATCAGAAGAGAAAACACAAGTAGAACCTGAACTGGAAATGGGGTATTGCACCAAAGTAAAAGATTCTGGGGTGGGTGGGGAGAATACAAGTATAAAAAGGATGACAGAGGTCCTAGTGGGGGTTGTATTGTTATATGGAAAACTGAGAAATGTTATGCATGTACAAACTATTGTATTTACTATTGAATGTAAAATATTAATTCCCCAATAAAGAAATTTTAAAAAAGGAAGTGAAGGCAGGAGCATAGAAAAAACTGGACAAAAAACATAAATATAGACATAGTGGTTACAGACATGAACTCAACCCACATCTGTGACCTTGGGACAACTACTGCACTTTCCACTGGAGGGGATAGGGATGCAGAACTCTGGTGGTGGGAATGGTGTGGATCTATATTATTGTCATTGCATATTTTTATAAGTCATTATTAAATCACTAATAAAAATTAAAAGAAAAGCTCTGTATGGTCCAAGAAGGATGACAGAGGACCTAGTGGGGATTGTACTGTCATATGGAAAACCAAAAAATATTATGCATTTACAAACTATTGTATTTACTGTTGAATATAAAACATCAATTCCCTGCTGACACTTACGCGGGGTGACTCTCAGCAAGGAAGGTAAATTTACTGGTTCTCCTTCGCGAGCTCAAGGGCTCAGTGATATAGGCAAGAGACACCGGGGAGAATTGGAACACTCTTGTTTATTTGGGGGTGGGCTTGGGTTTATATAGGGATGCAGACAAAGAACATTTTTCAAATACGTCAGAAATTACAGGTTTCTTAAAGGTCAGCTTGCCCCTATGGTAGGGGGCTGGTATGACAAGAATTGATGCAGATACATAAAGGTCAAGATAATTAGTCTCCTGATGCAGGCATTTAATTACCCAAAGGCGTTTGAGAGGAGAATAGGGGTTAAACCAGTAAAGGTGAGATAGAGAGAAGATAAGGAAGGTTTGATGCAAATTAAGGACATCAAAGGGCACTGTTAGAAGTGTGTGATAAGGTGTGTTCTCCTTTGTGATCAGAAGGTGAGGTGAACTTTGAGTAAAGGAACCTTAAAGCAGGCAGCCATGTGGCCTGCAGTTAGTGGGGAGAAACAGTGAGATCTCTGTGGGCTTGAGAGTCTGATAAGGGGAAACTGAGTCTGAGAGATATTTTTCCCCTTTGCTCATCTCTTGTGAGAGAGGCTAACAAGGGGGTGTCTTTCCAGACCTCCATCCAAGGAAGGGGGGAGTTTTCCCTAAGCTCTACCAAGCTTACACATAGTCCCACAATTCCCCAATAAAGAAATTAAAAAAAAAAAAGAAAAGAAAAGCTCTGTACACTACAAAAGACTCTTCCTCCAAGTAACATTCTCAGGAATAGACCAAGGCAGGCGCCTCTGAGGCCCCTTCCCATGGGCATCAATTCTGCTCTGCAACTATCCGATCTGCCTGTGCAATTTCTCCTCCTTCCAATTTCAGAAGCCTCAGTTACTACTTCTGCAGTTTCTGAAAGTGCCGAGTTTGTGTTTGTCCCATTAAGAAAAAGGTCGCCATTTCTAATTTAACCTCAATATTTAGGGGGGTTGCCAGATTTCTCAGGTTGGGGGGCACTGACCAGGGAAATTACATTATCAGGTGTTTTGTGAAGTGATACCTATTTTATTTTCAAACGTGGGTGAGGTGATTATTTCTAAATCCATTCCTTCCCCTGACTTTCACCTTACTCATTGCCTTCAGGTGGTGCAATTATTCCAAAGCGCAGTCAGGGAAAGAAGAACCAAAATCAAGTGCTTGCTTCTGGGGAGAAGTCTAATTCCATTTGTTCTAGTCTAGGTCAATTAGAGGGAAATGTGAAATAGAAGCATAGACTTTCCTACAATTCAGCAATTTTTAATCCAACCCAAGTTTTGCTTAGAAAAGTGTTATTGTGGGTCTTCTGTGGCTACAAAACAGAATAAATTTCAGCTCCTAATGACAGTAGCAGTTCTCCTCTTCAAAACTGTGTGTAACAAGGGGAGGGACTGCATACACTTTTATGACTTCTAGTACTTCATGTAACAACTAGAATATAAAAAATGTGTTAAGAATCCTTTGCTGTGTTGGTGCTCACGTGGAGTGGCTCCAACCAGGAGGCAAGCTGTTGCCTTCCGCTACTGGCTCTAGTGACCACGTATAAAGAAGGAAGCACCAGGAGAGATCATTGTAGGAGCCTCTGTTTATTTAGGGTAGAACACAAGGCTTTATAGCAAACAGAACAAAGGACCTTTCTCACATATGTCAGAAATGACAGGTTTCTTAAAGATCAGCTTGTCCCTCTAGTGGGGAGGGGTAGCAATGACAAGAATTGATGTGATACCAGAAGGTCAGAACAATTAGTCTCCATGATGCCAACATGTTAATTATCCAGAGGTATTAAGAAAAACATAGTGGCTAAACCAGTAGGGAGAGATCAAACAGAGAGAGACAAAGCTTGATGTAAATCATAGATATCAAAGGAAAGCAAGAAGATAGATGTGGGTGGTCTCACTGCCAAGTCACTGGAAGGGATGTATGATAGAGTGTGTGTTCCTATATGATCAAAAGGTGAATTTATAGTGAACGTGTGAACTTTGACTATAGTGAACATTGAGTGAACCCTCAAGGAGGTAGCCATTGGGCCTGCTAGCAGGGGGAACTAAGTGTGAGAGGTTTATAGGCTTTCTGTGGGCTTGAGAGACTAACAAGGGGAAACTGTGTCATGGAAGACTTTTCCCTCTTAGCTCATCCCCATATGGGAGAGGCCAACAAATGGGGTGTCTTTCTAGACCTCCATCCAAGCTTTCACATAGTCCTACATTGCTGGAATGAAATAATATATTTCTTCTAGGAACTAAGTCATGGTTTTCAAAAAGCCACAAGCCGAGTCTTCTTGAAGGTCAAGTATTTTCATGGAAAAGAGAGACCAGCTGTAAAACACTTTCAACTAGGGATTTGTGTGCAGTGAAAGAGGTTCCCTTGTGGGGTATAAGCACATGAAGGACAGTTGAGGGGACTGTGTCTAGATGGGCCACCCCTTAGTTGACCACAAGTACCAAGTGGGAGGAGCATTAACCCCCATTAAGTTCTTTGTTGTCATTTTGTCCTACAGAAATGACTCCTTCTCATCCATTCTTTCTCACCAACTTGCCTACTAAGTTCTGAAAGCAACAAAACTAGTTCTAGTGAAAATGCGTCTTGCTAGTAATTTATAGTGGTATTATAACCACAAAGTTGTGGGCTAGACCATCATCTGTTTGGCAAGCAACTATTCAAGATAACACATTCACTAATTACTCCAGTTAGACATTTCCCCAGCTCATATATATGGAACCTATGCCATGAGGTAAGTCAGGTTCCAAGTACTGGAAGTATAACATTGGACAAAATGGAAGCTTACACAGTCTATGTTTTTCTCATTCCTGAATGTACCTTTTATTAAAAAAACTTATCAGTGATTGAGTATTGATTTATAAAGTTACATGTCAACAGGGGTATAAATGTACTTTATTCCCACCAACAAGGTTTTGGATGGCCATCGCCCCACTGCGACCCACCACATGGGCCAGCCATAATCTCTGCAACTCTCTGTCTACATTTATACATAACTGTGCCACTTTTCTTCCTCATCCAATCATCTCTTCCCCTCTGAACCTTTCCTTCCTCTCTCTCTGGGTGCTGATGGAGATATACAGAATGAGGCAGAAAGGAGGGAAGGCACCAACAGCACTACTCTAATACAATATAGGTAAACCTCCTAAAAGTGGTGGTTCCAGGCTTGAGCCCAGGTCTTCAGGCATGGAAACACGTTTGCTCCACTGGAGGAGCCATCACCTGGCCTCAGAAGTAATAAAAATGTTCTCATTCATTTTCAGGTGGGTATTAAGATCTCTTTATATATATATATATATATATATATATATATATATATATATATATATATTATATAATTTATAAAAGGGAAACACTGACAAAAACCATAGGATAAGAGAGGTACAACTCCACACAATTCCCACCACCAGAACTCCATATCTCATCCCATCCCGTGATAGCTTTCCTATTATTTATTCCTCTGGGAGCATGGACCAAAGTCATTGTGGGATGCAGAAGATGGAAGGACTGGCTTCTGTAACTACTTCCCCACTGAACATGGGCTTTGACAGAATAGTTTTTTAAAAATAAATTAAACCTTTTCTTCCTTCCTTCCTTTCTTTCTTTCTTCCTTTCTTCCTTCCTTTCTTTCTTTCTTTCTTTCTTTCTTTCTTTCTTTCTTTCTTTCTTTCTTTCTTTCTTTCTTTTGTTGCCCTTGTTGTTTTATTGTTGTAGTTATTAATGTCGTTGTTGTTGGAGAGGTGAGGGGAAGACAGAGAGGGGGAGAGAAAGATAGACACCTGCAGACCTGCTTCACCGCCTGTGAAGCGACTTCCCTGCAGGTGGGGAGCCGGGGGCTGGAACCGGGATCCTTACTCCGATCTTGCGCTTTGCACCACATGCGCTTAAACGGGGGCACTACCACCCAACTCCCAGAATAGTTTTTTTTTTAAGCTCTTCGATTCCATCCAGTGGGATTACATGACAATGATATGCAAGTGGTTCAAGTTGCAAAGTGAAAACTGTCCACATGAATGTGGCAACACAGAGACCAATGTATTAGGAGATGGTTGCTAGAGACTGGGCAGCGGCACACTGAGTTAAGCGCACATAGTAAGAAGCACAAGGACAGGCACAAGGATCTGAGTTCGAGCCCCCGGCTCCCTACCTGCTGGTGGGGGAGTCACTTCACAAGCGGTGAAGCAGGTCTGCAGGTGTCTATCTTTCTCTCCCCATCTCTGTCTTCCCTCCTCTCTCCGTTTCTCTCTGTCCTATCCAATGAAAATGAAAAAGATGCCCAATTATGGTGCTGAGCCCAGTGATATCCATAGAGGCAAAATTAATAAATAAAATTAAAAAAAAGAGTGGCTCCGTGAATAAATAACTTAAAAAAAAAGGTTAGTTACTGAGGACAATTCTCCCACTGGAGCAGAAATGTGACAACTCTGGTATGCCCTCCCCAATGTTACTGGGTATGACTTTTGCCTCTGGCTGCCTCCTGCAAGTTACAGAAATTTCTACAGATTCTAGCAACTCTTATTTTGAAATGTTTGTTTACTTATTTGAGAGAAAGGCCATAATACTCCTCAGCTCTGCCATATGATAGTGCCAGAGATTGAGCCTGGGACCACCCTGTCCACAGTCATGCCAACCCTATGCTCTAAGACCTTGAGATGTCTTCCCAATCTCTTTGAAAAAGTGTTTATTTGTGTATTTATTTATTGGCTAGAGTCAGAGAGGAGGGGGACAGAGAAGGGGAGAGAGAAAGAGAGACACCCAGCATTGCTTCACTATTCATGAAGCTGCCCAGGTAGGGGCTGGGGCATTGAACCCAGGTCCCTGTGCACTGTAACATGTGCTCTCAGCTGGGTGTGCCTCCACGTCAGTTTGTTTAAGTTCACTGAAAACCCAATCTGTAAGCACAATGTTTGAAGGCACAAATAATCCCTGTGTAAATATTAAGCCCCACAGTGAATAATGCTTTGAATCTTAATGAGAACCTCAGGTGGCTGAGGGATCAGTTTTTGCATTAAAGGATGTCTAGAGATCCACCTCCTGGCTGAGCCTCATGCCACTTGCCAGGTCACTGACTCTCTCTTCAGACGTTCTGCCAGGTCAGACTTTGCTGCAATTCCTAAGGCTTCAAGTGTGGTTCTGATTAAACTGTAGAGCTCAGCTCGGTCAGGGCACACAGCTGGGGATGGATCTGATGCCTGCAAAGACTCCCTCCCTTGGGCTGCCACCTCTCCCTAGCTGCTCTGACAGGTGGCAGGAGGAAGAGGGTTTTCCATCATCAATCAACACCAGGCCCTCAATGCATCTTTGGCTGTCCTCCATAGGCTGCGTCTTGTTAAAATGAAAGGTTGTCAATCTCCAACTCCAAGAACTTCTGCAGTGAGGGTGTCAGAGATCTGGTGCCGGGAAGGGACCAGCCAGGACTGAGGGTGTCACTGGACAGTGAGAGGGGGGACTAGGAATGAAGGAAGAAAGAGACTTAGGTCAATGTGAATTTTTTGTTGATAGATATTGCACACCAGACTAGTTAACCTGATGGATCAGGTTGACATTTTGAAACTGCTGTATTACTTTCTTAGGTTAGTGTGTGTGTGTGTGTGTGTGTGTGTTTCACCTAATGGTTCTATGAATTACTGAGTGTGTTAAAATTATGAGGCAAGCAGAGTCAGGGGTATAGTTTTAACATAGTAGCCAGAGGAGATCTTGACAAGGCCAACTAGAGTCTCAAGCAAGATGAGCATCAAGAGACCCCAGTCATGGGGAGCACACCCTAGGACAGGTTGGTGAGCCTTATATAGGGTCTCAGGGCTATTTCTGGATTGTTGGTCTTAGATGTATGGTCTGTTCAGAGATATTTCTGGCGGGATGTACCCAGTGCAGGCAGGAGTGAGTCTTCCTGTGTGGGGAGGGTTCTGCTGGTTCTCCTTCAGTGTGTTTCAGTGAGAGAAGATCTTTCTGTGAGGGTGGGGGTCAGATCTCAGCACATTTCCTTCAGAGTGGAAAGCTAAAGGCTCCAAATACAGCTACAGATCTATTTTTCCATTCCACTTTCTGAGTTTTCTCTCAATGTGCTTTTGAAATTCTGATATGAACTTCATACACAGTTAAGACTGGTATCTTCCTGAGAAGTCAGCTGTCATCATGAATTTTATTCTGACATTCCAGCTTTCTGACAACTGTTATTTTCACAGTGTGTGTTTTTATCTTTGCTTTTAACATACTTGCCTTTTCATTAAAAGATAATTTCTTGCAGGGAGCATATAATAATTGAATTTTACATCTATGATTCCACTTTAACAATCTCTGTGTTTAAAGCACTTACATTTAATTGCATGTCTGCAAGGTTGAATTTAAAGCTTTCATCATGCATTTTGTTTGCTATTATTCCAACATGGCCTTTGCTCCTCATTTCTAATTTTTTAAAAGAATTTATTATTTATTCATTTTAATATCTTTATACTTCTAATATTCATTTATTGGATAGAGACAGAGAGAAATTGAGAAGGGGTGGGGCAATAAAGAGCCCACAGCCTCTGAGGTCTGAGGCCCTAAGCAGTCAGAAAGCAGACATCACAAGGGCCTTTGAAAGTGGTTTACTGACCAGTACCTGCTTCAGCGTGTGCAAAGTGCAAGTCCAGATGCCCTTCCGAAACCTTCACAAGGTCTTTAGCAAAGAGTCCAACATGCAGACACAGCATTTGAATAGGTCGTTTCAGGCCTCATTAAATCAAGATTCTGAAAGTTTGAGTGGCAAGAATAAGGTAACTGTTGCAAATCCTAATGTTTCTCTCTTTCTCCCTGGAATACTGAACACGAAGCAAAACTGTGGCGTGGAGCAAAAGAATAAAAGTTTTAATTTTGTTAAGATAAAGTTCTCAATTTCTACCCCTTAGAGGAGGGGTATTTTATATTATAAGAAATCTTTGCCTTCTCTGAATCATCATTTATTCCCTCATGTTTTGGTTTTAGTTTTTTATATTCATATCTATGACCCATTCTGAGTTAAGTTTGTTTAAAGAAATATGTTATATATCATGAATTGCATGGTACAGATAGGAAAAAAACCCAACATGAAATAGCAAGTAGGTATTAGGAGACAGAGAACATGGCTCTTAGATTTTATCTGAGGCAGCGTAATAAAGTTTGAGTTACCTGTAGAGAGGGGTCACACACACACACGCACACGCACACACACATGCACACACACGCACAGACACGTGCGCGCACACACACACGCACACATACACGCACATGCACACACACACAGACACATGCGCACACACACGCACATGCACACATACACACACATGCACACACACGCACAGACACGTGCGCGCACACACACATACACGCACATGCACACACATGCACACACACGCACAGACACGTGCGCACGCACGCACACACGCACACATACACACACATGGGGCCAGAAGTAGTTCATTGTATTCAAGAACAGGACTGGCATGTCTGAAGCTACAGAGATCCCTAATTCAAACCCCACTGCACTATGCGCCCGGGTTTAGTAGTGTTTGTCCTTTCTCTCCCTCTTCTCTTCCTCTTTCTCCCATAAACATACATGATTTTTTAAAGAAAAAAGAACAATGCAATCTTTTTTCTCTGTGCTATGCTTTTAAACTGAAAGCAAACAAAAAAAGTAAAGAGCATGTATAATGCAGTCCTCATCCCCCCCCCCCTCCCGAAAGTTTCCCTCAAGGAAAGGCTTTGGCATTAAATTAAATTAAATAATTAATTAATTAGCCAGCAGCCTTATTGCTGGCGCTCAGTGCCATTACCAAGAATCCACCACTCTAGGCAGCCATTTTCTCCTTCCCCCACTTTCTATCATTTGCTAAGACAGAGAGAAATTGAGAGGGGAGGGAAGACAGAGAGGGAGAGAGAAAGATAGACACCTGCAGACCTGCTTCACTGCACTTACAGCTTCCTCCGCTGGCTGCAGGTGGGAAGCCAGGGCTTGAACTCGGGTCTCTGTGCGTGGGAATGTGTACTCAGCTAGGTGCACTACTGCCTGGGCCCCGCAGTCTCTCTTAATGTGAAGATGCTGCCACTTTCTCCAGCTACCCCAGAGTTTTGCAGATGCAGTACTCGCATGAAGCCCTGTTTTTGCCCTCTTGGAAAAAAAAAAATCAAGTGGCCAGGCAGTGCTCCTGATTAAATAAATGCTCACACTACACTGCACAAGGACCCAGGTTCAAACCCCTGGTCCCCAACTACAGGCAGAAAGCTTTGCGAGCGGTGAAAAGAGCAGGTGTCTTTCCCTCTCTATCGACCCCTCCCCCTCTCAATCTCTATCTAATAAAATAAATACACATTAAATAAATACATACAGATAAAACAAACCTTGTTAATCAAAGGACAGGGCCTAAGAAATAAAAATCAAATTTCAACACTGGTAGCTAAACCACCAAACAACTAACAGCCTGGAATTCTATTAATATTTATTATTCTGACTGCTGTGTGCCATGTCCTCAGGCTGATTCTCATCCTCTGAGCAAACTTCTGTTTATTCTCTGCCAGGCAATTGTTAAGTTTCTGTCTCCTCTGTCAGTCAAACAGTGACACTTTAGTGACCCATTCCGTGACTTGATTTAGGAACCGGCTGCTGGAGCAATATATGGCAGCAAGAACCCAGGTGCTCCGGCCAGACGCATGATGAATGTGACCCACCTGGGGAACGAGTCCAGCTGGAGAGAAGGCTTTGCATGCCAGAGGCTCCTGGTTCATCTCCAGCGTCACATGGACCTGATACTCTGAGCGCTTGCTCCCCTCTCTCATCTATTTCAAAATTTTTTTTTAAAATCCTTTTTTCCAAATTGAAAAATCTCTAATGGGGGAGCAAGATTAGAATGAGGATACATGGAAGTGAAGTTTAAAGACTAGAGGATCAGAGAGCAGAGATGGGGGTCTTTCTGATGGATGGGGCTGAGGTGGGAACTCAGTTCAAGAAAACTGGTCTAAGGGACTGGGCCTAGGTGGTGCACCTGGTTAAGTGTAAATAGTACTAAGTGCAAGGACCCACACAAGCATCTGGGTTCGAGCCCCTGGCTCCCCACCTGCGGGGGGGGGGGTCACTTTACAACGGTAAAGCAGGTCTGCAAGCATCTACCTTTCTCTATCTTCTCCTCTCCTCTCCTCTCAATTTCTCTCAGTCCTATCCAATAAAATTGGGGGAAAAAAGTGGCCACCTGGAGCAGTGAATTCCTAGTGCTGGCACTGAGCCCCAGTGATAACCCTGGAGGAAAAGAAAAGAAAAACTCATCTAACCGCAGTTTCTTCCAGTGGCCTCCCTACTACGCAAAGGCACACCTCTCGTGGTCATCCTATTAGCTAGGGGATCCAGGACTTTGGAGAAAGGACAATACAGAGTCTAAATTGATCTATTAGTGATAGATCAGCACCTGTCCACACACCTCAGGAAAGCATGACTGGGACAGTCCTGAGTTGATCTTGATATTGAGGAGGGGAAGGCTTCTTTAAGCCTGGCTTAGGTGAGCATCAAGTAAGGGGTTCTGGCAAGTTAGGGCACCCCACTCTTCTCAGGGTCCTTCCCTGTATTTCTATGATCAAGTTCTTCCCTGTCAGTTGATGTTGGAGTAGCCCAAAGTTGTCTGTTTCTGCTAGACACATCAGAGGAGTGAAAACTCTGCATCTCAACTTCGGAGTGAAGGGAGAAACTGTATTTTGCAACTTTGGACAAAATAAGAAGAGGACTTTTGGGAGTCGGGCTGTAGCGCAGCGGGTTAAGCGCAGGTGGCGCAAAGCACAAGGACCGACATAAGGATCCCGGTTTGAACCCCGGCTCCCCACCTGCAGGGGAGTCGCTTCCCAGGCGGTGAAGCAGGTCTGCAGGTGTCTGTCTTTCTCTCCCCCTCTCTGTCTTCCCCTCCTCTCTCCATTTCTCTCTGTCCTATCCAACAACGACAACAACAATAATAACTACAACAATAAAACAACAAGGGCAACAAAAGGGAATAAATAAAATAAATATTTAAAAAAAAAAAAAAAAGAAGAGGACTTTTGTCCCTTGAAACATCCTGCTTCCTCCTTTTGCAGTGATTCCTTTATAATGTATGGCAGGGCTAGGCATCCGATATCTGAATGTACTCATTCTCCAGACTTTTTCTTTTTCCCAAGCAAAGGAGAGTGGGCATCCCCACCCCCAGCCCCCCAGCCTTTTCCTTCTCACCAGAGGAATTAAGCTCCTCCCCCTAGGAAGGCAGGCTTTGGGAATGGCTCTCTGAGGCTTTGTTTTACCTCAGCCTCTGGTACCAATTAGTGGCCTTCCTTAGCTCAGTTTCAATGTACCCACTTCCTGTTCAGCTTCTAGGAATCTCCTGCCCCCATGTCCCCCTCCTCACCCTTACCCAGTGACTGCCGAGCTAGTACCCAGAAACCTATGTAGCGAGCTCACAGGCTTCCAGAAGATGAAAAGTCAGAAATGCACATGTGAGACTCTCTTTGGGTGACTTTTTTTTTTTTCCAACTACTCTTGGGAAATCCCTGCCAAGTTACTTCTTTTCTTTAATAAGCACATTAATCAGTGACCTAGCATTGAATAAGTGTAACTTTACTCACTGCAGCCTGCACAAAGCAGCTGGAGCATAGAATGTGGCATGTCAAGAGCAAGTGGGAGAAGGAAATGTTTCCCATCAAGTCTTCTGAGTGGCTGCTTAGGAACCTGGGGTTTTGCTTCATAGAAAAATGCAATCATTTCCATTTTGTGTTTCTGGGCACCAAGTAGTGGCTCATCTGGTAGAAGTTATGTGTGAGGGTTTATCTGGGTTTGGGACTCAGTATGCACCTGTACTGAGGGGAGGGGGGAGTTGATGGTTGAGTTTGTTCCCCCACACATGTAAAAGTTTGTCACAGGTTATCTCAACAAAGAATTGAAGAGAGATCATGGTTTTCAGGAATTTTAAACTTTATTCAGGAAAATTGAGAACATTCACATGTTGGGCAGAGAGAGAGAGAGAGAGAAAGAGAGGGAGAGGGAGAGGGAGAGGGAGAGACAGAGAGAGAGAGAGAGAGAGAGAGAGAGAGAGATTCCCCTTACTCACATCTCAACAGAAGCTCACCTAGGGAGAGGGAGAGGGAGAGGGAGAGGGAGAGGGAGAGGGAGAGGGAGAGGGAGAGGGAGAGGGAGAGGGAGAGGGAGAGGAGAGGGAGAGGAGAGGGAGAGGAGAGGGAGAGGAGAGGGAGAGGAGAGGGAGAGGGAGAGGAGAGGGAGAGGAGAGGGAGAGGGAGAGGAGAGGGAGAGGAGAGGGAGAGGGAGAGGGAGAGGAGAGGGAGAGGAGAGGGAGAGGGAGAGGGAGAGGAGAGGGAGAGGAGAGGAGAAGGAGAGGGAGAGGGAGAGGGAGAGGGAGAGGGAGAGGGAGAGGGAGAGGGAGAGGGAGAGGAGAGGGAGAGGAGAGGGAGAGGAGAGGGAGAGGAGAGGGAGAGGGAGAGGAGAGGGAGAGGAGAGGGAGAGGGAGAGGAGAGGGAGAGGAGAGGGAGAGGGAGAGGGAGAGGAGAGGGAGAGGAGAGGGAGAGGGAGAGGGAGAGGAGAGGGAGAGGAGAGGAGAAGGAGAGGGAGAGGGAGAGGGAGAGGGAGAGGGAGAGGGAGAGGGAGAGGGAGAGAGAGATGGAGAGAGAGGGAGAGGGAGAGAGGGAGGGAGGGGGTAGAGGAGGGGCAAGGGGAGGGAGAGGGGGAGGGGAGAGGGAGGGAGAGGGGGAGAGAAGGGAGGATGGGAGGGGGAGAGGGAGAGAGGGAGAGGGAGAGGGAGAAATAGAAAGAGAGAGCCCCTTCAACTCCCTTCTGCTCACCTAGGCAGAGCCAGAGAGGCCAAGCACAGGTCAAGCTTACAACACCCAAGCCACGCCTTCACCTTTCCCAGCCACTCCTGTCAGCACTCCCATTTCCTGTGCAGCAATTTCCTTCTTCCAGGCATACAGGTGTGCCTGGGGGAACTTGTATTCCAGCTGGTGCAGCAGTGTCTGTGTCCCCTCCAGGTACTTCCTGTCACTTCTGTCCTCAAGACACCTTCAGGGGGTGGGGGAATGGAGCCTCACTAGTGATACAGCAACACTGCACATGTCTCTGCTTCCCTTTTTATCTCTCACCCTCTACCATTAGTAAAGAAAAAGAGGAAAGTGGCCATTGGGAATGGTGGAACTGTGCTGACAGCAAGTGCCAGTGATAACCACGGTGGAAAAAAAAAAAAAATTAAATAAAAAAATTAAAAACAAATTTCTGATTTCTGTTCCTATTTTGAACATCAAATCCCACCCTCTTGACATACACACACACAGGTTGTTGATATGTAGACTTGGGTATGAGAGCAGCTGTCTTTCCTTCTTAGAGGCTGCTGCCTCGCATTGAATTGCAGGGTGGTGCACTGCTCCAAATATGGCTGTGCTCCAAGTCCTGGGGTGTAAGTGGTTCCTGATGTGCCTCTCACTCATGCACCCTGTGGGCGGCAGAGTTCTGGCCAGCAGTGACGTGTGCACAATTTGAGACTTGAGCAACTTTCTGAAGTGGCTCACTAGGCTCTGAGAATGAATCAGAGTTGATGATAAAGGACTAATTAGAAAGGCAGCTTCAGTTATTTACTAGATAATGAGCAGAAATGCCTGTGATTCTTAACTTTTACCTTCTATGGCTCCCGGTGGGTATCTGGAGGGAAGTAATCAGTTCCTCATTACTGCAGAGTATGACTTGGGGTGTGTTTTGTGGCTGTCCTCATAGCTGTTTCCTCCTCTGAACTCTCTGTGAACCTACGAGCTATTATTTCTAAATATGACTCCGGTGTCTCTTATGGTCTCTTATGCATCATGTTAGGATTATCTCTTAATTTCCAAAGGAAAATAGACCCACAATAGTTATCTAACCTAACAGTTCCCCCAAATTATTAATTCCCTTGTCAACACACTCTACCCATGATTAATTTCTTTTATACATCTCTCAAGAAGGACTGATATACCTCTCTGGGACTCATCCCTTACTTGGAAGGTTCCCAAAGTAATCCCAATGTAATCCTAGTCCTGTCTTGTCTCACTACCTCAGTTGGAGCCCAGCTCTCTCTCTGTCTCTCTCTCTCTGTCTCTCTCTCTCCTTCTCCCTCTCCCTCCCCCTCCCCTTCTCTCTCTCTCTCTCTCTCTCTTTCTCTCCCCAGGGTTATCACTGGAGCTTGGTGCTGACACTACAAATCCATTGTTACTGACAGCCATTTTTTTCTTTCCTTCCTTCCTTTATTCCTTCCTTTCTTACTTCCCTCCCTCCCTCCTTTCTTCTCCTCCTCCTCCTCTTTCTTCTTTTTCTTCCTCTTCTTCTTTTTTTTACTTCTACTGTATTTGCTAGGACAGAGAGTAATCAAGAGGGGATGGAACAAAAGATACCTGCAGACCTGCTTCACTGCTCCTGAAGTGTCCCTGCTAAAGGAGGGGAGTGGGAGCTCAAACCCTGGTTCTTGTGCTTAGCACTATGTGCACTTAACTAGGTACTTATCTGCCCAGACCCAAGAACCCATTTCTCTATTAAAAAATTCTTTAGATTGCAAAGAAGTTTCTCTCCTACTTACCGGATTTAGTTCTTCCTTCACATAAAGAACAAGGCTGCTAAGTTTTCCAAATGATCACACTTTGCCCCGACTCCTTCAGTCTCTCCCTAAGTGTAGTCAATCCCAAATGTCCTCTACTCTACTCTAGTTGATCCAGTGAAACTGGGATAGAATTCTTTACCCCATAGGTTTTTTCTTTTTCCTTTTCCACTTAAAAAATATATTTTGTATCCTCTTTCTTTTTTCCTTTCATTGTTTCTTTTTTTTCTAGTTTCCTATCTTTTTGTCCTTCCCTCTGTCTTTCCTTCTTTTTTATTCAAAAAGCTATACAAAATCATTTTTTAAGAAACACCGTCATATGGCTCTACTACTTCCTGAGTCTCTTAGGAAATATTAGAGACTCAAATGTACTCTTGGTACATCTAGTTCTCTTGCTACACAAAAATATAATCTTAAATGCCATTTATTTATTTGAAGAGCCATAGTCAAAGTTTTGCTTTGGGGTGTTATTTCTCTCTTTCCCAGAACACCATTATCTCCCAGAGTCAGATCTCACCTTTTCAATTCATCATAAATCTGATGGATACAAAATGGAGCTACCAATCAAGACTATTACTTGACAGATGATAAATTTTGGGCCCAGTATAGAAATAAAGGGTATATGATCATGAGTCTTTGTGTAAGTGTCCTAAGTCTCTACATGACCAAGGTGGACTTATTGTCGGGGCAGGAGATTGAGGTATCTCTCTCCCATGGTGTCTGGTTCACCACGGCTTTGCACCATAAAGCATTCTGGAGATCATACTCAAGTTTTATCAGTTTCATTCAGGAAAGTGAAAGTATGCAAGAGTCACACAGATAAAACGGCACATACCTACATCTATTAATACTTCTGGTTGTGGGGCTGTGTGAAAGCTTGGCAGAGCTTAGGGGGAACTCTTCCATCCTTGTGATGGAGGTCTGGAAAGACACCCCACTTGTTAGACTCTCCCTTCTAGGGATGGAGCTAAGAGGGAAATGCTTTCTGTGATTCAGTTTCCCCTTGTTAGTTTCTCAAAGCTTCACAGAAGCCTACAACCTCTCACACTTAGTTCACTCCCCTGCTAGCAGACCAAATGGCTGCCTGCTTATAAGTTCACTCAAAGTTCATTATATTTACTCAGAGTTCACCATCCTTTCATCCTTTGATCACATACATAAGCATACTCCATCACAAGCCTTGCCAGCAGCCTGGCAGTGAAACCCCCACACCTATTTCCTTGCCTTTGATATCTTTGATTTATATCAAGCTTTGTCCTTCTCTGCTTTATCTCACCTTACTGGTTTTACCACTATGTTTTTCTTAATACCTTTAGATAATTAACATGTCTTGTATCATGGAAATAATTGCTTTGACCTTTCTGTATCTCATCAATTCTTGTCATTCCTAGCCACCCCCCCCACCATAGAGGTAGCTGACCTTTAAGAAACCTGTAATTTCTAACATATTTGAAAAATGTCTTTTGTTCTGTTTGCTATAAAACCTGTACTTACTCTAAATAAAGTAGAAGTTCATACCTGAACCTCTCCTGGTGGTTCTTCTGCACCTAAAGGTCCCTTGAACCTTAGATGAGAAGGTCAGCAGGTTATCTCGGGTTAAGAGGCCACCCATGTAAGCGCCAGATCTGGTGTTCTTTTACTCCCCTCCCTCTAGGTAATGGAAACAAAGAGCCTGGCTTGCTCCTATTCCCTCTCAGTGACAAAGCCAAGAACAAAAGTTCTTGGTCACAATAGCTCTGAGTCCTAGTCTTCCCCTAACAAACTGATCACACAGTGTGAAGAGCAGACCTCTGAGTCATACTAAGCTCCAAGAGAACTTGGTGCAGATGCCAAGCATTGATTGAGACTCTAGAAACTTGTCATCTTTCTGCAGGGCATTACTCATTGTACAAAGCATTGTACAAGGCAGTGTACTCATTGTACAAGGCACTTGCTACATCTTGTCTTTGGATAAACTTGATGTCATAATCGTGATAGTGATTTATTGATGGTATTTAACCTGTCTCAATAGTGCTTATGATATTGATAGGGTATTGACCTAGTTTCTTCTTGTTTCCATGAGAAACAAACCATAAAGACCATAATTCCCCCTCCAGACCACACCAAACCAAAGTTAAGAGTGGCTTTCATTGTGTATTTATTTATATACACATATTTTCAAAAACTTGATGGCCATCCCCCTACATTTTCCAAAATGACATAATGAGTATCAATGGCAATATGAGACTAGCTCTGAGCCATCAAACAGTAATGGAAGTGACAGCCCAGCTGATGAACACACTCTGGCTGATGAAGGAAGGCTGTGGAATTCAAAGCAGCAGGATATATTGGTTTGCATTCAGCCTATACCACAGAAACAGAAAAAGAGTGTGTTACTCTAGCTTCTGAGCAACAACTGAGTGGATGGAACATTATGGCTGATTTGAAGAGTGAAGGTGAACAAGAGAATGGATCAGGAATGTATGAAGCTCACTAAAAAAAAAAAAAAAAAAAAAGCAAGACTCAGATAGAATCTTCTCAAAAGGCAAACATTGGAAAGGGAGAAAATGAGCAGTGCTTGTGCTGCACAGCTTAGACTCACAGCCACTGACTGGCTCTTGATGAAGGCAACATTCATCTTGTCTGGTCCCATGGGATACAAAATGGAACTAAAACCTCCACTACATTCCCGAGTCTCTTTGGAAAGAGAAAAAGAACATTCATTCAAAGAACTGAAAACCAGGGATAGGATTTCTATCTTTTGGTTCTGATTTCCTCTGTGTGGTCTCCATCTACAAGCATATAGGTAACTCTTCTCTGTGGGTAAGATGATTGCAATTGTGGAAGGTTCCCATTGCATTTCCACAACAATCTCAGGCAAAAGAAAAGAAAAAAAAAAGAGCTTCCCTTTATCAATAATTCCCACACAGATCTTGAAATTGAGTCTCTATAATTCTGACTGGCCCACTGTGGACCATATGCCCATCCCTCAACCAGTAACTAAAGTCAGAAAGATGTGGCATTTTGATTGGCCAAGTTAGGTCACATGGTTGAAACTGAGGCAGGGTTAGTTCTGTGGTTTGCTTCTTGGACAGAGGGAAAGATGAACAATTCTCCTTCAAAGAAGAATGTTGTCAAAAAGAAAGCAGAAACCAAAGGAAGTAGATTGACTGAAGGGACCAGAGCAAAGTTTATAGATGGTAAGGAACTCCTAAATACAATATTCAATTACGTTTCATTTGTCATGACCCCACTTGAACCCCTACATCCAAGAGATTCTCTTAGCCCTTGGGGTACTGCTTTAGAATTGGTCATAATTTTGAGAATGGCTGTTGTTGAAGTACTACAGCTCCCAACTGGGTCTTATATGATGACAGAAGTATGAGATTATCCAGAACAATTAAGAATGCATTTTTCTTCATCAGTACTCGGTCGTGTGTTTTGAAGATTGATAGTTTTGAAAATGTAGAGTGATTTCCTTTAATTATTCTTGACAGCTATTAATTTTCTGTGTTTTCTTTATTGCCTCCTAATCCACAGTTCCGACTCATCTGTGAGGTAAGTTTCCAGTGCGAACTTGTAAAGTTGTAGATATTACACTTTTATTTTCTGTGTTATTGCAAGTGTCAGGGATCAGGGTCTTTAAGCCCTCTTATTATTTTAGTACCTCTTCCAAATTTTCTATTACTCTTAATGTGAGGCAACTGGGAGAGGTAGTTTTAAAAGTCAGAGCAGAGAAGAACCTTCCAGCTGGTGAATTAATTCATTTAAAAATCTCAGTGTTTTCAGGGACCTCTGTTAGTCAATTCTACTGAATCCTAGTCATTAGGACTCTATGAACAAGTTCTCTTGAGGTAATTTCCCATCACATAGTGATTTCAACTAATGGAGAAATTCAGAGTGATGTTTACAAAGCAAAGAGGCTTTCTGACTCCAGACAAGAGCTCACTGCCTACTGGAAGAGCTTTAGATATAGGTCATGGCTTTGGCCAATATCTTTTTCTCAGTTTTTTTATTTGTTTTTAATTTTTATTAATAAAATAGAAATATTGAAAAGACTATAGGATAAGAGGGGGTACATTTCCACACAATGCCCACTACCAGAACTCCTCCCATCCCTTGGTAGCTTCCAATACTCTTTATCCATATCTGAGAGTATGGATAAAGGATCATTATGGGGTGCAGAAGGTGGAAGGTGTGGCTTCTATAATTGCTTCCCTGCTGAACATGGGCATTGACAGGTTGATCCATACTCCCAACCTTTCTCTCTCTTTCCCTAGTGGGGCAGGGATCTGGGGAGGTGGGTCTCCAGGACACATAGCGGGGTTGTGTGCCCAGGGAAGTCTGGTTGGTATCATGGTATCATCTGGAACCTGGTGGCTGAAAGAGTTAAGATATAAAGCAGAGGGAGTAGGGCAGTAGTACAGTAGGTTAAGCACACATGGCACAAAGTGCAAAAAAAGGTGTAAGGATCCCAGTTCGAGCCCCTGACTCCCCATCTACAGGGGGGGTTACTTCACAGGTGGTGAAGCAGGTCTGCAAGTGTCTATCTTTCTTTCCCCCTCTCTGTCTTCCCCTCCTCTCTCCATTTCTCTCTGTCCTATCCAATGATGATGACAACAACAACAGCAATAATAACAACAACAAGAAAAAACAACAAGGGGAACAACAGGAAAAATAAACAAATGTAAATTTTTTTAAAAAAAAGATATAAAGTAGAGTAGGAGGGGGTAGATAGCATAATGGTCATGCAAAGGGACTCTCATGCCTGAGGCTCTGAAGCCCCAGGTTCTATCCCCCAAACCACCATAAGCCAGAGGTGAGCAGTGCTCTGGTAAAAATAAATAAATAAATAATAAAATCATTTATAAAAAAGAAGATATAAAGCAGAACAAATTGTTGGCTAATCATGAACCTAAAGGCAATAATATTGCAGATGAAGATTTGGGGGGGTCTCTGTTTTGGAAGAAGCTAGGTATATTTCAGTTATATTCCAAGGTGCCCATGAATTTACTTTTTTTTTTTTTTTTTTTTTTTGCCTGAGCCTGACAACTAATATGCTGTTGGGCCAAGGTTATTGTCTGGAGAGATGGTGTCATAGTTGGAAAAAGGGCTAGAAAGCTGGATCAGGAAAAAGAGTAGCTCCCAAATATAGGAAAAATATATAAATATTGTTAACTGTAAACCCCACTGATTTGATCTGGGGCCCATATTCATTCAGAGGAGGAGCCCATGTAACCTCTACATCCCTGTAGGTCTGAGCTCACATTCTGTGGTCACAGCTAAGAACATACCAGGCTGCACTAATTTCAGGACCCATCTTCCTTGGGTTGTAGGTAGAATATTGTTGAAGATTGGGGCCTACTGTCCCAGAAAGTTCAGGCCATTGTTTCCATGAGGTCAAAGCAGGTTGACCCCCAACTTTCCCTTCTGGTTGAGACAAGGGAAGGTTCCCCCAGCCTCTGGAATTTATGACAGCCGGACGCCTGGACATAGGCACCTTTATACATATGCCACCTCCCCCCTTTCTTCTTTAATTAAAAGCCATGGATTACTGTTTGCGGTTAACCTTAAAACTGCTAGCAAACATCCTGATTGCTCAGCTGCCTCCCTTACCCCCTGCTGCCCTAACGTGCCTGCAATCTACCTCCCGAAAAATGTACATTGTAAAGCTTCTGACCAAACCTTGTATGGTAACCTTTTACTTGTGATCTAACAGTCTGTTGGTCAAACTGTGACTATGCATTGTGTTGCTCTGTGTTTGGGTTAATGGTTACCCCAACCTTCCCCCCCACCCGAGCTATGTATATATTTATTTACCTGATTTTTATTTCAATAAATGAGTTGACCCACTGATGCTTTCCCAGGGCTGACTGTTTGTCTTCTTGCACACTTTTCCCCTGACACACGGAGCCACCCCAGGACCCTCCGTCACCCAGTGAGGTGGGGAACCTGGAGTAAGCTGCCTCACAGAATATATTGTCCAGCCTCCTTTTGGAGAGTGGAACTTTCCCTACCATTGTTAATGCACATTGAGAGTAAGGTACTATAGGGGCCCACAGAGGGGTCCATTATGTTGTTCCTAATTAAGATGACCAGTGACATTGGCGAGAGGGATCTGGTAGAGGTCTAGGCCCCTCATGTGTGTGTGGGAATTCAAGGACTCCCTGACTAGAGCCCCAGGTGATGGGGTGGCCTGGTAGTGACTAAAGAATCATCATTAAAGTATGCTAGTCTCTTGCTCTTATTCAGCTTTTGTAAATCCTTACTTTGTCAGACAAGGTTAGCTTTGGAGTGATTGAGGGATATGTAATAGGAGGTAGGTGAGAAGGGTATCTAGGTATAAGTAGAAACTGTTTGATTAGGTACTTTAAGGTGTCTTTTTAGGTCTTTCCACATGCTTGCTTCATTTATTGACTCACTGTAAACTATTGTGTACTTTTTTGGCCAATATTTTAACCTCTCTCCTCTACGCTCTGCTTTGAGACAATCTAATTCCCTCCTAAGCTAGTCCTTCATTCTAAAAATGTGTTTACAGAATAATGAGAGAAAGAGAATGAGAAAGAGGATTTGAAACATTTCCTGAGCAGATCTCTAAAAAACTTCACCTTTACTCTCTCATAAAAGCATGGATAAAACTAGAGCATCTCACCCTAAAATATGGTAAGAATATACCAAAACAATGATTTCTATTTAGATCACAGTCAAAGATAGTAAAGTAGAAGCAGATACAACACAAAAATAAAAGGAAGAAAAAGGTCTTCTTTATTCTTCTAAGGATGGGATGCATTGGATCGACCTTCTCGTGGTGCATCCCGTGAGTCCCCATTCATTGGGGAAACTGACGATCCTTCCTAGCCAACTGAATCCACATGGATCCCAGTCACTTTCAAAGCCAGCAACAAGCAGCTCCTGACAGCTTTCAACCTGATGCTGTTGACTGGCTACGGAAGAAGGGCAAACGCTAGAAGAAGAAGAAGAAGAAGAAGAAGGAAGAGGAGGAGGAGGAGGAGGAGGAGGAGGAGGAGGAGAAGGAGAAGGAGAAGGAGAAGGAGAAGGAGAAGGAGAAGGAGAAGGAGAAGGAGAAGGAGAAGGAGAAGGAGAAGGAGAAGGAGAAGGAGAAGAAGAAGAAGAAGAAGAAGAAGAAGAAGAAGAAGAAGAAGAAGAAGGAAGGGACACACATTTGCAAAAGAATTACTTTCCCTCTCTACCAAAAATTCTTCTCACAATGATAGGAGAGACTGAAGATCTGTTTATCTAGCTCAGTTATATACTCTGGAACTATCTCACCCCTGGAGATATCTATAGAGTCACATCAGTCTGGAAGCAGCACCAGAGAAATACACATTAAACATGCCCTTAGCCAGTCTTTATCTAATAGTAGTTTCATATATCAGCTTTCCTCCAATTGATGGACCTTGGAAGCCTGAAAATTCTTTGTCCTATCATTTCTCTACAAATTCATTATTCTTTGTTGGAGATGTATGGTCTGAATAGGTCTGAATTTGAAGGCACTGTTTTGGGATGGATTTCATTATGTACTAAGGGTTTCATGTCCCAAAATAGGGAAATGTATTTGTGACCTGTGTCATGAAAACTGCAGAGTGTAAACTTTCCTGATGTATCTCAGAATGCTGGTCTTCTGTTAATCCCATATCTTTCTCTTAAAATGTCAAGAGAATGTTTACCAGTCCAATTTGTATTCTTCACTTTCACCTGCTACTAGTTCAAGGTAGAGAAGAGACTAAGCCACATGAGAGAACCACACACCCCAGGACTTAGAGAAGAGCAGAGCTTCAGAAGTTATTAAGTTCAAAGCTTCATAATGGGTGATGACTAAAAGTTCCCTTCCCTAAGATTTGGCTGCAACATCACCAACAGCAAACATAACAACCAGTATTTTTCCAGTACTTGTCAGGTTGGGATATAACATGTGGGTGTAAATTTGAGTTTGCTAAGATCTGAATAATGTTAGAAATCTCTTCTTACCCATTCAACTGCACCTTTTAACTAAAACTTGAAATAGCCCATGGTGAATATTCTGAGGTACAACAAACTCACCTCCTGAGCAGTGCCATGGAACACACATGCACCACTGCAGTCTGTGTAACACTCAGCCATTGCAAACTTATGTTTCAGGCTGAGTTACTTAAATCAAACTAATTTTAATTATGACTTTTTTTATGGAAAAGATGTTTTATTATTTATTTATTTTCATTTGATAGAACACTGAGAAATTAAGAGAGAAAGGGAAGATATGGAGAGAGAGTTAACAGCAGCACTGCTTCACCACATATGAAGTTTCTGCTGTGCAGGTGGGGACTAGGGGCTTGAACCTATATCTTGAAGCATAGTAACATGTGCACTTAACTGTCCACCACCTGACTCCTTGACAATGAGTTTCCACCACAATAGTACTTACATGGGAAGTAATTCAGGAAGCAGGGGGAGATAGCATAATGCTTATGCAAAGAGACTCTCATGCCTGAGGCTCCAAAGTCCCAGAATCAATCCCCTGCACCACCATAAACCAGAGCCAATCAGTGCTCCTGTAAAAATAAAATGAAATAAAAGTTCACTCCTGTGAGAATGTCATACATCGGAAAAGGTAACATCAGCAAATGCTGGAGAGGTTGTGGGCTCAAAGGAACCCTCCTGCACTGCTTGGTGGGAATGTTAATTGGTCCAGCCTCTGTGGAGAACAGTCTGGAGAACTCTCAGAAGGCTAGAAATGGACCTACTCTATGACCCTGCAATTCCTCTCCTGGGGATAGATCCTAAGGAACCCAACACACCCATCCAAAAAGATCTATGTACACATATGTTCTTAGCAGCATCGTGAATTGGAAGCCCTCCTCTATGTGGTAAGACTTTGTGACCTGGAGAAGAACACTGTGTGTGTGGATGGGCAGGGTGAGGCAGGGTGGGGGGGGGGTCCATGATTTTCAGACCTTACCAGTTCACAAGATGCTAGAAGTCAGGTGGCTCTTTAGGTACAGAGATTTCTTCAACTTTCTTACCACTCTGGCACCTGCCGATCATTGATGAGGTTGAGGAATCCAAGGTGAAATTGAGTGTCCTTTCTTTTGTTGTTTTTTAAATATTTATTTTCCTTTTTGTTGCCCTTGTTGTTTTTCATTGTTGTTGTAGTTATTATTGTCATTGTTATTGATGTTGTCATTGTTGGATAGGACAGAGAGAAATGGAGAGAGGAGGGGAAGACAGAGAGGGGGAGAGAAAGACAGACACCTGCAGACCTGCTTCACCGCTTGTGAAGCGACTCCCCCTACAGGTGGGGAGCCGGGGGCTCGAACTGGGATCCTTCCTCCTGTCCTTGCTCTTTGTGCCACGTGCGCTTAACCCACTGTGCTACCACCTGACCCCCGAGTGTCCTTTCTTCTAATGTTGGGGATCTCTTTTCTCTGGGCAGACCACACAATTAACTCCTCACCCCCTTTTTCAGATTACCCAGGACATCTTAGTCCCCTTGAAGCCATCCTGGTACTCAGTCTTCTCTCCAGTGTGAGATCCCTGATGCAGAAATGCTTGTGTATATGTGCACTGGGGTTGTCTTGATGTTGAGTCAGAACTTGACACACTGACTGTTATCTTTCCTCTTTTCCTAACCCCAGAAGGTCATCTCTGCCTCCATGACCTCACTCCCCCAATACCCAGCACCACCCCAGACCTCAGATCTTAGATCTGGGAAAAGAGAAACCCAGCAAATGGAACAGCAAAGGCTCTTAGTCTCTTTGATTTTCCTTAGTGACAAAGAAAGAACCCAAAGTCATATTCTAGTAAGTTATCCTACCTTTTACAGAGCAGCCAATGAGCATTAGGAACTATTTGCCCATTGTTAAGCTTCCAGGAGGGAAAAGTCGAACTAGAGTAAAGATAACTATAAGAATTTCAAAGATTTTTTCATACTGAAATTTTGGGCTGAGAGGTCCACTTTCCAGTCCCAGGATAATGAGATAGCATTCACACCCTGAAAAGGACTTTTTTGTCTTTCTTCCTGCTATGCTCTTTTGTTCCACAAAACTATTAAGCTTTTGAGTCTGGAGGAGGCTGATGGAGTTCTATGGTTGTCTGTCAAGCTCAGCGGCAGGTGGCCAGATAACATAAGGAGAGAGCAAGACAGCAAGCAAGACAGAGGAGGGAGAGAGAGAGAGAGAGAGAGAGAGGGAAGCAGGGACATGCTGGCAGAAAGGGGGAAGTGAGAGTAGAAGTCAAAGGCACACGGTGATACAGGGGACGCAGCGAAGATCCTCAGAAACACAGGGATCCAAAAGGAGCTACTAAAAGAAGAAAAGGGAATGAGAGCACACCAGTGCTGGGCCTCAAATTAAACACTCCACTATTCCCTAAACTTAACTCATTCCATGTCACTATGACAGCTCAACCATTCCCTGGGGCGGGGGGGGGGGGTTGATGTTATTGAGTGGGCTGCCTTATGCAAACCTGCTTCAAAGCCCAGCTACTTAAGGAAGTTAATCCATACGCTCTCCACTGCCCGCCCTTCCTCCCCAGACATCTACTTCTTCAGGTGAACTTGGGGTTCTGAATGCGCTTTGTCACAGAATCCTTTGTAGTGTTGATTTAACAAACTGCCCTGGCTTCTTCCCATGCTTCTTTGGCCTCTTGGTTTATGGGTATGTTTTAATCAATCATCCTGCAGCCCTAAGTGTGCAGTATATAGCTTCTTAGAAATCAGACCTCTTATCCTATGGTCTTGTCAGTGTTTCCATTGTATAAATAAGAATTTTAAAATAATTAGAAAAAGAAATAAATCTATTACATTCTATCATATGTTAATGGATTGAGGCATTGGCTTTCTAGATGAAGATGACAAGCAATATGTAGACAGAAGAAAAGAGACTTGCCATTCCATCAGGTGATTTATTTGTGTCATGGAAATTGTTTCCATCAAAGTATCTAAGTTTGACTGTTGGTGTTGTTACTGATATTTTTTTTCATTGTCTCTCCATAGCCCAAAGGAGAGAGAGCTCTGAAGCTTTGAAACCTATTCAGAACACACTCTGTATTCTCTAAGAAGGGAGAGAGTAGACTTTCTTCAACACAGTCTTTTGAGAACTATGGAGACTCAATGAAGAAAAGAAACTATTTTCAGTTCCTTCCTACCACCTAACCTTTCTTTTATTCCATTTTCTTTTCCTCTCCCCCCTTTCTCTTTTTTCTTCTTTCCTTTTTCTTCTTGTTAGAGCAGTATTTAGGACAGAGGACACTGAACCCCAGTTCCACTGGGGTTACCCGAGACCCAAAACATTTGTTACCAGAATCCCATGGCCTTTTCTATGCATTGCTGCAGAATGTGGGCAAACCAAGAGTCACAGTGTGAAGAGGGATATACCAGGCTTGTTTTCCACCCATGACAAAGCAAAGGGTCCTTTTTCTTCATGCTTATTTTCAGCTTTGTTTTTGAAATTGTTAAGTTTTTTTTAGTTAAAGCAAAATATTCACTTTTCCAATGTTACATGCAGTTCTAACTCTGGATTTAAGATGATGTCTAATTAACTGCCAGGACCTAGCTTGTAAAGTAGCTCATATTTATTTTCCCAATGGCTTGCAAGTATAACTACTACAATTAAAAAACAATCAGTAAGCTGGCTTAGGAGGTCTGTTCAAGTCTCCCCCACTCAGGATGGCCACTCCATGGCTCTGTGATGATATGGACTTGGCAGGGCTATGGCAGAAGCCACTGCACTGGGGCTTATTTGATAAGGTCACTCTTAGGTGGTGCAGACCCAACCTGGCCCAAGGTGGACAAAGGGCTCATTGTCAGCTCCTCACCTCTGGACAGACCTATTTGCTCCTCCCTGAACATGGGGCATATGGCAAAAAGCATGACATAGCCTGTGCCTGGCCTGCTGGGGCCCAGTGCCTACACACTGTGATGCTGGCCACATGCTGTGACTTTTCCCTAAAGGAGACAGACCTGGCTTCAGTGGAGAAGTAATTACAGAAGCCAGAACTCCTTCCGTTTGCACCCCAAAAAGAATTTTGGTCCATACTCACAGAGTGGGGGAACACTAAGGGAAGGTGACCAGAGAGCTCTTAACTCCAATTCCACCGGGACCAGAAACGTCTGCCACCAGGAACCTTTGTTTTTATACCATCACTGAAAGGGAAGTGAATTTGGAAAACAACAGAGGAAGTTGGGCACTGTTTCACTTGGCTGAGAGGGAAGAGGATTAAGGAAGGACACTCGGAAGGACTAATAGGTGTAGGTGTGGTTTGGAAAGGAATTGGAAAAAAATGGGCAAAAAGATAGATAGATAGATAGATAGATAGATAGATAGATAGATAGACAGACAGACGGAGAGACAGATTTAGGTATAAAGTTTACCCATATAAATGACCTTGGAAGAACTGTTGCAGTTTTTGCTGGAAGGGGATGGGGAAATAGAATTCTGGTGGTGGGAATGGTGTGGAATTATACTCCTATTATCTTATAATTTTGTAAATCACTAATAAAAATATATAAAGACCTGGCTTCCCTGAGGCTCAAGAAGGAGGTTTCTTCTGGCGTGAGCCTCCCTCTCTGCCCCAGTATGTGACCCACATCCAAGCTCTTCCTCATTTTTCAAGTATCTTCTTTCTGCTTTGAGCCAGGCAAGGGCCCCAGGCTCCAACAACCCTGGTAACAGAAGGAATCCCCACCAACCCACACCTCATCCACACTCGCTCTGGGGTAGCTTCTGCATTCTGTGTTTGGCAGATACCTACCCATGCAGTCACTGACGTCATTTCCTTTCAATTCAGAGGTCCTAAACACCCGGAACTGGAGTGCTGGAGCCTCAAGCTGCAGTCCATTTCACAGGCAAGGGCTCTGATAAGCTGGGTGTACGGGAAGCTGCTGAACCTTTGCCTCCGAGGTCAGCACCCTGAACATTCCAACTCCCTGCCAGGGCTCACTGGCCAGAAAACCCTCTGTCCAGCCCAACACCTCCTGCCTCTGGACAGCTCACACCATGCCTTCCAGGTGGGAGCGTTTATTGTATTTGACAACTATGGAAACACAGGCAGGTGGCTGGGACCACAAATATTTCAGCAAGAGGGGTCTCCCAAGCCACACCGACAAACTCCCCCCCCCCCCCCCCGGAGCCTCCAGCATCACTCCTGTGTCCTTCCTCTGCTGGCTCACAAGGGAGAGCATGGGCATCCAAGAAGGAGGAACACCGCCAGCAAAACAGAAGCAGGACTGAGAGACAACATATGAGAAACACTTATGGAGACCTCTCCTACAATGCTATGATATCCGGCTGGGGGTGTGGGGGCTGTAGAGTGAGCTCCGGCTCCTCATCCATCCCTCCCCCTATGTCAAGTCACACGGGACCCTCAGTGATGCCCTCCAGAGGCAGGTTGGGGGCGTTGTCAGCCGTGGGCATCTCTTCTTTCTTCATGGAGGGCGGGACTCGGAGGCTGACATAGGGTTTGTGACACGCCGTGTTGGCCAGCGGTGGGTAGTGCTGTCTGTAGCAGATGTAGGCAAAAATGAGGCCGATGACACCGCCCACAAAAGAATCTGGGCAGGAAAGAGAAAGCAGGTCAGGATTGCTTCAAACATGGCTGCAGACTGTACCCAGGATGCACCTCTCCACCTGTGATCATATGGGAGAAAAGAAAGCAGGCTGAGGGGAAAGGGTGGCAGGCAGTTCCTACAGACGTAACTTCTGGAATGTAGGCATCCCTGTTCGAGGTGCATTGGATCGCCATTTCTTCATCTTTTTTGCCTCCAGGGTTATTACTGAGGCTCGGTGCCTGCACTATGAATCCACTGCTCCTGGAGGCCCTTTTTCCAATGTTTTTTCTTTTGATAGAACAGAGAGACATCGAGAGAGGAGCGGAAGATAGAGAGGGAGCGAGAGGGAGCGCAGCGGGTTAAGTGTATGTGGCTCAAAGCACGAGGACCAGTGAAGGATCCTGGTTCGAGCCCCCGGCTCCCCACCTGCAGGGGAGTCGCTTCACAGGCGGTGAAGCAGGCCTGCAGGAGTCTCTCTTTCTCCCCCCCCCCCCCGTCTTCTCCTCCTCTCTCCATTTTTCTCTGTCCTATCCAACAATGGTGACATCAATAACAATAGAAACTACGATAACAATAAAAACAAGGGCAA
Organism: Erinaceus europaeus; assembly: GCF_950295315.1. Taxonomy (NCBI): domain Eukaryota; kingdom Metazoa; phylum Chordata; class Mammalia; order Eulipotyphla; family Erinaceidae; genus Erinaceus; species Erinaceus europaeus. The sequence goes on from NC_080175.1 coordinate 7,536,618, forward strand.
CAAAAAGTAAATAAATAAATATTTTTTAAACAAGATAAAAGAACAACAGCAAAATGAACTACAGTTCCAAGAGACCAAAGGCCACCCCTGCTGGACTGGTAGAAGGGGACTTGAATTCTGCTGTCAAGACTCCGCTACCCAAATCCCATGTGGCTGAGTTGGTGCCCTGGTTCCCTCAGGTTCCCTCAGGTCTCCACCTCCAAAGTGCAGCAGGCGCTGGCTGGCCTCAGGTGACCCCTAAGTGATCAGGGCTCAAGATATTAAGCTTTCAGACCCTTCCCTGTAAGCAGGATGTTATGTATCGACCTCGGTTTACATCACAAGTCCATTTTCCTGGGTGTTCTACAGGGAAGGAAGGCTAGGGCGGTTATCAAGGAAATGTAGCTCTCAGGAAAACGAACCATATGTTCCTTTTGTTGTCATCTAGGGTACCTCAGGTAAAACTTTTTGAACAGGGAGTCGGGAGGTAGCGCAGCAGGTTAAGCGCACATGGCGCAAAGCACAAGGACCGGCATAAGGATCCCAGTTCGAGCCCCCGACTCCCCACCTGCAGGGGAGTCGCTTCACAGGTGGTGAAGCAGGTCTGTAGGTGTCTCTCTTTCTCTCCCCCTCTCTGTCTTCCCCTCCTCTCTCCATTTCTCTCTGTCCTATCCAACAATGACAACATCAATAACAACAATAACTACAACAATAAACAAGGGCAACAAAAAAAATAACTACAACAATAAACAAGGGCAACAAAAGGAAAAAAAATAAATATTAAAAAAGGAAAACAATTTCAGAGAGAGAGATAGCACGCAGAGAGAGAGAGAGAGTCGGGGAGGGGAGACAGACATCATAGCATCAAAGCTTCCTCCAATGGGGAGACAGACATCATAGCATCAAAGCTTCCTCCAATGGGGAGACAGACATCATAGCATCAAAGCTTCCTCCAATGGGGAGACAGACATCATAGCAACAAAGCTTCCTCCAATGGGGAGACAGACATCATAGCATCAAAGCTTCCTCCAATGCAGTGGAGGCCAGGCTCAAAGGGTAAAGCAGGTGTACTTGCCAGGTAAGCTATTTTACCAGCCCAGAAAAATAAACTGTGCAGTAACTCGGCTATGTGGAATACTCTGCTGAGTCTCCACTCAGTCCTGTTACGGGGCTCTAGGCTCCATTTAGATAGACGGGGCCTGCTTTTGAGGATGAAGACAGTATTTCAGTATGTTATCACCTTTGGAAAATGGATTCTTCTACCTTCAGCGTTTTTACGAGGTTAACAGTCAGACATTCCAAAGTCCGACAGCCAAACTGTAAGCTCTTTCAAATCAACTGTGTTGAACACAGTTCTTGGGTCTGGGATGGCAGCGTGTCTGTCCACAGTGAGAGATCAAGTGCTGTTCTGGGGACTGGAGTCTGGACAGGGGTGGCTTTTCAGGTGTAAATAGATGATGTCATTGTCCTCATTAAAATCCTTCTCACTGCTCTGGAGAAATGACCACGTGGCCTTCAAGACCTCACAGCTCACCTGGTTCTGCCGACCCTCCCAGATCTCAGCCTTCTCACTCTAATGTTGCTCTTAGTCCTTCCTTTATTTATTCATTCATTCATTCATTCATTCATTCATTCATTCATTCATTCACCAGGGCTCATTTGTTACATGACACCTCTGCTGTTCCCAGCTGTCATTGTCTTTTTCTTTTTTCCCTAGTAGCAAAGTGGAGGAGGAAAAGGAGAGAGAAACAGGAGAGACACCTGCAGCATTATTCCACTGCTTGTGAAGCTTCCCCTGCAGGTGAGGATTGGGGGCCTGAACCCAGCTACTCAAGCATTGGTAAAGTGTGCACTCTACAGGGTGTGTCCCAGTCCAGACCCTCAAATAAGCTTCTATTCTCCCTCTTTCTCCTCTTTCTGCAAACATAGCTCTAATCCTAGCACTCCTATGCGCAGCCTAATCTATCTATCTATCTATCTATCTATCTATCTATCTATCTATCTATCTGTCTATTTTTTTTAACCAGAGCACTACTCATCTCTTGTTTATAGTGGTGCGGGGGATTGAACCTGGGACTTTGGAGCCTCTGGCATGAGAGTCTCTTTGTGTAACTATTATGCTAGCTACTCCTGCCCAGCCTAATCGATTTTATTTATCCCCAGGTGACAGTCATGATAAATCATGGAATTGTTTGATGGCTAATGTTGGCCTCCAAACCCCAGGAGGGGACGGGTTAGTCTGCCTGTTGGCTGTTAATTCCTTGACACATGTGGCTCCCAAAGATTTAACTAGCTCTCCCAGTGGGTGAATGAGTCTAGTCCATGCAACGTAGAGCTGGGTTAAGAGCTGGCTGTTGTTCTGCATGTGACAGTGTGTGAGCCTCTTGTGCTGTCCTGGGCCTGTAACATATGAGCATCGAACAAATGCATGATGGCCAAGAGATCTCCCAAGGAAGCATGCTAGGACTCATTCCAAACACTCAGATTTTTGGAAATACCAAGGTAGATCATATCCCTGCTTTGGGTAAAATGTCACTTGAAAACAAAAGTCATTAGGAGACACACTGATTAAGTGCACATCATACTAAGCGCAAGGACCAGCGTTAGAATCCTGGATCGAGCCCCCGGCTCCCCACTTGCAGGGGAGTCTTCACAGGCGGTGAAGCAGTTCTGCAGGTGTCTGTCTTTCTCTCTCCTTCTCTGTCTTCCCCTCCTCTCTCCATTTCTCTCGGTCCTATCTAACAACAGTGACATCAGTAACAACAACAATTAAAAAGGGCAACAAAAGGGAAAATAAATAAAAATTTAAAAAAAAGAATTCAGAAGGCTCACGTGCCCTATGAACCATCCAGCACAATGCTCCCACCCACGTCCTGTCCTAGAGTCACTCCAACTGCAGCACTGATAACCTCTGAATTATTCTATTAACTACTTATAGTTACACATGAGCTTATTTCCAATTGCATTTCCTTCATAGCTCACACAGGAAATCTGATGGAGGCAATGGTAGCCATTTTGAAAATGTCAGCCCAGTCAAAGAGAGATGGAGACTTTTCAACCTTGGTTTAAGTAGAAACAAATGACTGTTTGCTCACATCAGAACCATTTTTCTAGATCATGCTTTTAGGGTGATGCTCATACAAATACCCAGACTAAAGAAACCATGATTGAGGACACCAGTATAATTCAAAGTTTCTCCCCAGTGATAGCACCATGCCAGAAGAGCCTAGACACAGATGCAGGGATTGGGGGATTTGAGGGATAGTGAGAATTCATTCTTATGTCTATTCATGGAAAAAACAGCATACTGCTGCCATTACCTCCAAAGACTCTCCACTAACTGGGGCTCATCCAAACAGAAGACTGTGAGAAGAGTCAGAGCAGGTCCAAAGAGACCCTCTAATATTGATTTGTGTGTGTGTTTTATTTATGTACTTTCCTGTAACCATGGGAGTGCTTCAGGCCTCTCCCCCCCCCCCTTTCTCCCCACATCCCAACTCTCTTGTCATAAGGTTTATCTCTAAGGTTTGTGCCTTCACAACATCTCCACCATCCCCAGTGGCCATCTTTGTTCCCCCTTGATAGTGAGAGAGAGAAAGAGAGGTAGAGAGACCTGTAGGAGAGAGAGAGAGAGAGATAGAGAAAAAACACAATATACTGGGTTTTGTAGTTAACATTATCCATGAAGCTCTCCACCTTCCAACTGGACCAAAGTCAACAACATGTCACAAAGACATGGAAAACAACAGCCACACACAGAGCGTCTATCGAGATAGCTGTATTTCTTGAAAAGTCTGTCATCTGTTTCAACAGCCCCTCTATGCCATGGCCCATGCTTTCCATTCTCCTGACTTAATAAACTAGACTTGAGTGTTTGGTGTGAAGCTAAGAAGGCAGCAATGACCAGGAGGGAGCTGACCACAGAAAGCAGGGAAATAATGGGCAGTGCCAAGCACTTGAGGTGATGCGTTATTTACTAGAGGTGGATATAGAATCGAGCAATGAGCTGTATTTCCACATTAGGCACTGTTGCTTAAATTAAACTTGAAATGAAGTCATAAAAATCTCATAATATGAATGCTGTTAACTAAAGTCTACTATGTGAGTGATTTGGCTTTTGCTGATGCCTAAGGAGCTCCATTGCAAATTCTCACCATGATGGATGGCCCCTGTTCATAGTCACTGGGCAGTTGGTCCAGTTCACCAGAAAGAAAAGGAACAACTTAGTGCTCTCAAGCAGAACTCCTGCTGCAAACACTCAAAGGCCTCATGGTCTGTCCTTCCTCAAAACTGGAAACCTTGCAAGTCTCTGAGATGACTCCCTTTCTAAGTGAGTGTTGCAAGGATTAAATTCTCCGCTCCACAACACTGCTGCTTCTTAACATGTAACAGAGAAATCAAGGCAGCACTGCAGGCCTGCTTAGACTACTGCCTCTCAGCAGGAGGCGTTTGGGGCTGGATGATTCTTTGGTGTGGGGGGAGGGGTACCTTGTACTGATGTACAAGCTTGTACACTGGACTCGGGAGATACTGAGTACATCGCTGGCCTCTTCCTGACAGCTTCCAGAAGTAAACACTACTACTACCACAATCCGTTGTTAAAATAATAATAATAACAACAACAATAACAACAAGAAATACATCTTCAGACACTGCTGGAGGTCTCCTGGGAAGTAATTTCCTACAATTGGTAATCAAGGGCATAAACAGTGGTCGGTGGCCTCAGAAAGGATAACTCAGGTAAAGTGAGTCAATCTCAAGAGTTCACTGGATCCCAGGAGGAGGCTCAGGTTGAACAAGCAACAGGTTGAACACAGCTCAATTGGTACCCGAGTTGCATCCCTGCCCTGTACAAACTGATGCACATTCAAACTTGGGTCACAGAGCTCTACCCTAAGATCCTTGGTTCACCCCCAGCTATGGCATAAGGATGGGGAAATATCACAGCAGTAGTGCACCAGACTTTCACACTCAAGGTTCCAAGTTCAACCCCTGGTCTCACTATATGTCCGAGCTAAGCAGTGCTCTAGTCTTTCTCTCCAAACGAAAATAAACATTTAAAAATTTTTAAAATTATTTTAATTTTTTTATATTTATTTATTCCCTTTTATTGCCCTTGTTTTATTGTTGTAGTTATTATTGTTGTTATTGATGTCATTGTTGTTGGATAGGACAGAGAGAAATGGAGAGAGGAGAGGAAGACAGAGGGGGGAGAGAAAGATAGACACCTGCAGACCTGCTTCACCACCTGTGAAGCGACTCCCCTGCAAGTGGGGAGCTGGGGGGCTCGGACCAGGATCTTTATTCTAGTTCTTGCGCTTTGTGCTACGTGCGCTTAACCTGCTGTGCTACCACCTGGCTCCCAGTAAACATTTTTTTTTTTACAATAACTGGATAGAAAGTCTCTTGTTTTCTTTTCTGTCAGCCCACACAGCATTAGTGTTCTCTTTCTACCACTCCAAGTTCTTCCCTGTAACAGTTGGATAGGATGGATCTGAAGCCTGGCTGCCAACAGACCCTGAGGGTACTAGCTACATCAAGAGCACCACTTCCACGTGCCAAGAAATGATTTTTGATTCTCCTATGATGTGCCAGCCATGACTAGGCAATGAGTAAAAAACACAGACATGAGAGCATTTAAGAGACATCAATCTCAGGCCAGTCAGATAGTTCAACTAGATGGGGGGGGCTTTGTCATGCATATGACCCGGTTGGGGTCTAGCCCCTGCCACTCAAGCAGATGCTCAGTTGCTATGTTATCTTTCCCTCTTCTCCTCTGTCTCTTTGTCTCTCTCCTATGTAGAAAAGGCAACTAGGAAAAGTGAAGTCTTACTAGTGAAAAAAGCAAAAGGAAAGAGAGAGGGAGAGAGATCAATCTCATATCTCAGATTATCAGACAAAATGATTGCACAAAGGCTCTTACTGTCTCCCAAGATAAACCAAACAAAGTATCAATTCAACTTTGAAACCCTTAATCACCTCCCAGATTCAATGTGGTTACATAAAACTGAAAAAGTCCACAGTGATTCAGCCCTTACAGACTGCTCACATCATGCCTGCCTCTGAATCAGCTGTTTGGGAAACACAACACCTCCTGCCTCAAGAGCAATGCCAATCTGCATCTGAGCAGGGTGTCCCCACCCTGACAGGTCCCAGTATCTCCTGAGATCTAAGAAAAGGCTCTGTGAAAAATCTGAAGGATGCTGTTCCCCTGTTGAGAAAAATATACTGCAGTTCCCCAGAGCGGAAGGAGCAGAGGTCCGCAGTCTGCCACATAGTCTGTTCTCTTCCTTCAAGGCAGAAAGTCCTACCTTGGAAGAATAGTTCCAAGCCATTTGCAAACAACGTTCCAAGCACTGAGTGTGCCTGTGTGATGCTGGCACAGTGACTCCTTCCAGACTCCTTTTCCTTATCATCGGGAAGCTCCTCCAGGTCGCTGATGACAACCGAGATGAGCAAAGCTTTCTGGGGTGTAACCTGAAGCCCTTCCCTTCAGGTGGGCTCCCTGAGCTGGAGCAACACTTCATGTGGCCCTCTGTCAGCACCTCCTCAGCCTCTCTTTCCCTCCTGCACCCTTCACTCACCAAGCAGAAGCTTCTCCCTGAGGTTCATGTCAACCAGTGCGTCAGCTCCAGGAGGGTGAAGGGTGAAGGGTGAAGGGTGAAGGGTGAAGGGTGAAGGGTGAAGGGTGAAGGGTGAAGGGTGAAGCTGATGCCGGGAAGGAGCAAGAGAAACTGGGGAGATGCTGGAAAGAACCACAAGACACTCCCTGCCTGAGAAAATGGACTGAAAAATCCCTTATCTGGGAGTAGTCATTTCTACTGCATCTGTGACCTCATGACCTCTGGTAAGAGATGGCTGGGTGGGCAGAGTAGAGCTCACACCTTACTGTGCGTGGTGCCCTGGGTTCCATCCCCAGAACCAGGTGGAAACACCATGGACAGCAGCAAAGGGCTCTCGCTCCATGGATGATACAGAAGTGCATCAGAGTCTCTCTCTCTTTCTCTCTCTCTCTTTCTCTCTCTCTCTCCCTCCTTCCCTTCCTCCCTCCTTCCTGTTTCCATGTACATCAGGCATTGGATGAGAGAGTCCGCTCAGTGATATCACACATGCACAGTGCTCTGGTTCATTCCCTGCACCATATAAAAAAATACAGAAATGCCCTTCAAATAGCCAAATGATTACCCGGGAAGCAGTGTGTAACCGATGTGCACGATGGGTGCAAAAGTATTTCCTTTAAAGCTAAACATTTAGGAAACAAAATCAAAACGAAGCAGTGGACATTCACAACAGAATTGTGGTTACCTGAGGAGGAGATGGCAAGGAACAGGGGAGAGTGTAGCAGGTGTAAGGAAGTGAGTGGGGTGGAGCCGAGGGGAGGGCTCATTTCATTTTTTTAAATATTTTATTTTTTTACTTATTTTCCTTTTTTGTTGCCCTTGTTTTTATCATTTTTGTGGTTATTATGTTTTGATTGATGTTGTTGTTGCCAGATAGGACAGAGAGAAATGGAGAAAGGAGGGGAAGACAGAGATGGGGAGAGAAAGACACCTGCAGACCTGCTTCACCACTTGTGAAGTGATGCCTCTGCAGGTGGGGAGCCGGGGGCTCAAACCGGGATCCTTATGCTGGTCCTTGAGTTTCATGCCATGTGCACTTAACCCGCTGCACTACAGCCTGACCCCCTCATTTCATTTTTAACATGTATGATAACCAGGGGTAGAAGACGAAACATTCAGATGGGTCTACTGAGCAAAGATTAGTGAAAAAGTTATTGACTAAGGTGTGGGAAAGATTAAAGTAAACCAACCAGAGGTGTTAAAGCAACCAGGAAAAATGAAAAAGAAAGAAGAAAGAAAAGTGGGAAGTGATGAGAGAAGAGAGAAAGCAGGAGGCGTGGATGTTGAGTGGTCATGGAAGGCCACTGTCCCGGGAGCTGGACCCAGGCACGTGGAGTTCAAACTGTCTGCTTAAGTGAGCACAGGGTTTCCCAGACGCCTCCAGATGGAACTATCTCACCAGTGAATAATGGAGACTCCAGATCCTCCCCCCAAAAGACCAATTCTGAACTTAAGGTGCTCAGATAAGGGTGATCTGAACAGTGTCCTTTGGGGACACTGTGCCCTCAGAAGCCACTTGCCCTGAGCACCTTGGTCTCTTCTCCTAGTTTCCTCAGGCAGGTAGTGCAGAGGCAGGTGGGTGTGAGCTGCAGGTAAAATGAGACCACGCCCTGCACCTCTGGTCCCCTGCTTCTCTTGTATCCCACAGACTTTCTGAGATACTCTGGACTCATGCACCCAGGGAATCCTCATCCAGATCCCAGACCGAGACTGACCAGACCTGCCGGCCTTGAACCCTGGGCTGGAAGCTTCCTTTGGAAGTGCATCTGTGGTGAGAGAGATGTCCTTATGGGATGCATCAGAGATGGGAAAGGAGCCAGACACTACTTGGCACAGGACTCTGGGCAGGAAGTTCTATTTGTGTCAGAAGCCAAGTGCCTGCCCTTCTGGCAGGACTCACTGGTCTCCCTGGGCAGAATCAGGAAGAGAAGCCCCCAAATCCATTCCCAGAAAGGGCAGCAGGAAAGCGAACAGGCAGAGCCGCATTAGAAAGTGTGAGTGTCTCCTCCTCCGTCCTTCAAGCCTGCTCTAGTTTCTAGCCCTAGGCACTTACTGCTCCCCAGAAGGGTTCCCCAGACAGGGAGGGTGAGACTCACCTTGCCAGTGATGCTTGTAGTCACACATGCGGGACAGAGCGATCATCATGGCGCAGTACAGGGGCAGGATGGCGGCACAGAGCCGCCAGCTCTTGCCCCGTCCGCTCTCGGTGAAGCAGTGCAGCTTGCCCGCCAGGTAGAAGGTTGTGAAGCCAAGGCCCGAAAAAGCAACTGCCAAGGAGAAACAGCAGGTGTTACTCTACTGGGTGGGGAGGAGCAGGAACACGGGTCTCCTGTCTGCCATCTTGCACAGCTCCAGGGCCAAGGGCTGGTTTGCACAGAGAGCCATCTAGGCGATCTGCTCTTGCTTCAACCCTACCGGCTGGAGGCTTTCAACCGTGTCAGTGACCTACCAGATGTGCATGGGATTAAATTCTATGTCATCCATTCACCCATTCACCCAACACTAATTTCATGAGTCTCTGTTAGGTGCTCGCTAGACAGATGCTTTATACATGCAGGGAGTAAAATGATGACTGAGGGATATGACCAGGGCTATAAATGGTTTTAAGACAATGTAGAGAGTTCTGTGAGAGACAGAAGTGTGTGCAAAGCAAAAGACTCATCGTGGCTTGGGTCTGGAGGATGAGGGAGACTGGGGAGTTTCTGCCTTGGTGATATTTCCAAAGGGTGGGCCAGCGGGTGTAGTGGGGTACTAAGCTTGATGAAAACAAACAAACAAACAAACCAATGATGACAAAACATTTGTTCTCTCTTGGAAATTATGGTTGCCAGGGTTTAAATGTGCAAAGACAACTCATGTTTCTGCTAATAAATGCACTGTCCAGAATGTGGCGTTGGGTCAAGCAAGGCTAATCCTCCAGGCTTTTTGCAGAGTCTGGCTTAGCCCACAATCCAGTCTGTGGACTTCGAATAGCTTGTCTTCAAACATGGTTCCACCTTTAATATCTGGGAAGCTTTAAAAATACTGGTAGCTGGGCTCCATTATGAGACCCTACATGCCGGTCTACTGGTCTGGACTAGAGCCTGTCACGAGTGCCTGAGGACGGGAGTGCGAGTGTCCTTGGGGCAAAGTCTTCAGGCAGTTCTGAAAGCAGCACTGAACTCACGTGCTTTCATTTGAAGGTAGTTCCCACCTCCCTCAATACCAACCTTGTAAAACCTTCCCCATTAATCAGAAAATAAAACCAAGAGACAAAGCCTTCAGGAAACCAGTCCACACAGCCCCTGGTAGAAAACGTGCTGTGTGAGTACTTTAGGGCCGGTACAGCAGCAACCTTCAGAGGTGCCTCAGACCTCAGCAATAATGTTAGCGCCCTCCTTAGTAAAAGCCAAAACTCAGGTCAGCCTCAGACCTGCCGACTTAGAATTTGCAGGGTACAAGAGTGAGCTGTGTACAGGGTGAGGTCTGAGAAGGTCAAGACTAAACCTTCTTCTTCTTCATCATCATCATCTTCTTCTTCCTCTTCTTCTTCCTCTTCCTCCTTCTCTTCTTCTTCCTCCTCTTCCTCTTCCTCCTCCTCTTCTTCTTCTTGTTCTTGTTCTTGTTCTTCTTGTTCCTCTTCTTCTTCTTCTATTTCTTCTTCTTCTTCTTCTTCTTCTTCTTCTTCTTCTTCTTCTCCTCCTCCTCCTCCTCCTCCTCCTCCTCCTCCTCCTCCTCCTCCTCCTCCTCCTCCTCCTCCTTCTTCTTCTTCTTCTTCTTCTTCTTCTTCTTCTTTTTTATTGCCACCAGGGTTATCTCTGGGGCTCCATGCTGGCACTATGAATCTACTGCTCCCCATGGTAGTGGTAATTTTTTTTTTCTATTTTTGTTGGATAGGACAGAGGGAAATTGAAAGAGGAGGGGAAGATAGAGGGGGGTGGGCAGTAGCACACCTGGCTAAGCACACACAGTATGAAGCACAAGGACTCGCACAAGAATCCTGGCTCGAGGCTCCAGTTCCCTACCTGTAGAGGGGTCGCTTCAGAAGCAGTGGCACAGGGCTGCAGGTACCTATCTTCTCTCCTCTATCTCCCCTGTCCCTCTCAATTTATCTCTGTCTAATCCAGTAAAATGGAGAAAATGGCTGCCAGGAGCAATAGATTCATAGCGTCAAGCCACCATCAAGACCCAGTGATACCCTGGTGGCAGAGAGAGAGGGAGAGAAGAGAGGGGGAAGGGGAGGGGAAAGAGGGAGGGGGAATAGGAGGGGGGAAGGGGGAGGGGGAGGGGGAGGGGGAGGGGAAAGGAAGAGGGAGACAGAGAGGGAGATCTGTGGACCTGCTTTCTTGCTTGTGAGGTTTTCCCACTGCAGGCAGGGAACCGGGGCTCAAACCCAGGTCTTTGACTATGGCACAGTGGGGACAATACTAAGAACATGATCTGTATGGACAAAGAAACGTGGCTAGAGTCTGTACAAATGAATCACCTGCAGCTTCAACAAATTGACAACAGCCATCTTCTTCAAAAAGAATTCCCTCCTGGTACCAACTCAAGATTATACCAAGACAGAACTATTTCAACAACCAAATTCAAGAAAGTAGCAGCCTTTCCCCACCCCCATCCCTTCTTTAAAAATAGAACATTCAACTAGGTCTTATCTCAGAAATAAAAATGAAGCACTTAAACATTTCTGAACAATGATTAGCACTCAGTTCTGAACAGGCAGCAGTGCCAAGATCCACTGGCCACTCTGTTTGAAGTAGGAGTATGCGGGGCCTCTATCACTGAGCCCTGTTCCGGGATGTTGGCTTTTATGAAGGGTCTGAAGTGATCAACATGGCGTTCCAAAGTGGCCCCATTTGGCCAGCAGCCTGAAGAGCACAACAGGCTCTTAATTTCCTATTCTTACCCACTGTGCTCTGTTCCTTCTGTTCATAACATGCCCCCTCAAGGGAATGGGAAGGAGGGCTGGACAAATGACTCCCGTAGGTGAGTGGAGGTGGAGGAGACTGTCTTCAGTCTGAACTCTGTGCAAAAGGACTAAGGGGCTTTGTTTAATCATGAAGACTGGCAAGTTCATCCTCTTAAATGAATCAGAACAGAAACACCCTGAGGCTTTGTAAGGTTATAGATGAAAGTTTGCAGGCTTTCAGACATAGGAGAGATAACGCCAGGTATTTCCAAACTAGTATCTCCTGAAAAAAGAAACACACACACACACACACACACACACACACACACACTCAGCTAGCATATAAAGAATCTGTTTTGTGCCCCTCTGTGGGAATAAAATGGCTTTGGAGCCTTTAAGATAGACAGATCCCAAGTCAAGCAGCCAACATTCACCTGCAGATTGGAAACCTTCCTGAGGGACAAAGGAGGCAGAAGCTGGAGTCCTCCAAGGTCCAAATCTGGAACAGGGGGCTGGAGACCAGACCCTTAGCCTGCACCTGTCACTGTGATCTCATCCCTCAGACACTCAAATCTGGCCAGCATTGGCTCTGGAAGGTGCTTGAATTTGGTCAGCATTGGCTCTAGAAGAATGTGGCTTATTCTTTGGAGAGGAGGAAACAAAAATATATTCTTTTTGTTTTGTTTTGTTTTTTGAGGAAGTGAGAGGGGAGAGGCTGAGAAGGAGAGGCTGAGGGAGAGGCAGAGGGAGAGGGAGGAGGAGAGGGAGAAGGAGATGATAACACCAAAGCTTCCTTCAATGCAGTGCCCGTGAGCTTTGAACCTAGCTTTCCAGCACAGCAAAGCAGCACACTATCTAGTAAGCTAGCTCACTGGTCCCAAAGCATGTTCGTGCAGCAGATTCTCCAAAATATCAAAGTATCTGCATCTTTTCAGAGGAGGAGGGGATGAAAAGCATTTTTAGGACTGAGTTTAATAGCCTAGATCCTTTTTGTGACAGTTTTTATTTTTATTTTTCAAAGCACTACTCAGCTCTGGCTTATGGTGGTGTGGAGGACTGAACCTAAGACTTTGGAGCCTCAGGTATGGGCATGAGAGTCTCTTTGCGTAACCATTATGCTACCTACCCCCACCCATTTTTTACACAGAGCCCAAACTGCACATTTGAATTATTTAGCTACACCCAGACCCCCTTTTTCAATTCTTAAAGAGACAGAGAGAGGGAGAGACAACACAGCATCAGAGCTTCCCCCATGATGCCATCACACTCCCATGTGGTGCCTAACTCAAACTGGTTTACACACATGGTGAGGCACAGCCCTTACCAGCAAGGTATCTCCCCCGATCAGTCCTTTACTTTATTTTATTTTATTTAAGAAAGGAGACATTAACAAAACTGTAGGATAGGAGGCTTACAACTTCACACAATTCCCACCACCTGATCTCCATATCCCCTCCCCTCCCCTGATAGCTTTCCCATTCTCTATCCTTCTTCCCCCAGTCCTGGAACCTTAGGGTGGGGCTCACTTTCCTGCATGCTTCTCTCAATTCATATCAAATAATATTGCATCTGCCAATCACAACCTAATCAACGCAACGAGTGCCACCCCAGCATGCTTCACTTCAGACTGTGTCCAGAGACTTCAGGTGTGGAATGACAACCCTTCAGCTTCATCACTCAGGTGAGACCTTTCCTTTCATAGTATTCTCTTAATTCCATTCAGTCCTTTTAAAGCAGCACTATGTGTCCTGACTGTTTGAGGTGACATGATGAGGCCTCGATTTTAGGCTAACCCTTACACTGGTTACATTCTCAATGACACTTCCACAGTTACTGAAACAGCATACTGTCCTTTGGCAAAGGGCTGTAGGGCACTTCCTTCTGGAGGTGTGTCTGGGGATCGGGGCACAAGGGGGGAGCTTGTGAACTCTGGGCAGCCACGGGGCCTTTACAGTCCAGCTTCCCAAATATTAGCCAGAACAGGCCAAGCATCCTGAAGTTCTATGATCTCACAGTTCTTCTGACACCTCTTCCCATGAGACGGCAGGGTGCAATCACCCCTGAGCATTCCTGAGGCTCAGTGGGGCTCAGATTCAGTCCAGCTGGAGCAAAAGGAAACAACAGGAAGGGGCTTAAGAAAATCTGTCCGACTTGAGCCAAACAGCTTTCTGTTCTCTTCTGAAAGAAGCAAGTACTTGAGGCACCGCTGGGCTGTAAAGCCCTTTATCCTCAAGGAGAACAAGAGAGATGATATCCTTTCCAAGTGATTATCTGTCTTTAGCCTAAGATGCGGCCCTCACTTCCACTGTGATTAAGAAATGAAATTGAGCGGCTGGGGAAATAGCTCAGTTGCTGGAGCATGCAGGCGTGCGCACTTCAGGTTCTGGATTCGACCCCCAGCACTGCATGGATCACAACACTGTTCTAAACTTATCCCTCTCTCTCTCTCTCTGTCTCTCTCTCTGTCTCTCTCTCTGTCTCTCTCTCTCTCTGTCTCTCTCTCTCTCTCTCTCTCTATATATATATATATATATATGCATCTCTCACTCTCTCCTATATAACAAATGTGATATTTTTCAAACGGAAAAGAAACTGAGAGTAGGACATTCAACAATGGGTGTGTCGGAACACAGTGATTATGGATGAAAGATAATATATCCATACTTTGTTCACATTATTAAGGCCAGAAATCTGATTGGAACACTTTCTTTTTTAAATTTTATTTATTTATTTATTTTCCTTTTTGTTTCCCTTGTTCTTTTGTTTATTGTCATTATTGTTGTCATTGTTGTTGGACAGAGAGAAATGGAGAGAGGAGGGGAAGACAGAGAGGGGGAGAGAAAGATAGACACCTGCAGACCTGCTTCACTGCCCTTTGAAGCGACTTCCCTGCAGGTGGGGAGCTGAGGGCTCCAACCGGGATCCTTAAGCTGGTCCTTGAACTTTGCGCCATGTGTGCTTAACCCACTGCACTACTGCCCGACTCCTTGGAACACTTTCAAACCAGTGGGCTGGGAGGATACTGAACCTACTTATTGGGGGCGTGGGGTTCAGATAGTATTTCTTGACCTCCAGAATTGCAAACTCACACACAGGTATGCACATATGCACATACAGACAGTGATCTGTCAAGAAGGTTTCCTTGGATGAAGGTAGCTGACTGCAGATATGTTGATCTGGCTATGGGAAGCATTAAAAAAAAAAAAAAAAAGCTCGCTGAGTCTCTAAACTAGGAAGCTGATGAAAGAAGATGGTTTTCCCATTCTGTTTCTGAAAGTTTCCATTCCATGCTCACTTTGCCACTGCCAGGGAAACCAGGCAGCATAATGTAAGCTGTGGGCCCACAGTGGGAGACCACTCACATGCAGTAAACTGGATTACCTGCCTGGCTGATGGCTCCGAATCTTCTCTCTGATTACTAAGACAAATCGCCAGAGGCTTCTCTGACTCTCTTTGCAAAGAAAAGATAGTTTATTAGGCTCACTTAGTTGTAACCATGTGGTTTATCTTCCTTTCCCTGTTGGCTTCTAAAGTAAGTAGAAGAACTTTAGATCCCAGATGGTTGCAGGAAATGAGAAAGTTGGCATTCTCCCCAAAAGGACTTTTTAAAAAATAGGATAAAAAATCAGAGAAATGGACCCTGCTTTTCCTATTGCATTTTTTCCCACTTTTGCTAACAATTATAATCAATGTCCCCAAACTGATTATTGCAAAAAAAAAAAAAAAAAAGGATTTGCACACTGGTGAGATAATCTGTACAAATTTTCATTGGCTGATGTGCAAAGAGCTAGTATTTTCTTCTCTAGGAGAGAAGAGAAATACCAGATGGTTAAACAAAGTTTAGTGTTTAGGTTTTAAGGAACCTGCCTTGAGGCCAACTCCTGTCACCTTATCTGACCCTTCCTTCCCCAAACCCCCTGCTGGCTCTTTTAGTGTCTGGGACTCTGTGGAGAGCTTTCTTAGTAACCACAGATCTCTTCCACCTGTAAGGGAGATACACATGTTATTAATAAATTCTGCTTTACATTTTCTCTTATTAATCTATCTCACGGCTGTTTATTTCCCAGTCCCAAAGAACCTGGAAGTGTGTCCGAACTGACTTCTCCTCTCTACTCTCGTAGTCATCTTGAGGATTGGAAAATGAGGAATAACACAGAACTTGTTACAACCAACCAGCCTCACAGTGTCTGCAGCTGCTGAAAGCCAAGCCAGCCAAGTGAGTCTGGGCGACTCAGCCCCTTGGGGAAGGCAGCCACTGATGGGCACAGTCTCCCTTCTGTAAAGTTCCATCCTGAATGAAAAGCCTGCATAAGGACTAGCCTCCTGAACTGTGGCTCCACACTGGTTATGTAACCGCATGTTGGCTTGGTGAGGATGCCAGAGGCAGCTTCTCAGGTTGTTAGTGGTCTTTCAGTCCCTGAGGCAGATGCAGAAATGATTTTAGCCAGTAAAAGGAGCACGATCACAGACTCAGACTCAGACTCAGACTCAGACTCAGACTCAGACTCAGGGATGAAGTGTGGAGACAGAGCATTCCCCACTGTGAACAGTATCAAACACTTCAGGTGCTCAGACAGCCCAGGAGCTGTTGCTGTGCCAAGTGTCCAGACACCTAGTTTGTCCTAGGATTCTTCGGGAAGAAGTTGCGTTGTGTGTGTGTGTAGGGGGAGGGGGTCAGAGGCCAGCTCACTCAGTACTACGCGCTCTATCATGGGGGGGCAGGGGATCCAGGTTCAAGCTCCCAGATGCCACACGGGAGCACAAGCAAAGGGGAAGATTCACATGGGACACAGCAGTCTGTGGCGCCCTCTCTGTCTCTCATCCTCTATCTTCTTTTTTTAAATATTTATTTTATTTATTTATTCCCTTTTGTTGCCCTTGTTGTTTTATTGTTGTAGTTATTATTGTTGTTGTTGTTGGATAGGACAGAGAGAAATGGAGAGAGGAGGGGAAGACAGAGAGGAGGAGAGAAAGATAGACACCTGCAGACCTGCTTCACCGCCTGTGAAGTGACTCCCCTGCTGGTGGGGAGCCGGGGTTCGAACCGGGATCCTTATGCCGGTCCTTCTGCTTTGCGCCACCTGCGCTTAACCCGCTGCGCTACAGCCCAACTCCCTCTCATCCTCTATCTTAATAAGAAGATATAACAACCCACCTGATAGGATGGAATTTTGTAGGGGCAAAGTCCCGGGAAAAGGTCTGAAAGGCCTGGGAGGAGAGGGGGAGAGAGAGAGAGAGAGAGAGAGAAGGAGAGAGAGAGAGAGAATGAATATGAGAATGTGTGTGTTGCATTGTCTTAGAACTTATTTGAATGTCCTCATGGCCCCCAAGCCCTTAATTGGACTTTCTTGCTCATTCACAGATTCGTACATTCAGTTTCCTGATCTCTCAATCCAGACTCCATCCTGGTTAAGCTGTGGCTGCTTCTATACTTAATGCCAAGTTCTAGTCATTAATATTTTAACATACTGGGAGTCGGGCAGTAGCGCAGCAGGTTAAGCACACGTGGCACAAAGATCGGCATAAGGATCCCAGTTCCAGCCCCCAGCTCCCCACCTGCAGGGGAGTCGCTTCATAGGTGGCGAAGCAGGTCTGCAGGTGTCTTATCTTTCTCTCCCCCTCTCTGTCTTCCCCTCCTCTCTCCATTTCTCTCTGTCCTATCCAACAATGATGACATCAATAACAATAACAATAATAACTACAACAGTAAAACAACAAGGGCAGCAAAAGGGAATAAATAAATAAATATTTAAAAATATTTTAACATACTGAATAAGGAATTTCACTTAAAAAAGGGCAAGAGAAGTCTGTGATCAATCTTAGAGTGTGGATGCAAGCGTTATTTCAACAGAACTTAAGAAAAGACCACGGCTTAGTCCTCAGTCCTTACCAATTTAGCTGCCAAACCAGGGCTGCAACTTCTTATTTATTTATTATGCTTCCAGGGCTATCATTGGGGCTCGGTGCCTGCTTTATGAATCTGCTGCTCCTGGAGGCCTTCCCCCCACCTCCATTTTACTGGATAGGGCAGAGAGAAATTGAGAAAGGAGAGGAAGATAGAGACGGGGAGAGAAAGACACCTGCAGACCTGCTTCACCACTTTTATAAAGCAACTCCCCCCTCCTTGCAGGTGGGGAGTCAGGGGCTCGAACCCAGATCCTTGTGTGGGTCCTTGCACTTCATACTGTGTGCGCTTAACCCAGTGCGCCACTGCCCGGCCCCATAGGGCTGCAATTTCAGGGGAAGTTCCTGATGTGAAGTGAATAGTAGACTCAACTTAGTACCACCATGGTTTCTTTTAAAATCTTACTTTCTGTCCAATCCATACTATTTGTGATGACATTTGTTGCTCTGATGTAGGAGACAAAAAGAAAGTTTAACTTTGCTAAAATTAAAAAATCATCAAAATCCTTGATTATCTCCTAAATTTATAACAATGATTCACTGAAAATTTTTCTTCAGACTGGAGGTGATGATGCTTACTCAGCGAAGTAGTCAGGCAGGCAAAAGATGACTACAGCATGGTTTCACTCCCATGTAGAATAGAGAGAATTGGACTGCACAAACTTGTAAAAATAAAAGGAATTGTAAGAACTATGGTGGTTATCACTGGGTAGGTCAGGGCGCCAGAGCTTTGGTGATGGGTGTGATTTGGAATGATAGTCTTCTCATTTTATAATGTTACAAACCATGATTAGGCCGCTGAACATTATATGTTTACAATTCTGCTAAAGATAAGAATCCATAACAATCATTACACAACACAGTAGCCTTAAAACTGTCAAGCAATTCAACTGTATGATTGAGGGGAAAGGCTCTGGGTCCTAATTTACCTTACTATCTTACATAATTCCTTTTCTTTGTATGTTTGCAGTTCAATACCTGGCAAACTCCATAAGAGCAGGGCTTATGCTACTTCTCCCTCCACCCTTTAGCATCTGAAGATGCACTGACTGCTCCCTAGTAAGCAGATGTTTGTTGAATAAAAGGACCAGACCCAATGGTTATCATTCCTCCATCTATTTCCTCAGCATCTCATTTTAAAATTGTGTCTGATCAGAAAGAGAAGAATTGAGAGGGGAGGAGAGATAGAGAATGAGAGAGAAAGAGAAACATCTATATCACTGATTGACTTCTATGAAACTCACCCCCCGCCTCCTACAATTGGGGACTAGTAGTTTGAATCTGGATCCTTGAGCACCGTAACATGCATACTCAAGCAGGTGTACCACTGCCCAGTCCCTATCAACATCTGTTTATGAATGACCTCTCTGCACCACGGACATTGCTGGAATGAGCCAGTCCGCTTTACTGAAGAATTCAAGTTAGGAGACCTGGTGTCTACACTTCCAGAGATGCAAGGACTGTTCATCTCCAGTAGTGTCTATTTATTTTTTTCATAAACACACACACACACACACACACACACACTTTCTTGGGCTCTTCTTACAAGAATCACCCCCGAGATCTTCCTAGAGCCCTCACAATGGAAGCCCTTCTATTCTGCAGGAAATGATAGCAGCCTCCCCAGGAAACTGTAGGAAGCTTTGCTTTCTACAACATTCTAAGGGCCTAGAGGGTGGACAGAGTGACATTTCAATTGACTACTGAAGATGAGAAAACTACCATCCTGAGCAGGTGTCAGTAGGGTGCTGCAGTCAAAAAACAAGACCAGCAAGTGTTGAGAGTCTCCTCACTGGTCCAGCACTGTTCCAGAAGTTTCTCCCACATTTTGCGTCAACCCCAAACAACACAATGACATAGGCATTTGGCCCATTTGATGGAACAGAAACAGAGGTTCCCATCAAATCATACACCAGTGGTTGATGCAGCCCTTAAGAAACGGTGACTTCTTCCTAAGTAGAGTTTTAAAAAAAATCACAGGTTTTCTTAGCACAGTTGCAGTTCTGGCTCTGTTAACTGCCAGTTCACTTCTACACCCCCTTAGGCACATAACCACTGGAATCACCACTGAAAGATTTGTCTGGCAAGAGAAGTCAAGGAGACATTCTGAGTGACTGAATAAATAAATGGCAGAGACCAGTTGCTCCACAAACATAAATGACCTTACGAAATGCTCTGGCAACAGACCAAAGTCCTTGGGGACAGAAAGACAGATGACGGTGAAAGGTTATACACCCTTCATATCCTGGTTCTAGGCAGGTTGATACTTCAGTTACCCGAGAACTCAGTCTCATGAGAGAAGTGATCGCAAAGTCTTGTTTGAGAATGAACAATGGGGAAAAGGAAAAAGAACCCAAATGCTCATAATAAGTTTGAAAGCAAAGGTCAGAGACAGGAAATAGAAACAGCGAAAAAGAAAATGCATGCATGCTGCAAATTACTTGTGTAACCTCAGTTTGCAGATTCAAAGAAAATTCTGTGTCCTGAAAAGAAAGAAGACAGATGATGAGTGTGCGCATATATGTACATACACTGGAGGAGGGGGGAGAGAGAGAGAGGAAACCCAGACACAGTGAACAAAAGGGAGCAGAGGACTCAGAAATAGCAGGAAAGAAACTGATTTGGGGGGAAGCAAATGACTGTCCTTTGCCAATCCCAGGAGGCCCTACCCTGGAATGGGGAAGTTTCAGCAGTGGAGGATTGAGCGTTTTAAATGATAGAAGCTATTCTGCCTTCTCCCCATCTCCCCAAACTTCCTGATAACAAACAAGGAACATAAACATTACTCTTGTCCCCAGGGAAAGTTGGGTTAGACACAAACAGGGGAAGTGATTGGCTTTGTCTGTCAGACCACCCCACTACACCCACTACAGAAAGTCTCCATCCCCAGGACTGTATTTTTTTTTTCTTTTGGTCTTGATTACACGGCACAATGATCTGAAACACACAAATCAGAATAAGCCTTCAAAATGGATAAATTACCTTTTTCCATAATGCTGCCAGGGGAGCTTACTTACAAAGGCAGGGTGGGATTCCAATAAAGATAACATTTTAATGAAAAACCATTTTATTTTTACCTCCAAGGACCTTAACCAAACATAAAATTGATGGCAGGATCTGAATATCAGGGCACATGCTTGAGAAATGACTAAAAAGATGGCTGTCCTTCCTCTGCCAGTGGGCTCAGTGGATTAGCTTCCACTGGGGGAGCTTTGAGGTCTTAGTGACTGCTTCAGCCTCACTATCTCCTAAGAAGGTTCCAGATGCTACCATGATGCCAACTGGACGACCCCACCAATGTGTCCTGCAGCTCTACTTCCCCAGAGCCCTGCCCCACTAGGGAAAGAGAGACACAGGCTGGGAGTATGGATCGACCTGTCAACACCCATGTTCAGCGGGGAAGCAATTACAGAAACCAGACCTTCCACCTTCTGCACCCCACAATGACCCTGGGTTCATACTCCCAGAGGGATAAAGAATAGGAAAGCTATCAGGGGAGAGGATGGGAAACAGAGTTCTGGTGGTGGGAATTGTACCCCTCTTATCCTATTGTTTTTATCAGTGTTTCCATTTTTATAAATAAAAATTTTTTAAAAAGTGACCAGCCTTTTGTGACATAGCATCACACCTACAAGTGGACAAAGTAATGTTTCCAACCTGCCCAGCAGCCCCTTTGAGGATCTCAGACTGTGTGGGAATGTGTGAGATGCCAAGGAGAAATATCTGCATATTCATGTGTGCGTGCATATGTATATCTGTACACACATATATGTGTGTGCTCACACATACATATCTAGAGATAGACTTATGACCCCAGTTCCTGGTAAGAGATCTTCAAAGCCTTGTAAGCTCCTAAATGATGAGAGTGTTAGGAGCATCTGTTATTCTAATGAGGTAACTCGAGTTGGAAGCCAGATGGATCCTGGGAGGAAAATAACTGATCTTGGGAGTTGGGCGGTAGTGCAACGGGTTAAGCGCACGTGGAGCATAGTGTAAGAACCCCCGGCTCCCCACTTGCAGGGAAGTCGCTTCACAAGAGGTGAAGCAGGTCTGCAGGTGTCTGTCTTTCTCTCCTCCTCTCTATCTTCCCCTCCTCTCTCCATTTCTCACTGTCCTATCCAACAACATCAATAACAACAACAATGATGAAAAACAACAAGGGCATCAAAAGGGAAGATAAATAAATAAATATTTAAAAATTACTAAAAAAAACCAAACTGATCTTCAGGAGACCAAGCCATGATGAGAAGTCTGGGATTTGCAGAGAGCAGAAATGGTTGGAAACATGGCCAATATGCCTTCAGACCTCTGTACTAAAATTCCCTCCCCCCCTTAAAAGTCACAAAGGCACAGGGCTCAGAGAGCTTTCAGAAGGGCAGACAACCCACATAGAAAGAATCTGACCCCCGACTTCACAGGAACAGGAGGGCCCCCCCCCCTCCTGGTCCTGTCTCTCCATCTGGTTGTTCTTCTTTAGCCTTTATTCAATTATTTTAAACAGATTTATTTATTTGAGAGGGAGCAAAACACTGTTCATCTCTGGCATATGGTAGTCCTTGGGCTTGAACCTTTGATCTCTGGGACCTCAGATACAAAAGTCTATGATGCTGTCATTGCCCCATCTTCCCCAACCCATCTTTATTATGTTACTGAATGAACTGGCAGATAGAAATGTTTCCCTGAGATCTGTGATCTGATCTATCCTCAGGATGAATGGGATCTGTAAGAACAGAAGCAGAGATGACAACCAGAAATTACAACTGCCACCAGAGCTGGAGGGAGGGGGCCTGGGAGGGGAGATGGACAGCTTAGTGGAGTTGAGCCCTCCCCTGTGGGGCCTGATGCCACCTCCAGATTCACACCTTCAGAACTGAGTTAGCTGACAACCAGCTGGTGTCATAAAAAATGGTTCATTTTGTGTGTGGGGGGGGAACCCTACAATTTGGTGTCAGGAGAGTGAATTGTGAACAGCTGAGGTAAAGGGGACACACAGGAGGAAAGCTGGCATCCGGACCGTCTATGCAGAATAAAAATGGACCAGCAATAGGATGTGCTACAATGAGGGCATTTGACTCATATGCTGAATTGAACAAAGGGTCAGTTGTGATGGGAGCTCCTGGGTGGCCCAGGGAAAGCTCTTCACTATGGCATGAGTGAAAAAGCAGAAGGCACAGTGATGTCACCTTCCTGTCCTGGGCTAGGAGAGGACATTGTTTCTGGCACTGAAGACAGTTACAGAACGTCCCAGTCTCAGGACTAAAATCCCCTGTAAATTGATGAAGTGACTTCCCAAGCTCCCCCCCACCCCCACTCCCGTACACACACACACACACACACACACACACACATGCTGGCTTGGTCAACAACCTCCTACCATCTCTCACTTGCACCTCTATGGAAACTGACCACAAACAGGACAAGAGTCCCACAGACATTCTGACACACACAGAACGCGTCTCCCTCATTACGTGTACCATCCAAACTCAAGAGAACACTTGATTTATGTTCAAATGAGATTTTCCTTTTCTTAAATCTTGCTTAGAGGAAGGAGGACCATTTAAATTTGGGGAAGCAAATATATGGCATTTTCATTGCCTGTGACCTTGGAAGTGAGTATTAAATGATCAGGTAACTCTGCAAGAAGAGAACTTGTGGACTAAGTCTGCCTCAAATGACCAAAACTGTGACTCGCCTAGGCAACACATTGGATCTATTTATGGTTTCTTTTCAACCATTTTGATCCAAACCAGTCTTATCACACACACACACACACACACACACACACACACACACACACACACTATAAATAAATAAATAAATAAATAAATAAATAAATAAATAAATAAAACAAAAAACCAACAGACTCTTTCAGGTATTAACTGACTTGTATTTCAAATTAGAGATGGGTAGTCCCCCAGCCCCATAATGTCAACTGTAAGCCAAGCTAAGACAAGAACATTTTTGTCCAATGCTCAAGGCTACAGACTTTGTAAATGCGTATTCAACAAATAAAGGAGAGACGTTACTGGTCAAACCGAGGAGATAGCTATCTGCTGAGTGGAGAAGCAGGGTCTGAAAATAGACCTGTCTGCTTTGACATCTAAGTTCAGCCATGCCTAGTCATTCCCAAAGCCAGGACTTGATTTGCAACAATGTGACACACTGTACATCCCATAAAAATAACTAATGATGTATAAGACATAAGAACAAGCAAAGATTCTTTTCACGGTGTCACTGAGTTGACACAAGGAAACAAAACAATGAAAGCAAGTTTTCTCAAAATGACAGGGAAGCAGGTCTTAAGGGCAGGGAACACAGAGGCAGCACCTGCCCCGCATGTCTGCAGAACTGGCTGGCTTTGAGTTCTGCTTTGATGCCTCCACAGGGCACAGGGGCAGAGAGACGAAATTTCAGGTGGAGGAAGTAACAGAAAACACCTGAAAAAAATAAAACACCTTAGATCCTACATAAGGCATAATAGTAAGTAAGAAAAGAAGGAAACTTGTCTTTCTCCAATTGCATGCAGTGAAGAAAGAGCTCGTAAAGCTGATCCCGGGGAGTCGGGCGGTAGCGCAGCGGGTTAAGCGCACATGGTGCAAAGAGCAAGGACCAGCGTAAGGATCCCGGTTCGAACCCCCGGCTCCCCACCTGCAGGGGAGTCACTTCACAGGCGGTGAAGCAGGTCTGCAGGTGTCTGTCTTTCTCTCCTCCTCTCTGTCTTCCCCTCCTCTCTCCATTTCTCTCTGTCCTATCCAACAATGACAACATCAACAACAAGGGCAGCAAAAGGGAAAAATAAATAAATTTTAAAAAAAAAGCTGATCCTGGAAGGCTTTTGCTGCCCAGTTCATGCTCTCTACATGTGGTCTCAAAAAACCCAACAAAATAAAAATTAAAAAAAAAACCTGAAGTGGATATTAATTTGGGGTGACCATATAATAGCACCTGGCAGAATTTCCCCTTGAAGGAATTTGACTTCAGTTAAGACAACAAAATATTCTCCCAAACAAAGTTCTAGGAACAAATGTAAATCCTACAGTTAGAAAACTCAAAACACACACACGAAAAATTGACCCACATCATTGAGCATCATAAGACACATCACAGAAAATAATTTCCAACATGCTTCAGGAAATAATAGAGAAATGAAAATAAGAAGAGAGAATAAGGGTGACAAAAATAACAGAATGGACACAAAGTGAATCTTACGAGACCAAACAGAATTTCTTTTTTTTTTTTTACTTTATTTTACTTTTTATTAAGTTAAAAGATTATAGGATTACAGGGTCTAGTTCTACACCAAAGCCACCACAATTCTATGATCTCACACTCCCACCTCCCAAAGACAACTATAGTTTTCACGTTTCAGAAATAATTTCCTTTTTATTACTTTTTTGCAAGTTCATGTGTATTAGTTCTCTAGACTCCACGAGTGAAAAAATAGAGTGAATTTAAAATTAAGTAGATAGATTAAATAGCACGTGGGAAAACACTGAACAGAGAAGTAGGAAATTGAAAGATAGGTGAGTATTTTTTCAGAATTCATTGAAAAATTACACACACATATATATACATGCACATATTAAAGAAAAAAATAAGAAAGGAGCAATAATCAGGTAGACAGTGACCAAGGCTAGCTCAAAATGATGAGAGACACAACAGTGAGATCTCCTTGTTTTTGTTTTTATTTCTATTTTTTAAAAGCTACTGTGGTTATGGGTGGGAATTGGTGCCTGCATGTTAAATCCACCAATCATGGCAGACCCCTCCCCTCCCCTTCCCTCCTCTCCCTCACCCTCTCCCTCTGCCTCTTCCTCTCCCTCTCCCTCCCCTTTTATTCCCCCCTTTTTTTGACTTCAGGGTTATCACTGGGGCTCAGTGCCTATACTATGAATCCACTGCTCTTGTGGACATTTATCAATTTTTTTATTGATATGACAAAGTGAAATTGCGAGGGGAGAGGAAGATAGAAAGGGAGAAAGAGAGACGCCTGCAGACCTGCTTCACTACTTGTGAAACAACCCCCTGCAGGTGGGGGGCAGGGGCTGGAGCTGAGATCTTTGCACAGGAGTCCTTGCATTTTATACTATGTGCACTTAGTCCACTGTGCCACCACCCAGCCCCTCTCTTTTCTGTTTTCTTTTCTTTTCTTTTCTTTTCTTTCCATTTATTTTAACAGAAACAGAAAGAAATCCTGAGGGAAGGGAGTGGTGGATGAGAGAGAGGGGGAGAGAGAAATCTGCAGCACGACTTCACCCTTAAAGCTTCTCCATGTAGGTAGGGGGCCAGAGACTTGAACCCAGGTGCTTGCACCAGGTAATGTGTGGATTTACTGGGTGCATCACCACCTGGTTTCTACCTTAAATTATTTTATTATCATTACTTTAACATCGGTCACACATTATAACATGTAAAGGGTACAGTTCACACACACACACATATATACAAGTATACCCCTCACCATATTTGCACCTAACACCCATCCCTCTGAATGTTCTTTCCTCTGATAACCACCAGAGTCTGCAGGGTCTAAAAGATGATTTGGCCACTTGGCCACTTGGCCACTTCTTTTTTAATGACCAGGTGAGGAAGTTATGGCTTCTACAATTAAAAAAAAATGATATTGTATCATTTGACATAAAATAAATGGAATTGGG
The DNA here is from genome assembly GCF_950295315.1 of Erinaceus europaeus. NCBI lineage: Eukaryota > Metazoa > Chordata > Mammalia > Eulipotyphla > Erinaceidae > Erinaceus > Erinaceus europaeus. Next base: position 7,562,669 of record NC_080175.1, read on the forward strand.
GGTGATTCTACTAAGTGAAATAAGAAGTGAGAAACACCCCAGACAATAACTTGGCTTCACCTGCATATCAGATGTCAAGCTCAGGCAAAAACTAATAAAATCACGGGCCCTTTGGAATATACCTGAAACAGACCTACTAGCTATTTCTAAAATGGAGACCCCAAATCTTCATCTGAATATTCCAGCCTTTAGGTTCATGACTGGTCAACAATTTGTATGGTTTTATGTTTAACTCTTTTTTCTGCCACCAGGTTCCAGATGCTACCATGATGCCAACTGGACTCTTCTGGGCAGATGATCCCACCATGTATCCTGGAGTCCCACTTCCCCAGAGCTCTGCCCCAATATGGAAGAGAGAAACAGGCTGGGAGTATGGATGGATCTGTCAACACCCATGTTCAGCGGGGAAGCAATTACAGAAACCAGACCGTCCACCTTCTGCACCCCATAATGACCCTGGGTCCATGCTCCCAGAGGGATAAAGAATAGGAAAGCTATCAGGGGAGAGAATGGGATACGGAGCTCTGGTGGTGGGAACTGTCCCCCTCTTATCCTATGGTTTTTGTCAATGTTTCCTTTTTATAAATAAAAATTAAAAAAAGAAATGAGAACCAAAAATGAAATGTATCTCAAATAAGATACCTAAAAGAAAACCCGCTACTAGGCCCATGACAATAAAACTTTATGACACAAAAGAAAATGCTAGACACTAAAAGCATCCATAAAGGAAAAAAAGCTAATTTTACAAAGTCACAGCAGTAAGATTTACAACTGATTTCACAGATGCCAAAAAGTCAGTTTGAAGGAGGCTCAAGAGTCTCCTGAAAGTTTACAGCTACAGTGACTATCAAATTAGAATTCCATATTTAACGAAGCTATCTTTCAAGAATGAGGTCAAATGAAGAGAATCTAAAAAGATGAAAAGAATTGAGCACAGGAATATCAGAGAAGGAAAAATAAGGGCTTATTTGAGGCAGAAGGTGGAAAGGCTAAGATGCATAACTATGCAAACAAAAGTCTCAGCGTGGAGAAAGATTCAGCTAGGCACAGGTGGGTGGCTTTGCTGAGGGGGAAGGGGGAAGAATCATGTTAGAATAAAGACACTAACGCTACCCTACCCAATAAGTTAGGATTTATTTATCAGAGTTAAAATACATAATGTCTTTACCTTGCTTTAGAAGGGAAATAGTAGACACAGGAATACATAACTCTATTTACTGTGTGTGTTAACTAGTCTTGATAGAACTTCTATACAAAAAAAAAAAAAGGAAGGGAGACTATGGAACTCGAATACATATAAGAAAGGAGGAGATAATACACGATCAAAGAGAATTAAGGAATCAAATTATAGGAGTAACTAAAAAATACAATTGAAATTAACCCCCCAGCTAAATGCTAAAATTATACATACACAAAGCAAAACATAAACACTCAATGGGTAGAAAAAGATATAAGAAGCAAATAGTAACCAACAGATACTTGATTGAAGCAGTAAAACCAGAAGCTAGTTATAACAAAGAGTGACATTAAAAAACAGAACGCTCATGATTTGTAGTAGAAAACATAATGGGAAATATGGTATTTCTAATCTAAATGGTCACATAACGTAGGAGTGTGAATAAAAAATGGACAGAACTTCAAAGCCCACAACAATATTTATTTTCTTTCGTAAGTTGTCTTTTAAAAACATTTATTTATTTATTCTCTTTTATTGCCCTTGTTGTTTTATTGTTGTCGTTGTTATTGGATAAGACAGAGAGAAATGGAGAGAGGAGGGGAAGACAGAGAGGGGGAGAGAAAGATAGATACCTGCAAACCTGCTTCACCACTTGTGAAGCGACTCCCCTGCAGGTGGGGAGCCTGGGGCTCGAACCAGGATCCTTATACCGGTCCTTGTGCTTTGCACCACATGCACCTAACCCACTACGTTACCACCCTACTCCCCGCCCCCCAAAAAAATCTTAATGATAGAGGGAGATATAGAAAGACACAGAAAGGAAGACAGAGCACTGCTTAACTTTGGCTAATTGTGATGTTAGAGACTGAACACTCAACCAAGAAGTCAGACACAAAAGCCTTTTATATAAGTGTTATGCTGTCTGCCCAACTCTACTTATTTGTTATTTTTATTGCCACCAGTGTTATCAGTTGGGCTCAGTGCCTGCACAATGAATCCACTGTTCCTGGGGGCAGAGCCAAGATGGTGAATTGGAGACAACACCTGTCGTGAGCTCCAAAAAGAGGCAGCTTACAACCTTGGATTCTCTGGAGAGGGTAGGATACTGGGCCGAATCCACTGTTCCTGACATCTATTTCTTTCATTTTTATTATTTAATAGGACTCAAGGAAATTAAAAGGAGGAAGAGAGAGAGGGAGAAAGAAACCTGCAGCTTTGCTTCACTGCTCAAGAAGCTTCTCCCCTGGAGGTGGCAACAGGGGAATTAAATTCTTGTTTCATGTTTAACCTTGTACATGGTAACATGTGCACTCAACCTAGTGCGCCATTGCCCAGCCCTCAACATTTATTTTGATAGTGGAAAAATTTAAGACACGCTTCTGCAATTGGTAAATTAAGTCTTAGCCAAAAAATCCCATAGACAATATAGACTTCCATGGTGCTATTAACAAGTTTGATCTTGTGGACTTCTGAATGAGTACTGCATGGCTGTCTCTTTGATCAATTAGATAAGACAATAAAAAAAATCACTGAGGCCAGATGGTAGTACAGAGGGTTAAGCGTACGTGGCGTGAAGCGCAAAGACTGGCATTAAGGGTACCGGTTGGAGCCCCAGGCTCCCCACCTGCATGGGGGGGGTCGCTTCACAGGCGGTGAAGCAGGTCTGCAGGTGTCGTACCTTTCTCTTCTCCTCTCTGTCTTCCTGTCCTTTCTCGATTTGTCTGTCCTATCCAACAACAACATCAATGGCAACAATAACAATAATTACAACAATGGCAAAAAATGGGGGAAAAAAATAGTCTCCAGGAGCAGTGGATTAGTAGTGCAGGCACCCAGCCCAGCAATAACCCTGGAGGCAAAAAAGAAAAATAATAACCACCTAGAATCTCACCATATGACAACAGGGACTTCTAAGAAACTCAGCGAGCAGCGAATAGGGTAGTGAGTGGCCAGGAGGCAGAAACAGGGGGAGGGAGAGATTCTTATCAGAAGCCATTCCCCAGGGGGGAGGGGAGAGGTAGCATAAAGGCTATACAAAGGGACTCATGCCTGGAGCTCAGAAGAAAAAGTGAAATTAGGAAATTCTCAAAAGTGAACTTATGGTAGCAAAAGACACTAAAATTTATAAACTATAGCTAAAATGACATTGATAAGAAAATGTCTAGGCCGAATTGGTTACATTTGCAGAGAAAAAAGCAACATCAGTGAGCTATATAATAAAGTTAATTTAATAAAACAGAAAAGAAAAACAGAATGAAGTCAACATGAATAGAGAAATACTAAAGGTAACAGATGAAATAATAATAGAAGGTAAAACAGAGAAAAGACACCCAAAGCAAAAGTCAGCTCTTTGAAAATAGATTAACAAAGAGAGAGGGGGAGAGAGAGAGAGAGAGGAGAGAGGGGGGAGGGGGAGAGAGAGTGGAGAGAGAGAGGGGGGAGAGAGGGGAGAGAGAGAGAGAGGAGAGAGGGGGAGAGAGGGGGGAGAGAGAGAGGAGAGAGGGGGAGAGAGGGGGGGAGAGAGAGAGGAGAGAGGGGGAGAGAGGGGGGAGAGAGAGAGGAGAGAGAGGGGGGAGAGAGAGGAGAGAAAGAGAGAGAAAGGAGAGAGAGAGAGAGAGGAGAGAAAGAGAGAGGAGAGAGAGAGGGGGGAGAGATGGGGGAGAGAGAGAGGAGAGAGAGAGGGGGGAGAGAGAGAGGAGAGAGAGAGAGAGAGAGGAGAGAGAGGGGGGGAGAGAGGGGGGGAGAGAGAGAGGAGAGAGAGAGGGGGGAGAGAGGAGAGAGAGGGGGGGGGAGAGGGGGGGAGAGAGAGAGAGGAGAGAGAGAGGAGAGAGAGAGTGGGGGGGGAGAGAGAGAGGATAAGGAGAAGAATGGATGCTAGGAAAAAAAAATAGATTAACACCAGCGGCTTTATTCATAATAACAAAAACCTGGGAACTACCAAAAAGCCCTTCAACAGATGACTAGATAAAAAGTGCTGGTGCATACACTCAACAGAGTGTTGTTCAGCAGTAAAAATAAGATGATACTGTGTCCTTTGGGATGAAGCGGATAGGACTAGTGAAGACGATGCTCGTTGAAGCAAGTCAGGGGGTGAAGGACAACTACAGAAGGGGTTCACTCATATGCAGAATACAGACAGCTGGACACACAAATGTGCAAAATGACAAAATGTCAACCAATTCCCAAGAGAGAACTACCATGATTATTTAGATAAGTGGGGATGGAGACACAGAACTTTGGTGATGGGAGTGGTGAAAAATAAATAAATAAGTAAAATAAAAATTGATTAGCATGTCAAGCTTAGCAAACATCAAAAAAGGTAACAGTTGGAAAGAAGATAGCTACAACAATGCAAAAAATGGGCACTGCACATAGGCAGTTGAAAAGGTGTATTATAAAGCATAGTTCCAGTTAGTACATCTGAAAGCTTGTGTGAAATGTCCTAATTCTAAAACAAAATAGAAATTACCAAAAGTATAAGGAAGGTAAATCTAAGAATTTAATAATCACAGATAAATTCATCCAGCAACTTAAAACTGAGGACAAACAGTAGGGTAAGCATCTCTCCTAAACGTCTCCCAAATAAGTCCATGATCTGATCCAGCCACTTTACAGAGAATTGGAAATGAGGTAAGATTCATTTTATAAAGCTTGTTAACTGTGCTGTTCACTTGTCATATACATTTTCCCATTTGTGTCTGGTCTGTGAACCATCGGAATATTTATTGCGGTTCCAAGCGTGCTGTATGTGGAGGCTGCGTTGCTGTGGGTCTTGTATTTATCTGCACTTTGGCCTGGTTCAAGTGATAGTGATTCCTATGAATGAGAAATTACACTAGAAGAAATAAGAACTATCAACTACTATCATTTAACATACATTTAGAACAGAATATTAACAATAAAATTTATCTCTAAGTCAGAAAGGGAATACCTCTCAGCCAGAGTGAACTAATTACAGGAATTAATGACCAATCAATATTACAAGAAAAGATCACTAGGGGGCCAAGTAGTGGTACACCTGGTGAGTGCACGTGTTGCAATGTGCCAGGTACCTCAGTTCAAGCCTTCAGTCCCCAAATGCAAGGTGAGAAGTTCAACAAGTGATGAAGCAGTGCTGTCATGTCCCTCTCCACCTCTTCATTCCTACTCAATTTCTGTCTCTACCCAAAATAAATAAATAAACATCACTGTAAGTCACCCCCCCATTATTATATGAAATGGAAAAATATTCACAAAGTCAAAACTCATTCTAAGTAAAGCATAAATCAATGAGCCCTATTAGGAATTTCTGCACAAAAGGTCAAACTTAAGATTAAAATATTCAAAGCATTCCCCTTATATCAATAATAAGACATGGATTTTAAAACCTTACATGAGAGGTTCTAATGAAATGAAATGAAAGGCTTAAGAAATGTATAGGGGGTACAACGGGTTAAGAGCACGTGGCGCGAAGCACAAGGACCAGCGTAATGATCCTGGTTCCCCACCTGCAGGGGAGTCACTTCACAAGCAGTGAAGCAGGTCTGCAGATGTCTGTCTTTCTCTCCCCCTCTCTTTCTTCCCCTCCTCTCTCCATTTCTCCCTGTCCTATCCAACAACAACGACATCAATAACAATGTTAAACAACAAGGGCAACAAAAGGGAAAATACATATTTTTAAAAAGAAATGTATAGGGGAAAATGCAGCAATGACTAATTTTTTATGTTTATTTGTTCCCTTTTGTTGCCCTTGGTTTTTTTTATTCTTGTTGTTATTATTGTTGTTGTTGGATAGGAGAGAGAGAAATAGAGAGAGGAGGGGAAGAAAGAGAAGGGGAGACAAAGACAGACACCTGCAGACCTGCTTCACCGCTTGTGAAGAGACTCCCCTGCAGGTGGGGAGCCGGGGCCTTGAACCGGGATCCTTATGCCAGTCCTTGCGCTTTGCGTCACCTGTGCTTAACCCACTGTGCTACCTACCACCTGAATCCCTAAGCAATTGCTAATTATAAATGATATTATTTCCTGTGTAGAAAACCTGAAATGAGAGTTGGGTGATGGTGCACCTGGTAAGTGCACATAGTACCAAGCACAAGAAACTGCGCAAGGACCCAGGTTTGAGCCCTGGCTCCCCACCTGCAGGGGAGTCACTTCACAGGCGGTGAAGCAGGTCTGCACGTGTCTATTTCTCCATTTCCGTCTTGCCCTCCTCTCTCAATTTCTCTCTATCCTATCCAATAAAAAAGGTGTGGGGGAGAGGAAAGAATGGCCACCAGGAGCGGTAGATAAAAAAGAAAACTTGATTTTTAGATGAATAATTAGAATGGCAAGGACAGGATAGAAAACTTTCTACATTAAGAAAAAAGAACATTAACCTGCTCTATGTTTCTGTGAGCAATTTCCTGCAATTTTCATTGTGAAAGTCCTGAGCCTCCTCTTTTAGATTCACTTCCAGGCATTTTATCTTTTAAACTATGGTGTTAATATGGTGACCTCTGAGCAGTAGGAATATAAACTTCTTTTAAACTTAAAAACAAATTGACAGTGTACACATATGTTCTTAGCAGCACAAGTTGTAATAGCCAAAACCTGGAAGCATCCCAGGTGTCCAACAACAGATGAGTGGCTGAGCAAGTTGTGGTCTATATACACAATGGAATACTACTCAGCTGTAAAAAATGGTGACTTCACTGTCTTCAGCCGATCGTGGATGGAGCTTCAGATCTTCAGTCTTCAGATCTTGGATGGGGCTTGAAAAAATCATGTTAAGTGAAATAAGTCAGAAACAGAAGGAAGAGTATGGGATGACCTCACTCTCAGGCAGAAGTTGAAAAAAAAAGATCAGAAAAGAAAACACAAGTAGAACCTGAACTGGAATTGGCATATTGCACCAAAGTAAAAGACTCTGGGGTGGGTGGGTGGGGAGAATAAAGGTCCAAGAAGGATGACAGAGGACCTAGTGGGGATTGTATTGTTATATGGAAAACTAGGAAATGTTATGCATGTACAAACTATTGTATTTATTGTTGAATATAAAACGTTAAATCCCCAATAAAGAAATTTAAAAAACTGACTAATGCTTCTCTATATAACTTTTCTGTGCTATGACTGTACTGCTTCATTAAACATAAAAGGATTAGTAAAAGAAGGGGATCTGAGGTAGCACAATGGATTAAATGTACATGGCACAAAGTGCAAAGATCCTGGTTTGAGCTTCTGGCTCCCTACCTACAGGGGGATCACTTCACAAGTGGTGAAGCAGGTCTGCAGATGTCTATCTTTCTCCTCCCTTCTGTCTTCCTCTCCTGTCCCGATTTCTGTCTGTCCTATCCAACAACAATAGGAATGATAAACAACAATGATAAACAAGGACAACAAAAGGAAAAAAATGGCCTCTAGGAGCAGTGGGTTCATAATGCAGGCACTGAGCCCCAGCAATAACCCTGGAGGCAAAAAAAAAAAAAAAGAATTGAATAAAACAATGAAAAGGTCAGTTGTGACAGATGGAGAGCAAACATAATTAAGGAGACAAGTACTGATGGAAGAGATGAATGTATGTCCAGCAAAAAAAAAAGAGTATATATATATATATATATATATATATATATAGATAGATAGATAGATATAGATGTCTCCAGAACACACACACAAAAAAAAAACCCTCTAAGTCAATGGATAAAAGCTACCTAATTTAAAAAAAAAAAAAAAAACAGGCAAGAGTCAGGAACAACCAAGTCACGCAGACAGGAAGTCTAAATTCCATTAGATACATGAAAAGCTGGTTCTCTCATATGTCATCAGGAAGACATATACCACAAATCCTAAGAGCTACGATCACCTCTTCTCCTCCTCAAGGTTAAAAAACTCAATTCTAAGCTGTAGAGACAGCACAATGATTATGCATTCCTGAGGCTCTGAGGTCCCAGGTTCAGTCGAGCTAAGCAGTGCTCTGGTCTCTTTCTTTCTGTGTATGTATTCCTCCTTATCTCTCTCTGTCACTGATATAAAATTAGAAAAAATAAAAACAAAACAAAACAAGACCCTCAATTCTGCTAATGTGAAGTGTGGTCCATGTGGTGGGAACTCTCATAACTGGCTGGCAGGAGTGTGCAAACTGCTGGGCATCACTCATTGGCGTGAAAGGTGAGCGAATGTCCCCAGAAACCTTCCATCTGACACTACTGTCGGGTACTAAGGTGACAGCAACCCTATTGCTCATTGGTTCAATCTGATTATCACTATTCGTCAATCAGCTTGGGGGGATAAGTCAACATTTCACTAATATCAGCCTGAGTTTTATCTTATTTTTTTAAAGGAGGGGGATTAGTGGTTTATAGTTGTTGACACATGTCTATTTTTCAAAATATTGGGGGGCATAATCACATCTTAGAATACTATAGAGATATGAAAGTGAACGAACAAACTGTTGCCTACATAAATAGAAATATGAAATAACAGAAATTCAGAGCGGCACATTTAAAAATGCAGTTGGCTTTCTTGTATGTTTTAGGAGTGGGCAGCAGTCCTCCAGCAAAGAGAAATGAGCTCCCAGGGCTACAGGAAAGGGAAGGTTCTCAGAGGTAACAGAAGGAAGTCATATATATATCCGACACTTCAGGCTATGGTAACCTATCTCTGGGGAATGGAAGGGCTGTGTGTGGCATTGTCTCATCCTCCTTAGGGTGATGGCAAGGCTGGTCTCCTTGGCACCAACCAGAAAGTTTCACGATGATCTGTATAAGGGTGCATTTCTAGCGGAGGACTACAGCTGCAGTTAGGTTAGCTAGTAATGCCTGATCCACGTGGTACCATTTCTTCTTAGCAGAAGAGAGTCCCCAATGCCATGGTGAGCACAACTAGAAAACTAAAAATGATCTGCTGTCTGACTCTGTGTTAAACCAGAGGGATTGATCAAGCAATGAATTGTTTAGGGTTGCATGATCCTCTCTCCCTCCCTCCCTCTCCCTCTCCTTCTCCCTCTCTCTATCTCTCTCTCTGTGTATGTCTGTAAGACCATCTCCAAAAAGGAGTCATTTTTCAATTTGAAGATGATAGTATAATACCAGAGAGAACTAGTCGTCAGGGTGTCACATGAACTTCCCCAGGGTCAATAAGAGTTGAATCCTGTTTCTTAATCCAATGGTAGGCACATGAGGGTCTGTTTCATATTACTTAAGATGTATTAATATGTTGTTTATCAGTAATAATATCACCCTGGAAAGCATATGGATATGTGTAATGTATGTTTTCTCCCCCTCCAGGGTTATCGCTGGGGCTCAGTGCCGGCATTACGAATCCACTACTCCTGGTGGCCAATTTTTTCCATTTTATTGGATAGAACAAAGAGAAATTGAGAGAGGAGAGGAAGCCAGAGAGGAGGAGAGAAAGAGAGACACCTGCAGACCTGCTTCACTGCTTGTGAAGTGACCCTCTGCAGGTGGGGAGCCGGGGGCTCAACCAGGATCCTCGCGTGGGTCCCTGCAATTCGTTATCTGTGCGCTTAGCCCAGTGCACCACCACCTTCCCCCCTGTAATGTTTGCTTTTGTATGTATATTTCACTGTTAACTGTCTTGATGATACAGTATCAGGAATCCACTAAAATTACATGGCCTGGAAACAGTGCAGAATTGGGGCCAGTCATCAGATGGGCAGCCTTATAGATGGGTCTGTTGAGTGAGTCATTCTTTTCAAGCAGGTCAGACCACTTGAAAGAGGATCAAGTTCCAGTGTCCCAACCCTGCTTTCATTTCCCTGTGAAATGATCATGGGACAGCATATACCCTACGGCTGTATCCTAAATTCAGCAACATAATACATACATTAGTGGACTTGATTTTCAGAGCCGCAAAGTGTCATAATTACGAAGTTTTTCATTTGCCTTGTTATGACAGCCGTTATTTGTTTAACCAGAAAACAAAAGCAAAGTTCCCCAAGATAAAACTAACAAAGGAAGCCAATCCAAACATCAATCATCTCATTATTGAAGAGCAATGAGCTCCAACTAATACTTAATTACAAGAGACATTTGGAAGTTCCAAGGGAAATAGGACAGGGCATTCTCTGGAGGCACTTGGTTGATTTCTCAGATTACAAAACTCAAGACAAGAGAATTCTGAAAACATTGATTTATGAAGAGAGAGCCTAGGTAGCATTGCAGGTTTGAAATGGGAATAAACACAGAATAAATGAAACTGGTTAGTTGACCCCTTGCAGATTTTACACAGGACACTTTTTCCCCTTTTGTTGTCTTTGTTTTGTTCTTTTTTACTGTTGTAGTTATTATTGTTGTTGTTATTGATGTCATCATTGTTGGATAGGACAAAGAGAAATGGAGAGAGGAGGGGAAGACAGAGAGGCGGAGAGAAAGATAGACACCTGCAGACCTGCTTCACCACCTGTGAATCGACTCCCCTGCAGGTGGAGAGCTGGGGGCTCGAACTGGGATCCTAACACCGGTCCTTGCCCTTTGTGCCACCTGTGCTTAACCCACATAGGACAATTTTTTAAAGCTTGTTTTCTTTTTACCAATGTAGCTATTTCATAAGGGTGTAAAGAAAGATGCCTCAGACTTTTGTTTCCCCCTGTTCATTGTAATGTATGCCTGCAACTCTGTCCTGTTTTTATGATGCTTTGCCTGATTTGCAAACATTTGAAATATGCTAAAATAGAACTTGAAGTATCTATTTTCTTTGAAAATTATTAGCAATGAAGCATGCCCCATAAACATGAGCATCAAATAAAACACTTTTGTTACAAAATTTTTTGAAAGAAAACAATTCAACTGCTTCCTATATGAATACATAGCTGAAAATGTCACCACCATCTTGTAGTAGATATAAAACAGGTAAGTTATTATTGTCTGGGTTTGAGTTGAGTTTCCTGATTTACTAGCTGTGGAACCTTGGACAAGGTAGTTAACCCTCTGGATCTTGCTTATAAACTGGAATCGATTAATCCACCTCATGGGATTTCCCTACAGGTTAAATAAAACAATGCATGTAGAAAATTAGGTGCATAACCAGGTCCTAGTCTGTGCTCAATAAATGTTAGCTGTACATAGTCAGTACCTTGCAAAATGTTACGTTTAGCTTATTTCAGTACTCTTGAGAAGACAGAACATCTTCTGTGTTTCTTCCTTTGCCAATGGCAAGTTGAAATTGTGTGCCTATGTCCCCACTGTCTGACATATTGTCCATGAAATTTAAACACATCTTGCATCCACACATAGGTGTTTGAACCAGGTGTAGTTTTGATTCTACTGTGATTTTATGACAGAGATGACAGAGAAAGTTGGAGAGGCAGAGAAAGACAGAGAGTCAGAGAGAGAGAGAGAGAGAGAGAGAGAGAGAGAATGATTTCACAGCAAGAAGAGGTAATTACTCCTCTGGAAACTAAGAGTTCTGAACCACGTGAATAAAAATAGCTTCCAGGAAGTTCTGCAAACTGACAGGAAAGGTACCAGAAGTCTGATGACAGGGAAATATCCTGATCACTTTAAAGGGCTTTAGAGAAGAAGATGGGAACATTTTCGAAGTCAAAGATGGGAACAGCTGATATTAGCCTCTGGCAATATTCACAGGATGAAATGTGTGATTCCCTAACAGAGCTGGTGATTTTCCTAAGGAAGGGAGGAAAGAGGGGTTACCATCTCTACAAGCACCACACAGCAAAGCCAGGAAATGGGGACTGGCCAGCTGCAGCTCTGTATAAAAGCAGAGGTTGTAAATGTGGTCTCAGGGTTCACAGAAGACACCCCCAAGGGAATCCCTCCATTTTGCCTTTATCACCTTACTAGACCAGAACTCCTTAAGGACAAATGCTGTCTTATTGATCTTGGTAGTCACAACACCCAATGTAGTGCCTGGAGCCTTGGGAGCAATCCAACCTGCCTGTTGGTTGAGTAAAAGGGACGAGGAATCACCTACTGCTGGAGAGTGACGGGGAGCAAGGTCAAAAGCACAAGAGGTCCAGAGGTGGGGCAGTGGGTAGCACACACATCTCACCATGCCTCAGACTCTGGGTTTGATCCCTAGTGCCATACAGAACACCATGGACAGCACCCATGGAGCTCCATGAAGGCGGACTGGTGATTGGGTAGCTCTCTTCCTATCACCATTTGATCTCCGTCTCATTATTTCTCTTCCAATCTCTGAGCAAGCAGAATAAAACTGGTGGTAGTGGAGACAGCTCAATCTGTGAAAGCACCAATTTGAATGTGTGAATCCTGTAGAGGTTGCAGGTTCAATTCCTGGCACCATATATGCCAGAGCTGAGCAGTACTCTGATTCTTTCTCTTTATCTCCTTCCTTCTCTTCCTCCTTCCTCTTATTCTCTTTAATACATCCATAAGTATCTCTTTGTTTTAAAAAATCAGGCCAGTGACCATTCAATGAGTACTGCATAAACATGAAGCCCTGGATTCATTAACCAGCAGCACACACACACAAAAATTTACATCTACTCATTGACTTGTCCATTCAGTCAAACAAGCCCTAAAGTGGAATGGGTTCCCAGGTCCTGTGCTCTTTCTGCCTCACACAATGACACTCCCAAGTGGTCTTTATTTGAGTAAGGCAGTTGCCAAAGCCACTCTGACAACTGTAACTCAACCACAGGATACTGAATATTTTGTAGTTTTGATAGCTGACTAATCCATTCAACTCAGCAAACAAAAACTACTGATATTAACCTAACAGGAACCCTCGGTCTTAATTTCTGTCTGAAATCTTTCTGAGCAGCTGGGATGGAAGAGACTGAAGAGCAAGATGCCAAGTAAAATCCTTGTAATGCCGACGAAAATTCCAAGATCCTTATTTCTAAGCAGTGTCCCTTGCCCTGTTCATAATGGAAGGAAGTGGTTCCCACAGAGAAATGATGAAAAGTCAGTTGGGGTCAGTCTGCCACTTGGAAAATGGCCTCCGTTATTCAGGCTAACTACAGTACAAAGCCAGTTATTTCTTCAACTCAACTACCTCAGGAGAAATTCTTCTAAGAACATAGGTTTTGCTTTCTCTCCTTTCAAAGGAAAAAATTATTGCTTTATCACTTGGAATCTGTTGTCTTAGAATTGCTTTTTTCTCCCTGACAGGTGTATATCTCTATTATCTTCCGTTCTCCCTCCTCAGATATGACACTCGATGGGACCTAACAGTCTCTGGGGGATGGGGACACAGCATAATGGTTCTCTAAAAGACTATCATGCCTGAGACTCTGAGGTCTCAGGTTCAATCCTCAGCAACACCAAAAGCCAGAGCTGAGCATTACTCTGGCATCTCTCTCTCCCTCTCTCTCTCTCTCTCTCTCTCTCTCTCTCTCATTAAAATAAAATATATTAAAAAAATCCCAGTTTCTGGGCACTTATTAGCATTCTCCAAACTTCCCACAGGTAGATTTGGGGAGGAAACAGTAGTGGATGGAGGCCATGGATCTAGGAGTGGGTCAGGGACAGCTTGCCAGGTGGCCAGGGCGGGGTCACAGCTCAGATCACCTGAGTCTCTGAGACCTGTCTCTCCATCTTGCCATGATTCTCCTGGGTCCGTCACACCTGAGGACAGCAGGAGATGCCCTCTACAGAGACTTGAGTTACCCTTAGGGAAAAGTCACAACAAGAAAGTCTTTAGAGTGAATCCACTCAAAACAAAGACTAGCATTTCACACTGGGCAATGCAAACAGTTATTTTGCTTGTCTTGTTTTCCTTAGGATTTTACTTATTCACTGATGAGAAAGACAGAAAGAGAATGAGAAAGGGAAGTCGGGTGGTAGCACAGTGGGTTAAGCGCACATGGTACAAAGTGCAATGACTAGTGTAAGGATCCAGGTTCGAACCCCTGGCTTCCCACCTGCAGGGGGAGGGGTCGCTTCACGAGTGATGAAGCAGATCTGCAGGTGTCTATCTTTCTCTCCCCTTCTCTGTCTTCCCCTCCTCTCTCAAATTTCTCTCTGTTCAATCCCACAACAATGACAACAATAACAACAATAAACAAACAACAAGGGCAACAAAAGGGGAAAAACAGCCTCCAGGAGCAGTGGACTTGTAGTGTAGACACCGAGCCCCAGCAATAACCCTGAAGGCAGAGAGAGAGAGAGAGAGAGAGAGAGAGAGAGAGAGAGAATGAGAATGAATCAGGCATCAATTTGTACATGTGCCCCCACTTGGACCATCAAAAACATCTTATTATTGTGATTCTAATGTGAAACATCAAACTGACTGATGGAACTGTATTTATCTTATATTTGACACAATATGGTTCTCAATTGCAATTAAGCTGTTTTATTATTTTTTAAACCATTGTTTTTTAAAAACAGGTCTTTCTGTATGTGAAGCGAAGAGACCAACAATACTCTGCTCTGACATTTGGTGATGCCTAGGATTGAACCTGGGAACTCAGACAATGAAATCTCGTGCTTTGACTATATTACCTTTCCAACCCAAAACTGAGTTTGGGAGCAGAGTAGGAATCAAGTTTGGATTGTTGATAATGTCATTTTGAAAAGTGAAATTATTCAGCAGCATAATACAGTGTCTAGCCCTCAAAATTACCTGAAGAGATCTTATTCACTACTTTCTTTCTTTTTTTATATTTATTTTATTTATTTTTTCCCTTTTGTTGCCCTTGTTGTTTTATTGTTGTAGTTATTATTGTTGTTGTTGTTGGATAGGACAGAGAGAAATGGAGAGAGGAGGGGAAGACAGAGAGGAGGAGAGAAAGATAGACACCTGCAGACCTGCTTCACCGCCTGTGAAACGACTCCCCTGCAGGTGGGGAGCTGGGGTTCGAACCGGGATCCTTATGCTAGTCTTTGTGCTTTGCGCCACCTGCGCTTAGCCCGCTGTGTTACCGCCCGACTCCCTATTCACTACTTTCTAATGTGGTTCCTGGGAATAAGCCTGGAAATCAGCCCACCACTGAGAAATCTACCCAACTTTGTCTTTTCTTATTTCCTAGAGAGAGCAAGTGAGGAGGAAGGAGAGGCTGGAGGGGAGACACCATAGCACATCTCCACCCACCATGCACCTTCCTCCCAGTGCTGGTCATGGTGCTCCCCTGTGGTGCCGGAGTTGGAACCCAGAGGCCCAGACATGGAAGGAATATGTGTAACTGCATGAGTTACCTCCCAATGCCCAGAATCTATATTTCCATAGAAATATTAGTATTATTTTTCAGTTTTCTTCAGTTGCATCTCATAACCCTATGACATTTAATTCAGTCTCTCTCAAAGCAGCTTTGTTGCTGGATGAACTTGCCATGTCAGAAAGGAGTACGAGGAGGCAAGAGAACAAGTGCTTCTTGAATTTGAACTTGAACTTGAACCTGGCTTTCGGTCCTTCCTTACCAGAGACCAGAAAGAGTTCAGGGAAGAAGACACCAGTAAGTGGTAGCTCAAATTTACTGGAAGCAGGAGAAAGTAAAGCCACATAAGAGGGGAGTGCTGGCAGATTCTAGGGTGGATTACACTCTTAGTTTTAGGAGTGTAGATTACATGGAATCTGCCTGGGTAAGTGGGGTTTTCTTGAGAAAGATGGGCTGATTATTTATAAGGGGGAAGAAAGGAGAGGAAATGTCCTAGAAAAGGTGGCATTTTCCTGGGACTCAGGGTCCTTCTCTTTTCTGACCATACTTTTTTTTATTTTGGAGCAATCACAATGTCAGATATATGAAGGATGCCTTCCTAAACATATGAAGATTTTTGTTTTTCCCTCCAGGGTTATCGCTGGGGCTCAGTGCCTGCATTATGAATCCACTGTTTCTGGAGGCCATTTTTTCCCCATTTTTTGTTGCCCTTGTTGTTATTGCTGTTGTTGTTGTTGGACAGAACATAGAGAAATTGAGAGAGCAAGGGAAGATGAGAGGAGGAGAGAAAGATAGACACCTGCAGACCTGCTTCACCACTTATGAAGTGACCCCTCTGCAGGTGGGGACCCAAGGGCTTGAATCTAGATTCTTTTTTTTAATATTTATTTTATTTATTTATTCCCTTTTGTTGCCCTTGTTGTTTTATTGTTGTAGTTATTATTGTTGTTGTCGTTGTTGGATAGGACAGAGAGAAATGGAGAGAGGAGGGGAAGACAGAGAGGAGGAGAGAAAGATAGGCACCTGTAGACCTGCTTCACCGCCTGTGAAGCGACTCCCCTGCAGGTGGGGAGCCGGGGTTCGAACCGGGATCCTTATGCCAGTCCTTGTGCTTTGCGCCACCTGCGCTTAACCCACTGCGATACAGCCCGACTCTCTTGAATCTAGATTCTAATGCTGGTCCTTGCGCTTCAGACCATGTGCACACTACCACCCAGCCCCTGATATTATACACACACACACACACACACACACACAGAATAATGAGGCTCATGATAGCATAATGGACTTTTATTCACGATCTTTGTTTCAGATAACTCTTCCAGTTCCATTTTATCACTGGTACCTTAAGAAAGTGGTCAGTCACATGTCCAATAAGTTCTTCTGGCTTTGCATTGCTATGGCCATGAAGCTGGGTCTTCCTCGCTCACTAACTTAGCCTGCTTCAAGTTCTCTATTAAGTGGTTCCACCATCCCATTCAACAATTCTGCAACATCAAAGCCATTGACTTCACCACGAAGTCTGGAATCCTTCTAAAGCTGTAGTTTCATGGCTGGGCAATGACACACCTGGTTGAGTGCAGATGTGATGGTGTACAAGGACCTAGGTTCAAGCTCCGGGTCCCCCACCTGTGTGGGGGGGACTCTGAAAGCAGTGAAGCAGTGCTGCAGGTGTCTTTCTCTTTCTCTCTCCCTCAATATCTCCCCCTCCCCTTTCAAGTTCTCTGTCTCTGTTCAATAAATAAAATAAGAAGACAAATATTTTTAATATTTATTTATTCATTTTCCCTTTTCGTTGCCCTTGTTGTTTTATTGTTGTAGTTATTATTGTTGTTGTTATTGATGTCTTCGTTGTTGGATAGGGCTGAGAGAAATAGAGAGAGGAGGGGAAGACAGAGAGGAGGAGAGAAAGACAGACACCTGCAGACCTGCTTCACTGCTTGTGAAGCGAATCTCCTCCTGCAGGCGGGGAGCCGGGGGCTCAAACTGGGATCCTTGTGCTTTGTGCTGCCTGCGCTTAACCGCTGTGCTACTGCCCAATTCCTCAAGAAGACAAATATTTTTTAAAAGATGTTGTTTCACCCTCAGATTGACTTGCAATGTCTTTGCATTGTACTGCCTTATGAAAACACCCAGTAATCAGTTACAGCCGAGCAGGCCTGAGAGGTTTCCGTCCGGATCAGGGATAGATATTTGAAAGTAGAATGATTTCAGAGGTGATAATCTCTTTAGCTCTAGATTTACCACCTTGGCTTGCTGACTTTAGCTTCCCAATACAATCCCACCATCACAAAACACTGTGACGTAGTTGTGGTGGACGCCAGTGGCCAGGTCCCCCTAAAAAGCAGCAGCGGCTTAGATGACAGTGTTCAAACATGAGAAGAGAAGCGTGTTAGCAGCAGAGTCCCAGCTCACTTCCCAGCAATGTTTTCAGATATTTTTTTTTCTTCTTCTTTCTCCTGCATCAGTTCCATCAGATTCATTTCTTGCCACTCAGTTCCTGAAGGAGATTTGAAAATCAGCATAGCTACTATGCCTTTCCAACCACTAACGCAGACCATTCACTTTGGGAAAGTAAGGCTCCGAGGTAAACATGGGTTGTGCTATGCTGGGTCAAAGTAGGTCATGGAATCAATTAGTTAAGTTAAAAAAGGAGGAGGGGGGCTGTTCAATATTAATAGACTGGACACTCACCATAACATTCTATATGCATAGTAGAAAAAACATTAGAAAAATTAGAAAATTTTCAGCAGAAGGTATTGTCTATGTAAGATATTTAAAACAGAATGTCTTGTTACCCCCAAAGTCCTCCATAAATATAAAGAATGAAAACAAAACTGCAATAAAAAAAAAAGGATGAGGGGGGATAGGCAGGAAGAAGAGGAAGAGGAAAAAGAGGGAAAAAAATCAGGGGAGGAAGAAGAGGAAGGGGCAAAGGGGGAGAAAAAAAAGAAGAGGAAGGAGAAGCCTTTTAAGCCTCCTAGACTAAAAGGTCCATGTGGCATATCGACATGACCACTTTCCAGAGAAGGAACACAGAAACTCATGTCAGTGAAATGCAGGGAATGACAAAGACACATTCTGATGGCCAAAGGTGATTAAATGAGAATGAGAGATGTCAGAACCCTACAACCAAATCAGACTCCAAAGGAAGGAGGAGGATGGACTGTCCCGATTTCCACTTCAATATTTCCATCCGTTAGAGAAAGACGGTGAAACTCAGTGCGAGGACATATAAGTATAGGCTGCTGGGTAAAACTGAGTTGAGAGATTTTTTTTTAATTCTGCACCATAGAAAATAAGTTTTTGTCAGTGAAAAAGAATCTGGCCTATTGAGATTGAGGAAGTTGTGTGAACTTTGCAGGACACACACTCTCAAAGCCATCACCACCACCACCACCACCACCACCACATCTGTAAGACTGAGAGTTTTATTGTGAAGTCTCTAGCTCAACAAATATTTATTCACTTCCCAGTTCATGCTATGCCTTGTAGTGCACTCAGCTCTAGAGCATAATTAGAGACTTAGTGCTTGACCTCATGGAATGTTTGTGACAGAAATAATTTCAAACGGAATAGTATTAGTAGTAAAAGAATAAACAGAATTTTGGAAGAGATTGTGGTTGATGGGGCCTGGGGAGGTATTATTTTGATATAAGTATGACATCTGAGGAAGAGCTAAGTGTACAAACAGCTTTCGAAAGATTGCCCATGCTAGTCAAGATCAGCAGTGCCTTGAAGGAGAGAAGCCAAGCCAGATAGAGTGCAGAAACTGTGAAGTTACACTGCTATTTCAAGATGGTGTTTCTAAGTCCTGAAAAACACAGGCACCCACATAAGCATGACCACTTTACTTTGATTCCCAGGCAGTTACCCCCAAGGTAACACCTCCCCACCCTTATTCAGAATGACTTGACTTCTTTATATTCCAGAGAGTAGTTGTGACAGTGCTAGGACTTGGTATAAATGTAATCTTGTATGTCTGGTTCCCTCTTCAGGACAGACTGTTTTTGGAGTTTCATCAGTATTGCTATATGTATCATTAATTTGTTCTTTTTTATTGTTATCAAGTCTCCTATTCATAAACATCTGGGAGCCAAGTGGTGGTGCACCTGGTTAAGTGCACATTGTACTAAGCGCAAGGACTGTGCAAGGATTCCGGTTCGAGCTCCGGCTCCCCACCTGCAGGGGAGAAGTTTCACAAGCTGCAAAGAAGGTCTGCAGGTGTCTATCTTTCTCTCCCCCTCTCTACCTCCCCCTCCTCTCTGAATTTCTCTCTGTCCTATCCAATAAAATGGGCAAAAACAGGAGCCGGGAGCAGTGGATTCATAGTGCCACCACCTAAGCCCAGCAATAATCCTGGAGGTAAAAGTAAATAAGTAAATAAATCAACAGATAAATAAGTAAAATAAAAACATAAACATTTGGGTTATTTCTAGTTCAGACCTATCAGAAGCAAAACTATTAACATTTGGTGTATGTCTTTTTTTTTTTTTCCTACTGAGATGAGTGTTTATTCTCTTGAGCAAAGACATGAATGAATCTGCTGAGTCACGAGGAAAATATAAGACTGCTTTTCAGATACTTACATTGCAAAGCAGTTCCATCAACAATAGATAAGAATTCTACCTGAGGGAGTCAGGCAGTAGTGCAGCGGTTAACAAAGTCCAAGGACCGGCGTGAGCATCCCGGTTTGAGCCCCCAGCTTCCCCACCTTCAGGGGAGTCGCTTCACAGGCGGTGAAGCAGGTCTGCAGGTGTCTATCTTTCTCTCCCCCTCTCTGTCTTCCCCTCCTCTCTCCATTTCTCTCTGTCCTATCCAACAACAGTGACATCAATAACAATAACAATAATAACTACGAGGGCAACAAAAGGGAAGAAAGAGAGAAAGAAAGAATTCTACCTGAACCTACAGTCACGAGAATTCAGTTATTTTTTAAAAACAAATTATAAGATGGAAATATTGACAAGACTATAGGATAAGAGGGGTACATTTCCACACAGTGCCCACCCCCAGACCTCCATATCCCATTCCCTCCCCTTGATAGCTTTCCTGTTCTTTATCCCTCTGGGAGTCTGGACTCAGGATCACTGTGGGGTGCAGAAGGTGGGAGGTCTGGCTTCTGTCATGGCTTCTCCACAGAACAAGGGCGTTGGCAGGTCGATCCACACTCCCAGTCCTTCAGTCTCTCTCTTCCCCTAGTGGGGCGGGGATCTGGGGAGGTGGGGCTATGCTGTTGATCTTAAGTGAGCTATGGCCAAGATATGCTGTCTCCTTGCAGGATTAACTGGCTATTTCCCTCAGGAGCAATAGCTGAGAAGCTTTTCCTGTGCTTACTAGTCCTGTGTCTTCCTCTATGCAGTCCCAACTCTACATTCTTATTGAGTTGTCTTTTTATTGTTGATCCCTAGAAGCACTTTAGGGAGTCTGGGTGTGAGTATATAGGCCTTTTGTGAGTTATATGCATTGCAAGTATTTCCTTTCAGTCTGAAATTTGCTTTGTTTTTTTTTATTTTATTACTGATGTCTTTTTAGAAGAATGACTTGGTGATTTTATTCAAGTAAATTTTATCATTTAAAAAAATATTGGTGAATTTGGTGTTCCTTCTAAAATCTTTTGAATCTCCCAAAGTACTGCCAGAATAGTAATCTAGATACTATTATATGTGGCTTCTAGATGTAACTGATAGTAAGTGATTCAATTTGAATTAATTTTTATTTCTTCTCTGAGGCAAAAGTCAAGGTTATTTTCACCCATTCCCAGGCTTTCTAATATCGTTGATTTTGAGTTTTTAATCTACCAGTAGTATATTAATTTTTTTTTATCAAAACTAAATTGACCATAGATGTTGGACTATTTCTTGATTCCCTCCTGTCCCATTAAAATCTTTCTTTTTCATTCTCTTATCCTCAGCATTCATCTGTTTGTTCCACTGCTAAAAAACAGAAAGGGGGGAGATGATGGCTCCTGTGGTAGAATGCACACATTAGCATTTGTAAGAATCTGGGTTTAAACCCTGAGTCCCAATTCCTTGCCTGCACCAGGCAGGGAGGAGGTTGGTGAGCGGCGGAGCAGTTGTACAGTTCTACAGATGTCTTTTTTCTTTCCCACTGTCCCTCTTTACCTTTCTCTCTGTCTCTTACCCTCTGGCAAAACAATAGAAAGAAGAAAATGTCATGGTGCAGGCACTGAGAACTCCTGGTTAGAAGCAAAGGACAAAGAGAAGGCGAGGAAACAGACGGTAAAGAAAGATTTCTCCCCCCCCTTCTTTCCACATGACCAAGAAGGGCCACAGTGCACTGAATAAAATGCTAATAATGATGAAAATTATAGAAAGCAATACAGTGACCAGCTCTAAATGAACAGAACTCTATTCTGATTTACAGGAAATCATTCTCTTACTGAATTTATCCTCCAAATTACCAACTACGATCCTCTGTCTCTGTCTCCCTTCCGTCCCCCTCTCGCTTCCCCTCCTTGTTATATGAAAACACTGCTCAGCTCTAGCTTATGGTGGTGCTAAGGACTGATTATAAAAGTCTCTTTAATAAACCTCAGGCTTCAGGCATGAATGTCTGTTGCACAAACCATTGTTCTATTTCCTAGGCCCCAGTAAAAGGTGCCATTTCATCTCAGGTGGTTCACTTTCTAACAAAAGTCCCAAAACCTAGATATACACCAGTTTCTGTGAGAGAGAGCATATGTTCACACGTATCTGTAAACTACTGCAAAATATATGCCTGAAAGCAGAAGTACACTAGAGTTTGCAGTGAGTATCCTCCTAACATTTCCTCTCCACTATTCCAAGCTTTGGGCCCATGATTGCTCAACAATTTGTTTGGCTTCGTATGTTAACTCTCTTTTCAGTCACCAGGTTCCAGATGTCATCAGGATGCTGGCCAGGCTTCCCTGGATTGAAGACCCCACCAATGTGTCCTGGAGCTCCGCTTCCCCAGAGACGCACCCTACTAGGGAAAGAGAGAGGCAGACTGGGAGTATGGACCGACCAGTCAACGCCCATGTTCAGTGGGGAAGCAACTACAGAAGCCAGACCTTCTACCTTCTGCAACCCACAATGACCCTGGGTCCATACTCCCAGAGGGATAGAGAATGGGAAAGCTATCAGGGGAGGGGGTGGGAAATGGAGATTGGGTGGTGGGAATTGTATGGAATTGTACCCCTCCTACCCTATGGTTTTGTTAATTAATCCTTTCTTAAATAAAAAAAAAAAGGTGCCATTTTTTCCCCTTTCTTTTACTTTTTTTTTACTACCTTTATTTATTTATTTATTGCATAAAGACAGTCAGAAATCAAGAAGGAGAGAGAAAGAGAGACACCTGCAGCCCTGCTTCCCCACTTGCAAAGCTTTCCCCCCAGGAGGGCCAGGACCTCAAACATGGGTCCCTGCTCCCTTGTTCATTCTCCCAGGGGCACTCACCCAAGTGGGTGCATCACCACCCAGCCCCCAAAAGTTGCCATTTTCATTTCTCACTTCAAAAGTGTCATTGATGAGGCTGGGAAATGTCACTTGCAAGCTTACAGGAGGCTGTGTTTGATCAAATGCATGCCATTTCTGTTTATTTAATAATAGGTTCTCACAGGGTTATGCTTTGCCCTCTATCTTCTCGACATTTCCTTGAAAGGCATTTATTTCCTCGTAGTCAAGAAATATTAGGGTTTAAGCCAACATTTATCTCGATATTCTTCTTATGATATTCTTCTTATTGAATCTCATTTTAGAAAATGAAGAAAAATAATTTTTCCTTTCCATGATCTGTGTTCCCCACTATTAAAGAAAACGGAATGGCAACTATTTCAGGGATATTCACTGTATGGAAAAGAATATTCTGTCCACTGTCCCCCAAACCCATTAAATACTAGGGAGACATATTAGACTAATCAATACCCGGTGGATTTCATTTCACCTCTTACTCAATACATATGACGGATTCTGTGATGCCAAATACAACCAAAGAACCACGTTCTCTATCCTTCCTTACATTTGAATTTACTATAGACAACAGTTTGGTCTCATCATCATTTGGAATTACCCTTACAACCACTCTGCAAGGGGACCAGGTAAGAGACACAAGAAACAACTATGCATCTTCAAGATGAAAGACTTTGAGAGAAAGTGGAGATATGAGTGCAGCTGATGGGTAGAGAGGGTTTCCTCAGAAATATTTATTTTAGCAGGATAATTAATTGAAAAATGAAGAAATGAAAAAAACAAACAAACAGTGGACTCTAGCATCATAATAAAAAAGTTCACAACATTAAGATAACTAATACTTAGAAAGTGGGGAAAAAACAACACACATCAATAAGATTGTGAAAGATAGGTTCAAAGATCAAAGAAGAAGTCATAGTCAGTCATAGGGGCATCTGAAAATAATTCAAACATAATAAAATTAAAATTCCCTTTATCAAGTGTTGTGGGGTCCACCTATAGCGGGCATTAAGGAAGATGAGGGCTCTCAATGCTTACACTAGGAAGTAAAAGACTTAAAACAGAGTGTAGACTTCCAATTTAAGAAACTGAAACATTATCAGCAAAGTAAACAGAAGTATGAATAAGGAAATAAT
The DNA here is from genome assembly GCF_950295315.1 of Erinaceus europaeus. Taxonomy (NCBI): domain Eukaryota; kingdom Metazoa; phylum Chordata; class Mammalia; order Eulipotyphla; family Erinaceidae; genus Erinaceus; species Erinaceus europaeus. The sequence continues at coordinate 7,586,486 of NC_080175.1, forward strand.
TGAGTAAAGAGCCAAAGTCAGTGATGCAGAAAAGAGGCAGAAGAGAAAGGAAATAAACAAAAGTTCCTTTTTTTTTTAGAGAGAGAGAGAGAGAGAGAGAGAGAGATGAGTAAAATCAATAAACCTCAAGTAAAATTGACCCAGGGGAAAGCAGAGAAAATGCAAATGATTATCACAGGACTGGAGCAGGAGCCATCTCTTTTGAGCTGACTGACAGCAAAGCAAAAATATGAGGATATTACCCAGTTTTCCATATTAGTAAATACAATAACTTCCATGAATCCATCAATCATTCTAACAATCACGATTTGTCAAAACTGACATAGGAAAGGAATTTCTACTTCTACAAGGCCAGTAGAAGGAGTAGCCTAGATCTGTTCCCAGTCAAAAGAGGGAGGGACTATCAGAAACAAATTGGCTATCAGTCTCATGCCACTGTGCTAAGAGAACACAGCAGATAAGAAACATGTAAATAAAAAAATAAGCCTGGTGTGTTCCACTGAAGTAAAAGACTCTGGGGTAGGTAGTAGGGGGTAGGGTTCAGGTCCTGGTAGACAGAGGAGGATGTAGCAGGATTTGAATTGTTATGTAGAAAACTGAGAAATATTCCACATGTACAAACTATTGTATTTTATTTTACTGTTGATTGTAAGCCATTAATTCCCCAATAAAGAAATTAGAAGAAAGAAAGAAAGGAAGAAAGGAAGAAAGGAAGAAAGAAAGAAAGAAAGCCAAAACTCACAAAGAAGACCAACAGCTGAACCCTGGTTTGTCCTCTCCCTCTTCCATTTCAGTCTAGATGAGGCCAAGTCACCCCAGGTGAAAGCAGCCCAGAACATGAAGTCCCCTCCCCCTCCTTCTCCTCCTCCTCCCCAGCTCCTAACTGAGGGAAACAGTATCTGCTGGGGGGAGGCAACCTGTTAGTGTTTTTCACTCTCTAAGAAGGTCAGAGGCTGCGGTGTCCCCTCTCTCCACTTCCTAAGATATGGGTGTCATTCAGAGAAAAACAACCTCTGTCTTTTAACTGACTTCCAGACATACTATTGACGATAGTCAATTCAGTGTGGTTCTGTGCCTGCGTTGGGTGCCAAAATGGCGGGCTAGTGTCGCGGGTGTTTCTCCCTGGGCACGTGCTCTCTGGATTGGAGAGAACTCAACCGGAGCCAACCTGGGAAGCTGCTTACTCAGCGACTTGGGAGAGAGACCAGGAACTCGTGGCAGAGCAGGAACGCAATGCAATGCCTTTATTGATCAGATACAACACCTTTATATATATATATCTTTAACTGGAAGTGGCGAGTGGGAAAAGGAAATGGCTAGGAGAGGGGGTGGAGAAAAGAAAAGAGCGTGAAGGTAGAAAGCTTCCATAGCAGCTTTTGCGAAGTTTCTAACCAATGGGATTAAACCAATACCCTGCAGGCACAGCGGGTCTCAGGCAAAACAATGATTATGTAAATAGACCATAGTATCAACGGTGGAGCAGGGCGTAATGCCCAACAGTTCTGGCAGAAGGATGGTCATACAGAATTCTCATCAGTCTATGGTGTGTAGAAAAAGATGATGCTTCCTTGGGCATATGACTCCACCAATGTGTCCTGTAGCCCCACTTCCCCAGAGCCCCACCCTACTAGGGAAAGAGAGAGATAGGCTGGGAGTATGGATCTACCTGTCAATGCAGGGAAGCAAGGAAGCCATTACAGAAGCCAGACCTTCTATCTTCTGCACCCCATAATGACCCTGGGTCCATACTCCCAGAGGGATAAAGAATAGGAAAGCTATCAGGGGAAGGGAGGGGATATGGAGTTCTAGTCGTGGGAATTATACCCCTTTTATTCTATGGTTTTGTCACTGTTTCCATTTTATAAATTAAAAAAAGAAAGAAAGAAAAGAAATAGATGCTAATTCATAGGTCTACTGATTTTTTTTTTCTTGCAAAGGTACCAAAGATACTTGATGGTGAAAAAAATGTCTTTGTGCGCTGCTGAATAGCTCACCTGGTAGAGTGCCTGCCTTGCAGGCCAGGTTGGAGCCCTGGAGGTATATGGAAGTGGCTGGTGAAGCACTGGGAGAAGCTCAAGTGCTACAGTATCTCTCACTCTCTCTCTTGCTGCCTGTCTGTCTCTTTTATCTATAAGGAAAAGTGAGTCTGGAGTGGTGAAACCATTCATGTATGAATTGCCAGCAAGTAAAGGAAGGAAGAAGGAAAGAAGGGAGGGAGAGAGGAAGGGAGGCAGAAAGGGAAGTTTTTGCAGTAAAAGGTGCTGAAGAATGGGCATCAATATAGAAAACATAAATTTAAAAAATATTATTAATTTAATAATGATCAACAAGTCCACAAAATTTCCACCCCCAGAGTTCCACATCCTATCCCCTCCATTCTTTATCCCTCTGAGAGTATGGACCAAAGATCTTTATGGGGTGCAGGAGGAGGGAAGGGTCTGTCTTCTGTAATTGCTTCTCTGCTGCATAGAACTTTTAAGGGGACCAGGCAGTGGCACAGTCAGTTAAGGCACATATTATCATGCTATTTAATATTTACATCAATGACATCCCAGAAACTTCTTCAAGGAAGTTCATCTACGCCGATGACATCTGCTGTGCAACTCAGGCATCAAAGTTGGACATCCTCGAGGAAACACTCACGAAAGACATGTCTCTGATATCTGATTACTGTAAAAAATGGCGATTAATCCCTAGCACTGCAAAAACAGTATCATCTGTTTTCCATCTACACCATGCCTCGGCCTCACGTGAGCTTAATGTGCAGCTTGGCGATACGAGAATCCGGCATGAAGCCCAGCCAGTCTATCTTGGCGTTACTCTCGATCGCACTCTGTCATTTCACAAACATCTCATAAAATCTGCAGCAAAGGTGGGCGCGAGGAATAACATCATTGCAAGACTGGCCAGCTCCTCATGGGGCGCGAGCGCTTCCACACTACGATCATCATCTCTGGCATTATGCTATTCCACTGCAGAATACTGTGCCCCAGTATGGTTCCGTAGCCCCCATGTCCACTTGGTCGATTCCAAATTATATTCCTCCATGAGGATAATTTCTGGAACCATCCGTTCCACCCCGGTTCCATGGCTGCCAGTTCTCAGCAACATCGCCCCGCCAGATATTCGTCGGGATGCGGCATCATCTAAGTTCATTTCCCACGTCTACGCTCAACCGGACCTGCCAATATACGCGGATATCTTCGCCCACCCTGTCCAACCCTTGACGTCTCATCATCCAATCTGGTCCCCTACGCCTACACTGAACTTCTCTGTTCCAGTCTCTTGGAAATAGAGCTGGCAGTCAGCTGAGGTAAAGAACAAACACCTCATCACAGACCCCTGCAAGCGTCAACCCGGCTTTGACCTAGCACGTTATGATTGGGCCCTCCTCAATCGGTATCGAACAGGCCATGGCCGGTGCACCGCTATGTTCCATCGCTGGGGAGCCAGAGACGACCCGAACTGCCCCTGTGGCTCTAGACAGACTATGACCCACATAGTCAACGACTGCCACCTCTCCAGATTCAAAGGAGGTCTCGAAACTTTACATCAGGCTCAACCTGACGCTGTTGACTGGCTATGGAAGAAGGGCAAACGCTAGAAGAAGAAGAACCATGCACAAGGACCTGGGTTCAAGACTCCATTCCCCATCTGTATGGGGGACGCTTCACAAAGGATGAAGCAGGTCTGCAGGTATCTATCTTTCTCTCTCCCTCTCTGCTTCCCCTTCTTTCTCAATTGTTTTCTGCCCTAATAAAAACAAAAAAAGAAAGAAAGAAAAAGAAATATTGGATTCATAGAGCCAGTACAAACCCTAGCAATAACCCTGGTTGCAAAAAGAAAAAAAAAGGAAAAGAGAAAATATAAATTTTAAATTCTACCTTGAATTCTATTGTTTTATAATGCATAAAAACAAATTTTTAAAAAGCCTAAATATAAAATGCAAGTCATAAACACTCCAAAGAAAACATATTAAATTATTTTGCAGCAGGACAAAGGAAGTAACAACCATAAACAGTAAAAGTGATAAGTCAGATTCAATCAAAATTAAAATTTACAGCTTAAAGAAAACATATTATGGCTCCTCAAAAGTTGCTATTAAGAAAATGAGGGAGAAGGGAGTTGGGCGGTAGCACAGTGGGTTAAGCGCATGTGGCATGAAGCGCAAGGACCAGCATAAGGATCCCGGTTCAAGCCCCTGGCTCCCCACCTGCAGGGAAGTCGCTTCGCAGGCGGTGAAGCAGGTCTGCAGGTGTCTGTCTTTCTCTCCCCCTCTCTGTCTTCCCCTCCTCTCTCCATTTCTCTCTGTCCTATCCAACAACGACAACATCAGCAACAACAGTAACTGTATACAACAACAAGAGAAAACAACAAGAGCAACAAAAGGGAAAATAAATAAATATAAACATTAAAAAATATTATATATAAAAAAAGATAATGAGGGAGAGAGGATTAGTCAGTGGCGCACTGGTCTAAGCGCACAGAGTACAAAGAGCGACCACCCACGCGAGGATCCCGGTTTCAGCCCCCAGCTCCCCACCTGCTGTGTTGGGAGAGTCACTTCACAAGCAGTGAAGCAGGTCTGCAGGTGTCTATCCCCCCACCCTTCTAGATTCTTCTCCCCTCTCAATTTTTCCCTGTCCTATCAAAAGAAAGGAAGGGAGGGAGGGAGGGAGGGAGGGAGGAAGGAAGGAAGGAAGGAAGGAAGGAAAGAAGGAAGGAGGGAAATGGCTGCCAGGAGCAGTGGATTCATAGTGCAGGCACCAAGCCCCAGTGATCACCCTGGAGGGAAAAAAATCAATAAATAACAATTTTTTTTTAAAAAAAGTATGAAAATGAATGAGAAAGCCACTAATGGGGAGGAAAATAAAACCTTCACAAAACGTTAATTTACCATAATTTACCAAAAGAAGCCAGACTATAAGGAATGCCCAGCAATTAGTCAGAATGGCCAAGCCATTGAATAGACGAAAACTCTGGATGGACAGACGGACGTTATGCAATTATGTGAACACCTAGTTTGTTGTGCTCACGACATCACACCTCATCTGCTCACAACATCCATAGTTATCAGGGCAAAGAGAAGGACAGGAAAGCACCACTGCACTCACACCGCCACGGCTCGACTTTAACAATCCGCTCAGGTCTCGGCTAGGGAGATGGCCCAGTGGTTCATGAAACAGACTGACAGGCCTAAAGCTCCGAGTTTCAGTTCTGCCAGAGCTGAGCAGTGCTCTGGCCAATGACAAACAAGACCCCAAAATGTCTGATGACATCCAATTCTGGGGAAGAAACGCAGTACCTGCAATTCTTACACACTGTCAGGAGCAATTGTTGGGGAACATTCATATCAGATACATCTGACTTAATGCCTGAAAGGACTCTGTTTCCAGTCAGCTATCTGCATGTGTCCCAGACAGAGCTGGCTTATCAGGAAACAGCCCATAGGCCACAAAAGCTCCTGGACATTTAATGTCATAACCCTTCTTACAGAAGAAGCTATCAGCAAGTTAAGTAATAAACAGCAGCCGTATGCTGAGTTTCAATCTGCTATCTTCAGATTCAGTTACCACACTCTGTGTTTTAAGTATCTTTAATAATTTACCCAACTACTTCTTTTTTTATCTAATCCTTTTCTTCTTTTTAAATTTTATTTATTTATTATTAAATAGAGACAGAGAGAAATTACAAGGAGAGAGGGAGGGGGTCAGGTGGTGGTGCAGGGACTAAGCACACGTGGCGCAAAGGGCAGGGACCGGAGTAAGGATCCCTGTTCTAGTCCTGGCTCCCCACCTGCAGGGGAGTAGCTTCACAGGCGGCAAAATGAATCTGCAGGTGTCTTTCTCTCCCCCTCTCTGTCTTCCCCTCCTCTCTCCATGTCTCTCTGTCCTATCCAACAATGAATGACATCAACAATAACAATAATAACCACAACAAGGCTACAACAACAAGGGCAACAGAAGGGGGAAAAGATGGCCTCCAGGAGCAGTGGATTCATGGTGCAGGCACTGAGCCCCAGCAATAACCCTGGAGGCAAAAAAAAAAAAAAAAAAAAACCAGGGAGAGAGGGACATAGAGAGGGAAGGAGGGGAGAGAGAAAAAGAGAGAGGGACCTGCAGCTCTACTTCACCACTCATGAAGCTTTCCCACTGCAGGTGGGGATCAGGGGCTTGAACCCAGGTCCTTGTGCACTGTAATGTGTGTGGCACCATCTGCCACCCCCCCAAAAAAAAACAGTTTCTTGTGATGCCTGCCCAAACCTACCCCCTTGTATCTGAATTTCCTGCTGTTTTGTAAACCTTGCTAATAAAAGGACCACAGCCCCAATAAAAGGCCTTTTTACAGGAAGTTACCCAATCCTAGGGTGGTGCAGGCTGGGAAAATCACTTCCAGTTCTCTCATTAAAGACTTAGAACTCATCTGTCTCTCTGAATACTCTTTCAGGAACTACAACGTGACAGGAAATTGAGGTAAGTTTTCTACCAACAAACACAAAAACTTGGCAGTTTTTGCTAATGTTAAACCTTAACTTTGACCTAACAATGCCAACTATAGTTATCCACAATCACTGACAACACAGTCCTCTAAAAGGATCACACACGTACGTTCATACAGCTTTTCTGACATTTCAGAAGTCTGGAGTCGATCTAAATATTTGTTCAAAGGAGAACTGCTACAAGAGTTCCAGGCTGTGTATTACCAAGAGGTTCCTGATACAACAACAGGAAGAACACCTAGCCGTGATACTGAAGGAAAGTTGTCAGGCACAAAAGGAATACTACATAGTTCCATTTATACGAAGTCCCAAATAGGCAAAACTAATCCAAAGCTTTAAAAAGAGCCTGAAGTGTGTGTGTGTGTGTGTGGGGGGGGGGGGGTAGCACAGTGGATTAAGCGCCCATGCTGTGAAGTGCAAGGACCAGCTCAAGGATCCTGGTTCGAGCCCCCGACTCCCCACCTGCGAGGGGTTTACTTTCCAGGTGGTAAAGCAGGTCTACAGGTGTCTTCTCTCTTCCTCTCTATCTACCCCTCTCTCAACTCCTCTCTTTCCTACCCAATACAATGGGAAAAAATGGACTCCAGAAGCAGTAGATTTGTAGTGTAGGCACCAAGCCCCAGAAACAACCCTGAAGGCAAAGGGGGGTGGGGGGGGAGACTGAAATTAGACATAAAGAAATTTTCTAGAGTTTTGGCAATATTCTATGCTCTAATAATATGTGGCCTACCTAGTGTCATATTGTCAGACTGAACAGCAATAGATTTTTGTATTTAGTTCAGTGTAACTTTTACCTGAAACTGTTAAAATGAAATGAATCCATCATTAGTGGATGGAAAGAAGAAGCACAGGAATAGCAGAATGTTTCACTTGGAGCCTGGGAGTCACTAGATTTCTTCTTTCTCTTACATGTCTGACACAGTTCATAATGAAAAGTTAAAAGAAAAAGACAGAATTAAAAAAGCATTAGATTTTAATTACAACCTTTAATCTCAGTCTGATATTTTTTTTCCATGAAATTCAAATAGTGAGCCAAGTCTTTGAGGAAGAGTATTTTGAATTAATTAAAGTGTCCATTCCTAAAAATACTGTATTGATTCAGACTAGAAACTTGAAGAGCGGATGAATTCCACATAAAAGTGATCACGGACTCTTCTCCTGGATTTTCCTAGCTACCCCGTGAACATAGTTTCTGGAACTGGACACTGCAAACTTGTGGGGTTGGAAAGGTCTTTGTTGCCAGGGAGGGGGGGGGGGACTATTCCGTTCACTGTCCCAGGTTGAGTCACATCCATGACCTCTCCCCCTGTAGATGGCAGTAGCCCCTCCGTCCAACTGTGACAGCCAATGACATCTCCCGGACACTGCCAAATGTGCACCTGGGGCCAGGACGTTGCTGCCGAGAACTAGCAACCTCCAACTCAAGATTGTCAATCAGGACCATAATGGTCCTCAGAGAATTAAAACTGGTTCTTGGGCAATGAGAAAACCTCAGAAATCATATTTGTACATGGATTGGGTGTGGTCTGGGTGTGTATTACACCAAAGCAAAGGATGCTGGGGCAAGAGGGGATGGAGGGGCTCTGGGTTTCTGCTGCTTGATGGTGGGTCAAGGACCTCAGCTGGGGGCAGAGAATGTCTTGCCGACACTTATCATGGAGGATGAGAGGCTGTATCTATGTGTCAACAACTATACTGGGACCGACTGAATAAGAAAGATGTGAGAGCATTTGTAAGAACAGGAATTGGCACAGCCATTTTGAAGAGCAATGTGGATATTCTTCAAAGGAAGTAAAAGCAGAGCTGCTGGGGAGGTGACTTGTTGACAGTCAGATTAAAAAGAAGTGATCAACCTGACTTTCCTGGGCAGACAACCTCACCAACGTGTCCTGGAACCTCACTGCCCCAGAGCCCCCTGGGTAAGGATTCACCTGCCAACACCCATGTCCAATGGAAAAGCAATTACAGATGCCAGACTTCTGATCTTCTGCACCCCATAAAGAATTTTGGTCCATACTCCCAGAGGGATAAAGAATAGGGAAACTTCCAGTGGAGAGGATGGGATATGGAACTCTGGTGGTGGGAACTGTATGGGATTATATCCTTCTTATCCTACAATCTTGCCAATCATTATTAAATCATTAATAAAAAATGTGATATGTATGTATTATTCAGGTCTAAAAAATTGATAAACACAGGGTCGGGCGGTAGCACAGCAGGTTAAGCGTACATGACACAAAGTCCAAGGACTGGTGTAAGGATCCCAGTTCGAGCCCCCGGCTCCTCTCCTGCAGGGGGGTGGCTTCAAGCAGGTCTGCAGGTGTCTGTCTTTCTCGCCCCCTCTGTCTTCCCCTCCTCTCTCCATTTTTCTCTGCCCTGTCCAACAACAACGACATCGATGACAGCAATAACAATAGCCATCACAACAATAAAACAACAAAGGGCAACAAAAGGGGAAAAAATGGCCTCTAGGAGCAGTGAATTCATGGTGTTTGTGGTGCAGGCACCGAGCCCCAGCAATAACCCTGGAGGCAAATAATAATAATAATAATAAAATAAAAATAAAATAAAAACGATAAACACTTTGCCATTTGCAGTAACATGAAAAGACCAGAACAGCATCATACCTGTAATAAAGCAGATGGAGAAAAACAAACACCATATGATTCCAGTCGTGTGTGGTATACAGAGAAAGCAAACAAATGAACTAAAAACAGAAAATATGAACTTGTGAACTCTGAGACTAATCACAGGTCTCTAGATGGGACAGGGGAGAGAGGGCACATGGGGACAAGGGGGTAGATGTAAAGGACAGGACTGGTGTGTCCATGGTGAATGTGATGCAGCTGAAGACACTTGCTGGTTTTCAGTGGTGCAACCTAAAGCCTACGTAACATTATATAACGCACTGCTGCGCAATAGATGCCTACGTAACATTGTATAATGCACTGCCGCACCAGTAGAAGCCTACGTAACAGTATATAACGCACCGCTGTGCCAATAGAAGCCAACGTAATATTATATAATGCACTGCTGCGCCAATAGAAGCCTACGTAACATTACATAATGCACCGCTGCACCAGTAGAAGCCTATGTAACATTATATAACGCACTGCTGCGCCAATAGAAGCCTATGTAACATTATATAACGCACTGCTGCGCCAATAGAAGCCTACATAACATTATATAACGCACTGCTGCGCCCGTAGAAGCCTATGTAACATTATATAACACACTGCTACGCCAGTAGAAGCCTATGTAACATTAGATAACGCACAGCTGCGCCAGTAGAAGCCTGCGTAACATTATATAACACACCTCTGCGCCAATAGAAGCCTACGTAACATTAGATAATGCACTGATGCACCAATAAAAGCGTCCACGGTAGCTAAGGAAATAGCTCAGCTGGCAGGGCTAAGGGCTCTCGTGTCTGAGGCTCCTGTTTGTTCAGGTGCCCTGTCTCTCTCTGCCGCTCCTCTCTCTCAATATGAAATTCTCTGCCTAGCTATTATAAAATGAATAAAAATAAACCTTACAATTATTCATGATAGAGGGAAAAATTCTTTAAAAAAAATAGAGGAACAGGTTGGAGAAACAACATAACTGTTATGCAAACGACTCTCGTGCCTGAGGCTCTGAGGTTCTAGGTCCAATACCCAGCATCACCATAAGCCACTGGCATATTTCTCTCCCTCTCTCTCTCTCTCCCTCTCTCCCTCTCCCTCCCTCTCTGTCTCTCACAATAAAATACAATATTGAAAAGTAAAAATATATAGAAAGGAGCAGGGCGTGATCATTAAAAACATTATTGAGAAATAATGTCCTACAAAAAGGCCTGACTGCTCTTAAAGCAATTCTTCTGTCCAAGGGTTATTAGGCAGCCTTCCCAGCACTTGGGAGACTCTGGAGTGAGGAGGGTGTGAGAAATTCAGTGCGGCTGCTTCCCTGAAATTGCCTGAGACGTCTGAGATGTGGGATAATAGGACTGCAAGGGGAAAGCTTTAAGGGGCTCTTGTTAAGTTTGATGATGTCCCCTGATGTGATGGTAAGCTTAGAACTCTCACCTCTCTCTATGTTGTAAGAGAAACCACGGAAACTGAGCCGACTACAGACAAATGATCACCAACTGGGTCTGGCTGATCCACTTTCCTAAGCAATGCAAGCTTTCCTAAACTGTTTTTGTTGGTTGTTGGTTGGTTGTTTGGTTGGTTGGTTGTTTGGTTGGTTGGTTGGTTGACTGGTTGGTTGGTTAGAAAGTGGAGGTGCCAGATGGTGGTGCACCTGGTTAAGCACACACTACAGTCCGCATGGACCTGGGTTCAAGCCCCTGGTCCCCACCTGCAGGGGGAAAGTTTCACAAGTGGTGAAGTAGAGCTGCAGGTGTCTCTCTGTCTCTCTCCCTATCTATCTCTCCTCCCCAATTTATCTCTGTTTCTATTCAATAATTAATAAATATATATTTAAAAAAAAAAGACCAGCAACATAACTTACTTGGCTAGTGCTATGCTTTTCCATATGTGTGACTTAGGTTTGAATCTGGTCCCTACTGCATTAGAGGAAGTTTCCTCCTCTCTCCCTCTCTGTTGTATGCTTTACATTGGGTAGTTCTCCCCCACCAAGAGAATTGGATCAGTCCAGTTAGTTTTGCGGGCCTGCTTGGCCCAAAGGAACCCCGCCAGAGTTCCAGAGTTCAAGAGTTGGAGAGGGTTCCTGAGTTCCAGAGTAAGAGAGTTGGAGAGTAAGAGAGAGTGCTTGCGCCGCCGCAAAGAGACAGCAGAGTTCTGTTTGGTGATTAGTTTGGTTTAGTTTATGAATCGTTGTTCCTGAATAAAGAAATACAGCTTCCCTGCCCAGCCGTTGTCTCCGCGTCTCTGTTACCTGCCCGTGAAGCTAGCTAACCCAGCAAGAGCCTACCGAATTTTAACATCTCTCCCTCTCTCTCTCTCTCTCTCTCTCTCTGTCTCTTTCTCTCTCTCTCCTCTCGGAGTGTGTAATCTCTGGAAAAGTCATCCTGGAGTGGTGAAGTCTCAGTGATGACCAAAATTAGGATGTAAAGGCACCGGAAGTATTTTTTTTTCTTTATTAGAGGGATTAATGGTTTGAAGTCAACAGTAAAATACAGTAGTTTGTACATGTGGACCATTTCTCACTTTCCCACCTAACAATTCAGCCCCTACTAGGTCCTCCTCTGCCATCATGTTCCAGGACCTGACCCCTCCCCCCCATCCCAGAGTCTTTTACTTTGGTGCAAATACACCAACTCCAGTCCTAGTTCTGCTTAGTGTTTTTTTCTTTTTCTACTTCTTCTTTTATTACTAGTGATTTAATAATGATTGACAAAATTGTGGGATAAGAAGGGTACAATTCCCACCACTAGAGTTCCATATCCCCTCCCCTCCATTGGGAGTTTCTCTATTATTTATCCCTCTGGGAATATGGACCAAGGATCTCTATGGGGTGCAGAAGGTGGGAGGCCTGTTTCTGTAACTGCTACTCTGCTGGACATGGGCATCAGCAGGTCAATCCATACCTGAACTGGCAGTATTTTTAAACTTCCTATCTACCAACAAAACCCCTCGATAGCAATTTAATTAAATAATGCAAGGGGGAAAAAACTCAAAGTCTTGATATCCTTGGTGTTTTTCTCCTCTTTCTTTATAAAGAAGCCTACCTAATCACCACTGGAATGTAATTTTAAATAGTCAAGGCTGGAGAGATAGCTCAGCCTGTTAAATCACTGACTCCTTTGTCTGAGGTCCCAGAAGTCAGAGGTACAATGTTAGGCATGGACTTATGCCAGAGCTAAGCAGAAGCTGGAGCTTTCTCTCTCTGTGTCCCTTCTCTCTTTCCATTCCTACTCTGTTTTGCTCTCTCTTTCCTTTCTGTGATCAATAAAGAAAATTTCACAAAGAATATTTTGCTTCATGGAATTAAACTTGGCTGGCTAGCACAGATGATACCCCTGATACTTTCTCTATCCATCGTCCAAATAATTTAACAGCAAAGTTAAAACCTATTTGTATGCAGTCATCAAAGGCAAACTCCCAGATGCTTGGCCTCAAAAGACCCATTCATTATATGAAGGGTGAATTATTCTACTAAAAAATCCATTATTTGCAAATGCTAGTCCTATTTTTGACCAAATATCTGGACACAACCACCTAATCAGGATGATATAAAATTAACCATTAAAAAAAAAAAAAAGCTCTAAGAGAGCAGAACAAGCTTTCCCAATCTGGAGTTCTCTACCCAGACTGCATGAGCTCCCAGCCTGCTGTCTCACCCTGCAGATTCTAGACTGGACCTAAGATGTCAGCTATTACCTATGTTTTCAGTTTTCTGTCCATTCCTAAAAATACAGACCTATTGCTCAAAATGAACCAAAGAATGAGACCCAAGGCCACATGGAGGGCAAGGTGTGACTTATTTTACTTTAATGGGTTACAGGCCGATTCCCACCAGACCTGCACAAACTTGTCCCACAGCACCCAGCTTTTATCCTGTTCAAACTGGGCACAGCACAAGCTGATGGGTTGCAGAGTCCATCAAGGTGCTGGCAGTGAAGGTGAGGGCAGGTTGGCTACAATCAGAGCCTGCCACTCCTGAGGATACTGGAATGCAGAAGTGGGGGTCCACCAGCAGCCTAGGAATTCTTCATTTGTTTAACAATTCATTTGAATCAGTTTCACAAAATGCTTATTTCTTGTGGCTGGGAAGATGACTCAATGGCAAGATTCAGGATTTGAATCAATTAGGTCCCTGATTTGATACCTTGCTTTAAGGAGTCTTCTGATAACCCCCCTCAAAAATCTGGGTGAGGGGGAGTTAACTATTATGGTGGCCCAGAAAGCAAAAAACTAGATTTCAGGCATGGAATCTGAAGGATTTTCATGCTTTTTGAAAATGTTCTCTGCTTTTCCAGTCAATAGTTGCTTCGACCTAATCAATGCAATGAGTACCACCTGAGTACGCTTAACTTCAGACTGTGTCCAGAGATGTCAGGCATGGAATGTCAACCCTTTAGACTCATTACTCGAGTGAGACCTTTCCTTTCATGGGATTCTGTAATTCTATTCCAGGTGGTTCACTTCCTAAGAAAGTCCCAAGACCTAGATATAGACCAGGTCCCGTGAGATAGAGCATATGTTCACATGTATCCATAAAGTAGGGCAAAATATATACCTGAAAGCAAAAGTACACAATGGTCTGCAGTGAGTCAGTATGAATAAAGTTCATAATGAAATAGTGTCTACTTAGACTTAGATAACCTCCTCACCTACTTCCTATTATACTTCCCTCATTCACTCCAAAGCTAACCTTATCAAAGCAAGGACTGCAAAAGCTGAATAAGGGCAAGAGACTGGCATACTTTAACGATGACTCTTTAGTCACTATCAGGCCACCCCATCAGCTGGGGCCCTAGTCGGGGAGTCCTGAGATTCCCAAACAGACATGATGGACCTAGACCTAGAATAAATACCTCTCTCCATTGTTACCAGTCATCTCTATCAGGAAAAACAAAACAGACCCCTTTGTGGGTTCCATAGGCCCTTTCCCTCAACTGGGATCAACAATGGTAGAGAATGTTCCATCCTCCGAAGGGAGGCTGGACAACACACTCTATGTTCCACCTGAGGAAGATGGGTCCTGATATTGGGGCAGCCTGGAACGTTTCTACTCATGACCACAGAATGTGAGCTCAGATCTACAGGGATGAAGAGGTCACATAGGCTCCTAAGCTGAATATGGGCTCCAGATCAGATCAAATCTATTGGGTTTACAGTCAACAATATTTATACACCTTTCCCATATTTGGGAACTACTCTCTTCTCTGATCCAGCTTTCTGGTCCAGCTATGACATCATCTCCCCAGACAATAACATGGATCCACCTGCATATCAGATTTCAGGCTCAGGGGAAAAAATAAAAACTAGTATAGTCATGGGCCCTTTGTAATATAACTAAAATATGACTACTAGCTATCTACAAAAGGAGAGGCGCCCCCCCCCCCCAAGTCTTCATCTGCACTATTCCAACCTTTAGGTTCATGATTAGTCAACAACTTGTTTGGCTTTATATGTTAACTTTCTTTTCAGATACTACCATGATGTCAACCAGACTTCCCTGGGCAGACAACCCCACCAATGTATCCTGGAGCCCAGCTTCCCCAGAGCCTTGCCCCAATAGGGAAAGAGAGAGAAAGTCTGGGAATATGGATTGACCTGCCAACACCCATATTCAGCAGGGAAGCAATTACAGAAGCCAGACCTTCCACCTTCTGTACCCCACAATGACTTTGGTGCATACTCCCAGAGGGATAAAGAATAGGAAAACTATCAGGGGTGAGGATGGTATATGGAGTTCTGATGGTGGGAATTGTAACCCTCTTATTCTATGGTATCGTCAATGTTTCCTTTTTATAAATAAAAAATAAAAATAAAAATAGTTACTTAAGCATGGGATTCTGATTTGATTCCTGGCATCTCATATGCTAGAGTGATTTTCTGACTTTCTCTCTCTCTCCCTCTCTCTCTTTCTCTCTCATTAATAAATGAATAAATAACTCTCTTCAACATTAACTTTCCCCCTCTCTCTATGTTTACCTCTGTCTATATGTAAAGCAACACTATTTTCTTAGCACATTACACCATATTTTCAGCTTTATGAGCCAACTTTGTTTTGCATCTACTCAAAAGCCATTATAAAGTGAAAAGTCCCAATTTGTAAATGAACGTGCATTCAGTTATATATATATTTTATTATTATTATTATTATTATTATTATTATAATAAAACAAGCAGTTACTGGATTTCGCCCACACAGTTCTCTGGCTGAGCCCTAGACAAGAGTATTCCTGTCTTCATTGCCACAGAAAAGGAGTGTCTTTTTTTTTTTTTAATTAATTTTATTTTTGAGAGAGATGCAGAGAGACACACACACACACACACACACAGAGAAACACCGGAGCACTGATCAGCTCTAGCTTATGGTGGTGCGGGGGATTGAACATGGGACTAAGGAGCCTCAGGCATGAAAGTCTGTTTGCATAACCATTATGCTGTCTCCCCCACCCAGAAAAGGAGTGTCTTAATAACGTGACTTGGCATTCTAAATGAGTTCTCTTGTTTCTCTGGATTTCTCTCCTCTTGCTAGAGACTGGATCAATACCCAATCAGATGCTGAGATTATGTGATGAGAGCCGATTTCCTGGTCAGAATATCTCAACTTTAATCACTCTGGGTAAGCTCCATTGTCCCTCTCCACGTTAAACGCGATACTTTCCCTTAGTCTGAAGGACTTACATGCCCTTTGAAAGTGTGCTGCCTGCTTTTCCAATCAAGGAGAGCTTAGGCTGCCTGGGAGCAGACCCCCTAAGCCAGCTGCCACTGGGACACAGTGTTGGCACATGATTTACAACAGGAGCACATCGGGAGAGGGCTGTTGGAAATGCTTATGGTAGATTAAGAGCTAGAGCTTTTGTTTTCAAAGAAATCAATGCTATTTTTTAAGTTCAAAGAAAGCCAGATGTTTTTGTAGATGGCATGTGAGTTTCAGCTGCTTTCTGATTTTCCAAAGAACAGAAGGGGAAACACAAAGCAGAACTTAACTGGGTTTGCTGTGTTGTCTCAAAGTAAAGGACTCTGGCAGGTGGGGGGTGGTGAAGTGGTGGTGTTTCAGGTCCTGGTGCAAGATGATGAGAGAGGACCTCGGCAGAGGGGTGAAACTGTTTTGCAGAAAACTGAGAAGTTGTACACATGTACCAACAATTATATTTAACTGTTGACCGTCAACCCTTAGTTTTCCACCCCAAAATAATAATAATAAAGTAGAAGCAATCCTAACTTTTCTCAGACTGGAGAATTAGCATGAGAGCAGCCCTTGGCTCAGAACACCTGTATCCACTCACTCAGGTGCAACCTACAAAATTGATTTTATTCAAGAAGGAAGAGACATCTGATGTATATTCCTTTATCATAACCTGTGTTCCTATTTCCCTCCTGTCTGATGAACATTATGGCAATTAGAGGCAGCTGCTGCTGTCCCAACCCCCACATTCCTCAGCAAAACAGCCTAAGATATCCTGTAAGATAGATGTGAAGAAGGAGTCCATCCTGGCTGGCCAGCACCAGGGAGGAATTCAGGCCTGGATGGAAGAGATAAGTTCTGGGCTGCAGAGCTGAGTTGCACTGTGTTGAAGTAAAACATTAATCCTGACCTGCATCCTTGTGAAAAATCAATTCTTGCCCTGCTTGTACGTAGCTGAAATGTAACTATGCTTTAAAATACTATTTAAACCTGTGCTGTTCCTGTGTTTGGGATCTGTCCAGTTCTCTAGCCTCACCGGTTTAAGGTAAACCTCTCCCTTTTTCACCTCACCCGGCTCAGGTGTCCTATTAGGGGATAATTCCTGCCGCGAGCTCACTGGGGCCCCCACCACCACTGCTCCATAGAGCTCCAAAAGGCCCTTTGAGCAAAGAATCATACCAGCCACTAGGCTCCCTATCAGCTACGCCAAGAAATGCATAAAACAGCACTGCTGGCTTTTTCTAAGTGGCCATGGCAGTTCACTAAAAGACAATCGCTAACCTGTCATAAAAAGGAAGCAAGAGAAAGCAGACGAAACATCGAAACATCTTCATCAGTTCCCAGAGGCTGAGTAGGATTCTGTGTCTGCCAAGCGATTTAAAAAAAAAAAAAAAGGAACATTTTAAGCAGCATCTTAAGCAAAAGATAGTAATAGCTTCTGTCAAAAAGCTTGTCAAGCTTGGACCTGACATCAGCCATGCATTTGGCAAGCTGGCCTGGCAGCCCTGTCAGAAAATGCATCCGATGGGGAGTTTGTACAAGCAGAATAAACATTCTTAAGGGGCCTGGCCTTGAAGTGCTATGTTCCAGCAGCTTTCCAGCTTGAGTTATTCACACAAACTCTGTTTCTTTCCCAAGTTCAAATGTCACAGTTGATGGTAAATGGTACTACTATCTTCAGAGAATAATTCAAAAGCCAGAGTGAAGGGCTCCTCTGAGTTTGACTTTTCATTGCTTTTAGTTTGTTATCTTAAAAAAGAACTTTATAGTGCAAGGACCAGCAGAAGGATCCTGGTTTGAGCCCCAGGCTCCCCACCTGCAGGGGAGTTGCTTCACAAACGGTGAAGCAGGTCTGCAGGTGCCTATCTTTCTCTTGCCCTCTCTGTTGTCCCCTCTTCTCTCGATTTCTCTCTGTCCTATCCAACGACGATGACATCAATAACAACAACAATAATAACTACAACAATAGAACAACAAAGGCAACAAAAGGGAATAAATAAATAAATATTTTTTAAAAGAACTTTATTTTTTCAATATGTATTTTGTTTATTTAATGAGACCAGAACCCCCCCACTCAACCCTGACATATGTGGTACTTAAGATCAAGTAAAGACACACAAGCAAAATACAAGTTAATTAGCTATAATATCACATGGCAAAATGTAACAAATAGTTCACATCCAAAGATGACAACAAACAATGGACGAAATTCTGGATCTGACCAACCACACGTTGCTATTATCACAATTTGCTACTGTTATCTATGTCATTGTATGTTATTCTCTTTTTCTTCTTAATAATTTATTTTATTTATTTTTCCCAGAGCACTGGTGGGTTGGGGAATTGAACTGGGCTCTCATAGTCTTAGGCATGAGAGCCTTTTGCATAACCATTATGTTATCTCCCTCACCCACCCCCCTTTACTTTTCCTGCTTTTACAGATCAGCATCACATCTCTGAAGTGACAGAACACACCTTAACACAAGAGAGACTTCAAGTGGCCCCATCAAAGATACAGATGAGAAGCAGGCAGAAGCCACCCCCAGGTAAATACCACTCCAGGTACCTCCACGTGATGCCAGCACGGGGCATCCCAAGGGAGGAGGCAACGACTCAGTCCAGCTGAGATCCCTCCAGCTGGTACTTGCACCTCCTCCAAAACAAAACTGAACACATGACAACAGAGAAGAAAGGGCACAGCTGGAGAGGAAGTGATGCTAGACACGTTCATGTTCTAGTTCAGGCTGCAGGAATGATGGAAGCCTAAGGTTTCATACCTGGTCCTGCCTCCTTAATCTCTGTGGGCATTTTGGAGAAACTTAGACCCAATAGTGTGCTTTCTCTCAAACTCTCCCTTAGCTCTAAAGTCAAATCCTTTCCAATAGCCATTTGATGTTCAAACTACGTCTCTGTGTTAATTCCCAAGGAGTGCTATAGCCAGGAGTGGTTCCTAACAACAACAACAACAACAACAAAAATGCATTCTCTTATCATCCTTCCAGAAGCCAGAAGTCCAAGAACAAGATATTGGTAGACCTGTGATCTGGAAAGTTCTAAGGAAGGCTTCTTTTGCCTTTCCTACTTTATAATCTTTCCAAGCATTCCATAGCTTAAGGAAGAATCATTGCAATCTCTGTCATGATTTCATGTGACCTTCTCTGTTTTCCAAATATTCTGCTGCCTTTCTCTTGTAAGGATGGGGTTAGTCCCAGCCCAAATGCAGGATAATCTCATCTTGAAATGCCCCCCTCCCACCGACACACACACACACATACACACACACATACACACACACATACACACACACATACACACACACATACACACACACATACACACACACATACATACACACACACACACACACACACACACACACACACACACACACACCTGAACTCCCCAGAGGTCACAGGTTCCCTTCCAGGCACCACCATAAGTCAGTGCTGATTCATGATCTGCTCTCTTGCTCTTTATGTCATGAAAATAAGTAAAGAAAAAAATTTTAATACTGTACTAAGGGGTCATGTATGTTTAAAACATACAATACAGTGCACAAGGACCCAAGTTCAAGCCCCTGATCCCCACCTGCAGAAAGAAAGTTTCATGAGTTGCAGAGCAAGGCTACAGGTGTCTCTCTGTCTCCTTCCCTCTCATTATCTCTCCTTTCCCTTTCAATTTCTCTCTGTCTCTGTCTAGTAATAAATAACATGAAATATTAAAAAATACTATACTAAATATTTTACGTAAGTTGAATGGACAGAATGAGATAGTGCAACGAGATATTCCAGCAAGATAGAGGCTCCAAGAATGTTCCCATCTGTCAGCACATCTCTCACTGCTCATACCAACAACCAATAAAGGCATTATCACACCTACTGTCTAAGCAGGCATGGAGGCCTAGCCACAGAGCTGATACTGGCAGAACCAGGATGAAGAAGACATCAAAAATAAGCTTTCCCCAGCCACCACCCCCCACACACACCATGTGGCTACAGATTCATATTATTTCTAGGCTATTCCCAAATCACTATCTATAACCCAACCCTACAATGGTGTGTGTGTGTGTGTGTGTGTGTGTGTGTGTGTGTGTGTGTGTGTGTGTGTGTGTGTACACATGCAGAAGCTCTATGTTGGTACACACACCTGCACAAACTCACAGGCTACCCTCCCTGAAACTCCAGAGAACCCTCAGCTGAAAGACATACAGCCGGTCCAAGGACACACAGCAAATTTCTTTACGCTGTCAAACTCTACCAACTCTTATTGTCAAAGGGTAGAGTCACATGCTACAGTCAGCTCTACTCATAAAAGAAGCACATGCAATGCCCTGCAAACCCCAGAGCCTAATCCACAGGCTTACTACTTCCTGGTACACATCTTGTTCCTAGGCCAAATGCCCTACAGTTGAAAAAGAAAAAAAAAAAAAAAAAGGAATCATGCTCAATATTCAGGTACCGTCTTCCTCTCTCCACCCAAACTCTCTCCAGACATGACCAGGGAACATGGCGACAAGAAGAGACCCTCTGGGCCCCTGGACTTACAGGAGGAGTGGATGCTGGGGAAGCTTTTGCGGCCCTCGGACACCAGGTCGGGGTCCCCCGTGCAGTGCATTTCCGAGTTCATCACTCCATCTGGAAAGCAGCGGTAAAAGAAATCGGGGCGAGGTCTACAAAAGACACCATGGACACGTCCACTATAAGAGGCTGTCATCACAAACAAACCCCAAGTTGACCCCGCACCACTCCCCACTGCACCCCAGACCCTTCCCCTGCTCCCAAACCGGAGCACCCATGGGTCATTCTAGACACATGCTCCAGCGGTAATGCCCGGCTTTGAGGACAGAAAGTTGTGGCCTGCTATTTCCACTCTGCCACTGACTGGGATTTTGACCTTGGGAAGGTCTAGGAAGGTCACAGAACCTTCCTTCCCCAGCCTCAGTTTTCACACCTGTAAAAGGCAGGAGAGGCTCAAAAGGAAAGTAGTCACCCCAAGGTAGCTCCTGGGGTCAGATGAGATGACGGACAGGAGGCACTAGGCAAAGCGCCTGGGACTGCTGGTTCTGAGGCTGCTTCCAGGATCCACACCTCCACGTGCAATGCAGGTGGTCAATGCATTCCTCAAACAGCACGCCATGGGTGCTTCAGCTCACTCAGAGGGTGTGGCGGCTCTGACAGGTGACACACAACAAAAGGCAGCAGGGCTGCCTTCTCTGGGCCAGGCTGGGAGAAGCAGACCCCTTCCTGTAGTGACAGCCAATAGACTGCTGAGTACGTTCTGGGGGCAAGACACTGTGCCAAGCAGGGAACAGACATCATAGCAAAGGATTCCATGAGAACCCCTGAGGCAGGTCTCGATCTCCCTTCATTTTATAGGTATGACAGGGAAGGTGAAGGAGAAAGACCAGGCTCCTGCCCAAGGTCACAGGCCACCAGAAAGGGACAGAGACAAGTTTAGAGGAGCGCTGGTTCTCGATTTGTTTCCTGTCTCCACCCAAAGACCTGTAGCCCTCACCTGAATGCAGCTCCTCACACACAAGGGGACCAACTGCTTCACCTCCGTTCAACACATATTTGTGGAGCTTTGCTAATGCTGGAAGCACAAGGTTGTTTTTTCTGAACGTGTCAGGCCACAGTTCACTCACACGTGGGATCTGGGAGCGAGGCTCAGTAGACTCAGTATTGCTATCAATGATCAGTATTGATGACCAGTATTAGTCTATCTGGTTTATCTGCCTCCTGCTTTCTACCTCTCCTCTCGTCTCCCAGTGATTCCCTTTTTAAAAGTTTATTTTAAGGAGTCAGGCGGTAGTGCAGCGGGTTAAGCGCACTTGGTGCAAAACGCAAGGACCGGTTTAAGGGCCAAGGTTCGAGCCCCCAGCTCCCCATCTGCAGGGGAGTCGCTTCACAGGCGGTGAAGCCGGTCTGCAGGTGTCTATTTATCTTTCTTTCCTTCTTTTTTTTTTTTTTTTTTGCCTTCAGGGTTATTGCTGGGATTCGGTGCCTGCTCCAGGAATCCACTGCTCCTGGAGGCCATTTTCTCCCCTTTTGTTACCCTTGTTGTTTTATCGTTGTTGTGGTTGTTATTATTATTGTTGTTATTGCTGTCACTGGATAGGACAGAGAGAAATGGAGAGAGGAGGGGAGAGAAAGATAGACACCTGCAGATCTGCTTCACCGCCTATGAAGCGACTCCCCTACAGGTGGGGTGCCCGGGGCTTGGACCGGGATCCTTATGCCGGTCCTTGCACATCACACCACGTGTGCTTAACTCACTGTGCTACCACCTGACTCCCTAGGTGTCTATCTTTCCCCCTCTCTGTCTTCCCCTCCTCTCTCCATTTCTCTCTGTCCTATCCAACAACGATGACATCAACAACAACAATAAAAACAACAAGGGCAACAAAAGGGAATAAATAAATAAATAAATAAATAATAAAAAAGGTTTCTGTTATCTTTATTTATTGGGTAGAGACAGCCAGAAATCAAGAGGGTAAGGGGAGACAGAGAGAGAGAAAAAGAGAGAGAGAGACAGAGAGAGACACCTGCAGCACTGCTTCACTGCCTGTAAAGCTTTCCTCCTACAAGTGGGGACCAGGGGCTCGAACCGAGGTCTTGCACACTGTAATATGTGTGCTCAACCAGGTGCGTCAAGACCTGGTCCCTCCTAGTGATTCTCCAGGGGTGGCAGATCCCATTTTGAATCTGGACTTCAGAGAGGACGAGGCCCGGGAATGAGCATGTTGTTAGTGTCTTACTGCTACTCTAAGCACCTACAGTCAGAGCCCTTCAGGCCCAGGTCTTACACTGTCTAATCTGTATGCATTTCCTGCCATGCCCCTGCCTGGACAGTCCACTGTATGGAGCCAGTAATCAGTAAACACTGAGGTTCTGAGAGGGGAGCCGACATGTCCAAGACCTTTAGCTACTAAGGGTCCAAGTCAGGTCTAATATCCAAGTCTGTGGCTGTTTCTCCCTGCAGAGACCAGCTCACCGTCTGAGCAACCAAGCTGGAAGATGGAGCCAGGGGGGGTAGGAGAGAGCTGCTATGGACCACAGCTCAAAGGCCAACCCCTACTTCTTAATAAAGAAGTCATTTTGTTTGCTTATTATTATTTTTAGATGGCAAAACTGACCTGGAGTGGGATGACTCTCTGGGGAAGATCATGGGAAGCAGAGGCTGTTCCCAGAAACAGATCCTTAAATCCAAGAGAGTATCATCAGGTTCACTTGTGTCTTGTAGGTCACTTGCTTTCTGAACTCATGACTTTATAGCAGAGGAGAGATGGAAAGCCCAGAAGGACAGGACTTTCAGGGAAAACCAAAAGAGCTCAAATAGACCCCATCCCATCTAAGGCATCACTTGTTTCTTTTGGGAGAACTTACCTGCCCACGATTAATTTAATAGTGTTTGTGCAGACTCCGTTCAAAGCAAGAGCCAATGAAACTGCTGCAAAACAAGATCCAATAGAAGAAAAATAACCATCTGACTCCCAAATTGAAATCATCATCATCATCAATACATCACAATACTTCTCAGTCCACGGCCATGGAAATATGAACCCCACAGTACACAAGGCGGGACATCTGGGTTGCTCGAGGGGAATAATAATTAGGACAGGACTTTGGGGAGTCTAAAGTCCCTGTGACATGGGATTTCTCTCTCCTTCACTGAAATTTTCAGTAACATGGAGGTATACTCATCAGTCACTTTCTGGCCTGATAGAAACACACTTAGTGCCACAGTATGTAGAATTCCTTTACACTGGTGGCAAGAAACATAACTTTTTTATTGTCTGGCAACCACTTCAGACATGATTTTAATCAGAGCAGCTGCTGGAGCCCTCCAGGGAAGCAGGAAATTCCTGCTAAGCTATTACAGCCTAGGTGACCTATCAACCCCCACAGCTGTCCAGCTGCTATCAAACACAGCACTGTTTTTTTTGGAGGGAGTGAAGTCTCCCTACATGTCCCTGGCTTCCAAACAAGTTTAGCTAGGTAGTGCTCCTGGGCCACTCAACTGGCAGGAGCTTCTAGAATCCATTATTTCAAGCTGTGCAGTGTGGGGACCTTCCCTAAGTATCTGTGGATGGACTCTGCTGGACAGAGCACAGATTATCAAAAGGGCGTTGCAGACGTGAGCCACGGGGCTTTCCCTACGTGCTCTGGGACCCCCCCCCCCCCCCCCCGTGTGTCTCAAGACTGCACAGAAAGCAAGACGGAGCATTGGATGGTCAAAATGTGTTGCATAAGCAACAGAGACCCACCAGTACTCCCAATTCCCTTGGCCTCGTGGAACCATAAAGCCTGTAAGCTACCATTTCCCTCTGGCAAATACAAACTTGAGTCCTTGCCGAGATTTATGCAAGCGCTTGCAGTGGAAGGACATTTTCAGCTAGAAGCTGCAAGTCCTGGTCATCAGGGGAGATGAACATGCCATTTTCCAGGACTGCAGAATGGCCCACCTGGTCAGCAAGAGGGCAGGCCACAGAAATAAGAGATCAGACCCACCTGCTTTGAACAGGCTGTTGGTGATGGGAGGGACCAGTTGAAATGACTTCCTGTGTCAAGTAGAAACTAATCACCCAAGTGTGAGCCGGGGAGCAACTGGCCAAATGTGAGTGTAGAGGTACAGAGGGAGTAGTCTGGGGTAGAGAGCAGAGGGCATGAGGGCAGTGTGGCACTGTCTCTCAAACACCAAGAAGGCCAAAGGCTACACAATTGAAACAGAGCATGTGTAGGGGAGCTTGAGAGAAAGAGAGACCCTATGAGTTCTGCATGTCCCTTGTCTGGCAAGCTTGTAACACCATGAGAGTTCTACTTTATGGATTGCACCAAAGTAAAAGGCCCTGGGGTGGGTTGGGAGGAGAGTTCAGGTCCTGGATCAGGATGGCAGAGGACTGAGTGGGGCTTGTATTGTTGTATAGAAAACTGGGAAATGTTATGCATGTACAAACTGTTGTATTTACTGCTGACTGTAAAACATTAACCCCCCCAATAAAGAAATCACAAAAAGAAGAGAGAGAGAGAGAGAGAGGAGCTACTTTGTAGAGAGGAGAGACAATTCCCTGGGCCTCTGTATTCTCCAGCTCCTAGGATGAAGCTATGACAATGAATCCACTATGAGACTGGCCTGGAATGACAGAGTTCTTTCCCCACTGGGGTTGTTGAAGTAGGCTCACTGCTTCATTTCTCCAAAGCACCTGACTCCTTTGGATTCTCCTTCTGGCTCGACCTTCCCCCAGGGGAGGTATCTGGGAAACAAGCATGAGGAGCTGACCTGCAAAACCCTTGGGGGAAATTCAGAGCACTCCATCTCAACCTAGAGCACTGCACACATCCCCAGCTTCTGCCCCAGCAGGGCTGACGGCAGTGCAGGGCTTTCTTTGAAAAGGGTCAAGTAGCTGAGTGGCAGTATGTACGGGTGGGAGCTGGAGACAGCTCACTGGGGAGGGGAGCGGCCTTGCTGAGCTCCAGGCAGGTTTGAGAGCTGGCAGGATATGGGAGGTGCTATAACCCTGGGGGTGGCCCAGTGCTGTGGTGTCTCTCCTTCTGTCTCTGAATAAAAAAAATGGATGCAGAATTGGTGAAATATCCTGGTTCTGAATTAAAGAACAGAAAAAATGAATGAATGAATGAGAGAGAGAAAGGGAAAGAGAAAGGAAGGGAGGGAGGGTGAGAGAAAGAGAGAAAGGAAAGAGAGAGAGACAGAGAAAAGAAAAGAGAAAGGAAGGGAGGGAGGAACGTAGAGGGAAGAAAGGAAAGAGAGAGAGAGAAAGAGAGAGAGAGAGGCAGGGCAGTGGCTCACCCAGTACAGAGCACATGTGTGTAGAAATCTGGGTCCAAGCTTCCAGTCTCCACTTAGAGGAGGGACCTTCACAAGCAATGAAGCAGTGCTACAAGTCTCTTTCTCTCTCTCTCTCTCTCTCTCTCTCTCTCTCTCTCTCCCTCTCCCTCTCCCTCCCTCCCTCTCCCTCTCTCTCTCCTCTCCTCTCCTCTCCTCTCTCTCCATCTTCATCTCCTCCTCCTTTTTTAAAAACGTTTATTTATTTATTTATTTATTTATTTATTTATTTATACCAGAGCACTGCTCAGCTCTGGCTTATGGTGGTGCGGGGGGTTGAACCTGGGACTTGAGGGAGCCTCAGGCATGAGAATCTGTTTGCATAACCATTATGCCATCTACTCCCGCCCTATCTCCTCCTTCTATCCCAATTTCTCTATCTCTATCTTAAATAAATAAACATTTAAAAAAGAAAGCATAGAACAAAGTCTATGGATGAGATATAGCCACCAACTTCACTCTAATCCAAAAGGCTGAAGGAAGCAGAGAGAGTGAGGGTTTAGACGGAGAATGTGGGGTGGACGTTATCTTGGTATTCGGGAAGGAAACCCATTCGATCACTGTGTTCTTCTGAGTAGCACAGTCCCCAGAGAAGCAAGAGAAGGACACCGACTACAACCAGAGAGGTAGCTGTGCTGAGTGAGCTGAGTGACACATGAGAGGCCAGAGGGGCAGTGACTGCACAGCTTCTCCCAGGAACCTGGTTAGTTATAAGAGCCTAACTGGCCTGACTATGAGGTCTGTGTACACAGCATCTCCTGAGTTGCAGGCTTGAAACAAGAGTCAAAAACACAAGCCAGGACATGTCTGATTAAGAAACGCAGAGCAAAGTGTCACGTGAGTCTGCCTGCACGTGGCCTGTACTGAAAACATCAGCAGTTGTATTTCTGCCAACAGATCCCAGGGCTCTTCTTGCTTCTTTTGCTCTTGCTGGGGTTTCAGCACTGTAGCAGCTCTCTGATAAGTGTCCTCTGTTACCCAGACCTTGAAGTTCTGCAGCTGAAGTCCTGAAAAACCCAGCTGGGATGTCCAGCAGCAGATACACAAAGGGATCTGCCACGGACATAAAGAGGAGGGGATTCCTTAGGGTCTGCTGTAGACCCCTGATTAAGAATCTGGGTCACCACTCTGTCATAGAAAGGCCAGGCTTCCAGATGCCAGTGGAAAAACCACACCAGTGTTTTTTAAATTTTATTTTATTAGTTTTTTAATATTGATTTACAAAATTATGAGATAACAAAGGTATAATCCCACACTGTTTCCACCATCTCCACTGGAAAATGGTATAGTTCTCCTAAGGCCGTAGACATGAGTTGACTCTTATATCTATAACTATGTCTATTTAGATGTATATTTCCCTTTTTTCCCCCTATGGTCGTGCCTTCTCTTCCATTTAAAGTCACACCTACACTTATTACTACTTCTGAAGTCCTTCCTTTTTTCTTCCTTCCTCTCTCTCTGAGTCCTGATGGAATTGGAGTTTGGATATTTCTGGTCACCTTCCCCTAACATTTCTCCCCTTCTAGGACTATAGAACAAGATTCTTCTTGGGGTGCAAAAGGTGGGAGTTCTCGCTTCTGTTTTTTTTCTTTTATCAGGGTTCATTGGGGTCTCATTGTCAGCATGACAAGCACATTTTCAGGGTTCATTGGGGGCTCATTGTCAGCATGACAAGTACACTGCTCTTGGTAGTCTTTTTTCTTCTTCTGATTATTAGATAGGAAAGAGAGAAATTGAAAGAGGAGGGGGAAACAAAAAAAAAAAAGGGAGAGAAAGACCACTCATAAATCAGACTTCATGCAGGGGGCTCGAACCCAGGTCCTTGCACTTGATAATATGCATACTTAACAGGGTACGCCACCACCTGACGCTCGGAATACTGGCTTTTGTAATTGCTCCTTGGCTGGATATGGGCTTTGGCAGGTGGATCCATACACCCAGCCTGTCTCTATCTTTCCCTAGTGGGATAGGTATGTGGAGAAGTGAAGCCTCAGAGCTTCAGGACACATTGGGAGGTCATCTTTTTTTTTTTTTAATCCTGGGTTTTAAAGATCACCTCCCCACCCATGCCTCCTCACCTCCTTCTATTATTTCCTAAAAGCAGTTATTATTTTATTTTTTTACATGAGTACAGTAATCTCTTTATCATCTTTGCAGGCAGAGTCCCATTTATTCTGGCAAACAGAACAGCCAATAACTCCACCTTCTCTCTTGAGTTCTAGGAGTCAGGGTATGGTATGCAGTTTGAAAATGTCACCCTAAGGGAGACTTAGCAGAGGATGAAAAGGTCTAGAGAAGTGATTTGTGGGCTACTTGCTGCCAGCGCAGCAGCCTAACTCTCAATGTAGGCAAGTTAATTAGAACCCTGACCAAGAAAGATGGGCTTACCCACTTCGTGGGGTGCACGAAGCCAGAGGAGGAGCCCAGATCAAAGGGGATGATTTCCAGGCTTCCAGCAGAGATATTTGTGGGAACTGCAGTGTCTGTCTGTCTAAGCCATATGGGGGTGGAGCTCTTGCATCCTGACCTTCCTATCATTTCAGCTGTGAAGACTGAGACCATGTGAGCTGTCCGACTAGAACAACTCCATTCTGGTTGTTGGGCTTCCAATCCCGTTTCCCATCAGGCTCCTCGATCCTTCCCTCTCTATTTTTAGATATTTGTGAGATCACTTGCTATAGCCCTGTAATTAAACCTGTAATTAATTTGGTTTCATATGAGAAGGAATCTTTTCTTTTCAATGAGGCAGAACCATAAGAAGCCTGGCTGTGTAAGAAACATTCTGTCTCCTGCTTCAGAGAAGAAAGCCCTCTAACTTGTCTGCTAAATCCAGATCCAGGCTCCCAAGCCCTCAGCAAGACGAGGGTAGATTTCATCTCACTGCATTTTCACTTCCTCTCAGGCCAATCTGACACACTGTTTCATGGAAAAATGTCATTTTTCCAGATTTACTCCTACCATACCAAAAACATGATGTGTGTGAGGACTTTGGTAACTATTATGAGGGATGCCCAAGACAGAAACAAAAAAATGCAAAACCTTAACTCAGTTTCCCTGATGTTTAAAAGTCTGCAAAGCTTGTGACATTGTAAAAAGGTGAAACTCATGTCACATGTAGATATGGCTAAGCTCAGGGACAATTTATATCAGTGGTGTTATAACAAAGACGATAGAGCTATTTACATAATTATTTCACTGTCAAAACATCTCCCAAACTGAAGATGGGTAAAGGAGCCTGTTTCCAACTTCTGTTTTTATCTGTCACTTGGTTTTGGTCCATTTGTGTCCGTGGGCAATGACAATCAGACAAGTGTCTGTGATGGGGTTCTAAATTGCTTGTGATCTCAGGCTACCAGCTACAGATGACAGTCAATAGTTAGTGGACAGTTTTAGATTCTCTTAGCCTTCCTTCCAAGAGCTATTCTGCCTCTGTGTTTAAGTCCCAGAACTCAGATGTGGACATGAAGAATATATATATGCATTTGCATGGCATCTCCAGAGGCTGCCCAGTGTTGCTGTCCCTGGTGCTGAACATGAACTCCTGGCCACATTTGAATACACAGGCAGTTTTTCCATACGCCCGGAAAGCTATCAGGGGAGGGGATGGGATACAGAGTTCTGTTGGCGGGAACTGTATGGAGTTGTACCCCTCTTATCCTATGGTTTTTGTCAGTGTTTCCTTTTTATAAATAATAATTTTTAAAAAAGAATCTGAAAATGTGTCCACTATCATTTGTAATATATATACGGGTGGGAGAGGAACAGAGCTTTGGTGGAGGGAAATCATGCTTCTGTAATAATGTAGCCCATTATTCAATCACTTACAAAAACAATAAATAATAGTATATATCCATTATCTATATACAAAATTTATTCTATTTTTTTAGAGAAGACTTTGCTTCAGGGGTACAAATCTATACCTCCTCAAAATATGTGTAAGCCCCTTCTCCTTTCAGTGTAAAGCACTGGAATCCCCTCCCCTTTTGGCCTCCTCCCCAAAAGTCAGACATAGACATGTCTTCAGAAATAGATAGACTAAGGGCTTACTCGTGTGTCACCCTGCTTGTTCCCTTGCTTTGCTTCTTAAGCACTACATATGAGTGAAGTCATCGAAGTGAGGTTTACATGACCTAACAAAACCTGCTCTGGTTTCCTCTATCCTGCAGTTTTAAAAGGTAAGATTTCATCCTTTCTTACAGCTTAAATACATACGCAGCAGTACAGTGAGCAAGGTGTGATGATCTCTTTTTATATGAGTTCTTTTGTGTTCAGAAGAACTGCTGAATCCTATAGAGGATGTAACTTGTTTTAGATGATACTGTGTCCTTCAGGACAAAATGGATGAAATTGAAGATCATTACACTAAGTGAAGTAACTAAGGAGGTGAAAGACAAGTACCAGATGTGTTCACTCATATATGGAATCTAGAGAACTGAAGCATATGAATTTGAAGGGGAAAAAAATTAGCCAGCCTCTAAGACTTTGTGAAAACTATGGTGATTATTGTCTGTTTAGGGGGTGGGTGGCGGGAGGGGCGGAGAACTTTGGTGGTGGGTGCAGAACTGAACTATACCCCTGTAATTTTGTAATCATGTAAACCA
Source organism: Erinaceus europaeus (assembly GCF_950295315.1). NCBI lineage: Eukaryota > Metazoa > Chordata > Mammalia > Eulipotyphla > Erinaceidae > Erinaceus > Erinaceus europaeus. Next base: position 7,616,735 of record NC_080175.1, read on the forward strand.
GTATTAGATCAGTAAGACAAATTTTAAGAATAAATGTTTTGTACTACGAAAAAACAGTTATCTTTTCTTGTTTCTCTCACACTCAATTTGACCAAGAGAAAAATCAGTTGGGTGCAACTGCGATATTTTTAAACCTCATGATCCAATTTGCTTTGGTTCCATCCCTTAAAGCAAGAACTATGAATATACGTTACCTAAAAAGGCTTCCTTAATTTCAGTCTTGTCTGTTCGCCGGATAATTTTTACCACACAGATAACTGCCAGGGGTGTGAGGAAAGAAATTGCCTGGAAGAAATAACAAATAATCCCTTATAAAGATCACACTTTGCTATCAGAAAGCTGAATGATAAATAGCTCCAGTTAGCTTCATTTAGACTCGCTAGTTGAATAGTCTGACTGAACTCTTCACCTCCAACAAAGAAGAAGGATTTACAGCTATAGTTAGACACTCTTAGATACTCCACAGACTTGAAACATTAAAGATCTGATTATGGGTTATATCTTATTTGTAATTGCTGGAAGTCACATTTATGTGGGTAGATTTTTAAACAGAAAAAAGTCTATAATGATGATGACTCACTGTTGCCAGCCCCCGTCAACCCCCCTTCCCCTTGTCCTCTCCTGTAAAACACGATTGTTGGATGAACCCTTGGCCACCCAGTTCCAGCTCCCTGGCACCATACAGGCACATAGAACTTGCTCAGAACCAAACATCACTCCCTTTTGGTGATCTCTTATTCAAAATTCACTTCCCCTGAAAAGTGAAATTAAGCCTTTGGCATGTAGTCTCTCCTCTTCTGCCTGCTACTTCCTCCCCCTTCCCTAAAGAACAGAGATGTGTACTAAAGACTTAATGTACAAGTTGATAAGATCCAGATATAAGCAACACTCATCATAGAACCTCAAAGAAGCAGGAGCCAGGGCCAGACAGTAACGTACCTGGTTAAACACATACATTATAATCCACAAGGACCCAGGTTCAAGCCCCTGGTCCCCACCTGCAGGGGGAAAGCTTCACAAGTGATAAAGCAGGGCTGAAGGTGTCTCTCTGTCTTCCCCACTCTTCTCAATTGCTCTCTCAATTTCTCAATAAAAATATTTTTTTTAAAAAAAAGAACCAGGAGATATGATCAGGTGTCATCAGGCACTGGGGACTCTTGAGAACTCATGATGACTTGTATTTATTGGCACCAGGTTCAGGGGCTGTATGATGTACTCAAGGACACATGATCAAGGTGTAGTGACCAAATATGGCTCCCCTTTCTGGTCTTGACAAATACTCTATCATTAGTAAATCATTTCCAGCAATCCACCCCCCAAAACACTGAACTCTTGCTTTCTTCCTATTATAAAATCTCAGGACAACAGTTGCAGAGGAGACCAAATATCTCTCACAAATTCAGCCAACCTCCTAGTGTGTGTTTGGACAAAGAGATAATAAGCGGGAGTTGGGTGGTAGCGCAGCGGGTTAAGCGCATGTGGTGCAAAGCAAAAGGACCTGCGTAAGGATCCCAGTTCGAGCCCCCGACTCCCACCTGCAGGGGAGTCGCTTCACAAGTGGTAAAGCAGGTCTGCAGGTGTCTCTCTTTCTCTCCCACTGTTTTCCCCTCCTTTCTCTCTATTTCTCTCTGTCCTATCCAACAACAACAACAATAGCAACAATAACTACAGCAATAAATAAAAACAGGGGCAACAAAAGAGAATAAATATTTTTTTAAAAAAAGAGATAAGAAGGGAACAATAGTGAAATTCTCACCTCATGAGACCCCCACATATGCTCTGGTGCAAAATCCCTTTTAGGAGAGGACTGTCTGGAGAGGATGAAAGCAGAGTAGCTCACTTTTGTTTTATTAGAGCAGGATCCATCCAAATGAAGATGGTCTTTCAAAATGACTGGACACAGTGTCAGAGTTGAGAATATGCTGGGGAGTCTTTTTTGGCACTGTTCTCAGAGCTGGTCCATGAGAAACTTTCCCCCTACTTGTCTGTTTCCTTCTGACCACAGAAGGAATTAGAGGGGCTGGGCCATGGCACACCTGCTTGAGCACTTTTGTTATCTTGCACAAGGACTTGGGAAGAGCTTCATGAGAGGCAAAGTAGTGATGCAGAAGTTTCTCTTCCTCTCTGCTCAACCCCCACCCCATTCCCTCTCGATTTCTGTCTCTGTCCAGTAAGATAGAAATGTAAATATACATATTAAAAGGGCAATCTGATAACCAAAAACCAGTTTGATAAGCCTCCTTGAGCACTGCTCCACCCAGGGGGGGCTGAGGCAAGGCACAGTGCTTGTCAGAAAGCTTCTGGAACTTGTGACTTGGAGCAATGAGTCTAAAGAGACAGGAGGGAAAGACATGGCCCAAGGATTCTAACAGTGGCAGGGGTCCAGAACACCCAATGCCAGGTGTCATCAAGAGAACAGCTTGTCACTGGGGAACAGGCAGGTCACACAAGACAGAGGACCCAACAGCCTTTGATTTTCAGCCCATGACAGCAAGGCATGCTACAAAGTGATGGCAGAGACTGCTCAAGACACGCAGACACCGGAAACAGCCCTGCTGGGCATAAACTGTTACAGCCCATCACGGAGGGAAGAGCTCTCAGAGACACTCCAAAGGAGGCTACAAATTAAGCTGTCTGTCACAGCCAGCATTGTCTCTCTTCTTTCCCTTCTCACCCAAAAACTGACTTGAGAAGCATCCTGTTCCAGGACAGGAAATCATTTTCCCCCCCTAAATCAAATCAATACAATCTCTGTAGCATTTTATGAAAATACAGTTTCTAAAGACTACTAAGACATAGGCTTCTAGGCACATACCTAAACTAGATACTTCTTAGCTTCCACCCACCCAATTTAAGAGCCCTAATTTCATCTGCTTTATTCCTACCTTTGTGTTCCTGTTTATTAAATATTTTGTCCTGCTTTTTCTCATACGGCTTTTTAGTCACCAAGTTGCAGATGCTACTATGATACCATCCTGACTTTCCTGGGCAGATGACCTCACCAATGTGTCCTGTGGTCTCACCATTTCAGAGCCCTGTTCCACTAGGGAAAGACAGAAACGGACTGGGGCATGAATCTACCTGCCAACATCCATGTCCAGCAGAGAAGTAATTACAGAATCCAGAACTCCCACATTCTGCACATTATAAAGAATTTTGATCTATACTCTCAGAGAGTAAGCAACAGGGGAAGCAAACCAGAGGGCTCTGTACCTCTGAAGCATGAAAGGGAAGCAGATCTGGAAAACACCAGAGGAAACCGAGCACTGTTTCTTTTATCTGAGAGAGAAGAGGAAAAAAGGAAAGACACTTGGAAGTAGTAATACGTGTAGGGGTGACATAGAAAGGAAGTGAAAAGGAGTCGGGTGGTAGCGCAGCGGGTAAAGCGCAGGTGGTGCAAAGCACAAGGACCGGCTTAAGGATACTGGTTCAAGCCCCCAACTCCCCACCTGCAGGGCAGTCGCTTCACAGGCGGTGAAGCAGGTCTTGCAGGTGTCTATCTTTCTCTCCCCCCTGTCTTCCCCTCTTCTCTCCATTTCTCTTCCCTCCTCTCTCCATTTCTCCATTTCCTATCCAACAACAACGACAACAATAAAACAACAAGGGCAACAAAAGGGAATAAATATTTTTAAAAGACCTCTTAAAAAAAAAGAAAGGAAGTGAAAGAAGGACCATTGAAAAAAGTGGGGAACAGATAGATAGATAGATAGATATAAAAATTAAAAATAAAAAATTTAAGTTTCTAGGGTAGGATTTTTATGAGCAGAGAAAAGAAAGAAGGGCAAAGGACAATTTCTTGCCACAGGGTTTCTGCTGGGGTTCTGTGTCTGCAGGATTCCACCACTCCCAATAGACATATTTTTTTAGAGAGCAGGTGAGACACAGTGGGGGTGAGAGAGGTAGAGAGAGGAGGAGAGACACCCCAGCACTGCTACCTAACTGGCGAATCTTCCCCCATTCAGGTGCTCCCATGTGGTGGTCCAGAAACAGACAGGGGTCCCTACACATAGTAAAGTATATGTTCTATCAGTGAGTTATCTTGTGATCTCTGTGAAAATTGTTTTTAAAACCATGGAAAGAAACTAGAGAACATTTCTAATGCCTTCAATCCCATACCTGACTTTCCTCTGTTCTCTCAGGGCTTCTTGAGATGTTGAACATAGGGTCTTCAGCCTTGAATCCCACTACTCGGCATGCAGTGTGACTCAGGGCAGGTGAAGAGCAAGAATGAACTTGTCTGAACCTGCCCACCAGTCTGCTTGAACCCTGGCCACCTTCCTCCCACATCCGCTGCAGAGGACTGCCCACCAATCCTGTGCACCCAGCCCTCGCTCTCACCATTGTGTGTCTTTCTTTACAAATCTGCTGTTCTGTTTCAATGATACTTTCCTCTTTCTCTCTTCCCTTGAGCCTCCAAGGAAGCATCACAGTTACACAACTTCCCAAGGTCTGTGCTCTGGCTGATCCTGATCGAAACACTGATGGACCCATAAACTTAATCGCATGCCAGTTTCTCTGACTCTGTGACGGCTGTGGGGTGGTGAAAACTCCAACACAATGGGCTCTGAGATGGGCTGACTCAGCTACTGCTGGAAGGTGATCAACACAGTCCCTGTACCGAGAGGGGAAGTTGACTATTATTAACACCACCATGGTAGAGAGATGGTGAATGTGGTCAGGAGGTGATGGTCATGATGGTAGTGGTGATAATATTGGTGGTGGTGATGTTGATAGTGCAAAGATGCCAGTGAAGCTTCTTAAATGGTTCCCTGGGCTTCTTCTCTAGCCCTGTCCAAATTCTGCTTCGTTTAGGCTGCTGTCTCTGGATCCCTGAGAGTGGATCCCAAGCCTGATTGAACTCCACATCACCTGCAGTTACTATTGATCTCCTAAAAGTATTTCCCAAGTGTGCAAACACAGACCTTCTAGTTAGCGATGAAAAAGTGTACTGAAAAGCAGCAACCAATGCTGACTGAATCTTCCCACTCCAAAGACACTCTGATAAGCCCCACGTGTCCAGGGAAGATCTGGGGCTTCTTTTGCAAGAGGGTGTAGTCTTTCATAAAGGCAATCAGTGGTCTGGGAACACCCAGAAAGTATAAAGTCAATATGCAGCACACAGAGAAAGAGTTCTCAGCAGGTCTCCCTGCTCAGCAGATACCTGGAGTCATCAAGATGAACAAACTCTGGGCATCAAATAGTCCCAGAACACCCAAGCCTCACCTCAGTAGGCTTAGTCATATCCACTGACAGAAACAAAGACAAAGGACATGTGAGTTAGGAGCTTTCTGAGGACATAGGGGTCAATATTGATTCTTAAGTCCACCCTTTAACAACCAGTCTGAGAGAATGATTGTGACACCGAGCTAATTAGTCAGTCTGAAACTATCTCTATCTACCTCTCTCTCTCTTTCTCTCTCTTTCTCTCTCTCTCTCTCTCTCTCTCTCTCTCTCACACACACACACACACACACACCTACCTCCAAAGGCTCTGATATCCCCCATCAAAAACATCAGTTGATACAAATTGCCATTTTATTTATTTTTTTCCCCACCAGAGCTGTTTTTGGGGCTCTGTGCCAGTACTATAAATACAACACTCCTGGCAGCCATGTTTTCTTTCTTTTTTTTCTTTTCTATTTTTTTTTTCTTTTATTAAGTAGGATAGAAAGAAATTGAGAGGAGCAGACAGAGAACAAGAGACAAAGAGAAACACCTGCAGACCTGCTTTACCATTCAGGAAGCTTCGCCCCTGCAGGTGGAGAGCAGAGGCTCCGTGGGTCCTTGCGCATGGTACTGTGTGCGCTCAACCAGGTGCACCACCGCCCAGCCCTCCAAGCTGTCTTTTAAAAAGTAAAAACCTGGTTAGAAAGCTTGCCTTTAAATTAAAAAATTCCAATCTCAAGTGAGAGACTCCAGGATTTTGCCCATACATTACGGAAAGGAATGATGGTTTTCTAAGGAAACAAAGCTACTGTGAAGAAGAAGGAGGAGGAGGAGGAGGAGGAGGAGGAGGAAGAGATAATACATGTGCTTTCTCAGATTCTCCTCTGAACACCTGAAGATTTTCAAAGCTCAAAAGCAGACAAATGCTATCTTAATAAAACCCAGGAGGACAAATCTAATTTATGTGGCAAAGAAGTATATATCTCTTTGAGCTATGCTATTCATCAATGTATCTACTGCGTTCCTTCTGTCATGAGGGAATTGTACTCCATTCTGTGCCCAGATAAGTGAAATTCATCAACTACCATTAACGAAACCAAAGGTTAGGCTACTTTCATCGGGAGACTTGGCAGTGTGAATCAGTCTCTGTGGCTGAATCTCCTTCTGTTCTCTGGGCACCACAGTCCTGAATAACTCCTTTCCCAGCCCCTGTCTCCTCTGCCAACAGGCAAACGCACGTGGCTGCAGTCAGAATAGCCGTGGCATTTGCAGCCAGATCTCAAAACAAGCCACTGTTCCTGCATCAAAGACACAGCCCCAAGTTTCTCAAATGTCCTGGATGAATGTTTGCCTCCGAAGTGCACTTTACCAGCTTGCGAAATGGGGAATCTCTTCTGAAGAGGCTAAGTGATTAGTGGAAGCATCTCACTATTAGAGCCATGAGGCAACGACTGACACCCACTCTGCCCCCATCACTCCCAGAACATACAGAAGATCTAAGTAATGGCAGAAGTAATGAAGAAGGCTCTTGTCTTGACTTGAATGCTCAAGTGTTAGATGTCAGATAAAGACCTTACCTCTTTCTACTGAATATGCAATACATCAATGTATTTAGCTACCCTGAGATTGTTTTGAAAGTTCATTTTTTTTCCAGCAGACACATAATTATGAAAAAAATAAGCCAATAATACTGCAATGATTTTGTGGTATTCTCAGCATTTGGATAGTTTGCAGAGGCCAACATCTTTTTGAGCATCAGTGATGAACACACTCACTCCACAAAATAAATGCTTTTTTAAAATATTTTTTTAAATATTTATTTATTCCCTTTTGTTGCTCTTGTTTTATTGTTATAGTTACTATTGCTGTTGTTAATGATGTCATTGTTGTTGGATAAGACAGAGAGAAATGGAGAGAGGAGGGGTAGACAGAGAGGGGGAGAGAAAGATAGACACCTGCAGACCTGCTTCACCACTTGAGAAGCAACTCCCCTGCAGGTGGAGAGCCGGGGCCTCGAACTGGGATCCTTATGCCAGTCCTTGCGCTTTGCAGTACCTGTGCTTAACCCACTGAGCTACCACCCAACTCCCCAAATAAACCTTTTTTAACTGGCGTGGGAGTTAGGCTCTGAGCCGGCTCCCTAGGTATGAGTCCTGCTTCCTTGTCAATACTGTGAGTCTAGGCGAGCATCTCCATTTCTCCAGGTGAAGTTCTGCACCTGCAAAAGGTCAACAGCAAAAGCATCTTTCTTTTGGGGGTGTTGGAGATGAGATCCTTCTCACAGAACACCTGGCAAGGGGCTGGATGGGGGGCACACCTGTTAGGGTGCACAAGGACCCAGGTTCAAGCCCCGAATCTCCACCTGCAGGGCGAAGCTGCACAAGCAGGGCAGTAGTGTTGCAGGTGTCTCTGTTTCACCTTCTCTATCCCCCACTTCCATCTAAATTTCTATCTTTTTTATTGGATAGAGATAGAGAGAAATTAAAAGGGAAGGGGAGTTAGAGAGGGAGGGAGAGAGATAAACAGTCATCTGCAGTACTGCTTCACCACTCATGACGTGTTCGCCACTGTGGAAGTAGAGCAAAGTGACTTCACTAGTTCCTGGCCTTCTTTTACTGTATATGCTGGCATGCAACTCAGTTCATCTCAGGGAAATGTGCACCTCTTCTTTTCAAAGTATTAGGCAACTACTCCTTCTCAGGACCAGCAACACCATCATGAACTAGAATAGAATTCGAACAAAGTGAGGGGAGGGGAACCCTACCTCTTCCTTTCAGGTTGCCAGCTTCATCAGGGGTTAGAAAAGCAGAAATGGTGGTCTGGGAGGTGGTGCAGTTGATAAAGCATTGTACTCTCAAGCATGAGGTCCTGAGTTCAATCCCCAGCAGGACATGTGCCAGAGTGATATCTGGTTCTTTCTCTTTCTCCTCCTATCTTTCTCATGAATAAATAAATTAAATCTTTTAAAAAAAAAAAAAGAAGAAGAAAATAAAATAAAAGCAGAAATGGGGAGTCAGGTGGTGGCACGCTTGGTTGAGTATACACATTGCCATGCATAAGGACCTTGGTTTATGCACCCCCCTCCCTGCGGGGGAGAAGCCTCACAAGCAGTGAAGCAGGTCTGCAGGTGCCTCTCTCTCTTTCCCTCTTTATCTCCCCAACCCCTCTCAATTTCTCCCTGTCCAATCAAATAAGATAGATAGATAGATATGGAAAAGGGAAGAAAGGAATGAAAAAGAAGGAAGGAAGGAAGGAAGGAAGGAAGGAAGGAAGGAAGGAAGAATAAATGATCATTGGGAGCAGCTGATTCATAGTACTGGCACTGAGTCCAAGAGATAACCCTGCTGATAATAATAAAGAAAAAGAAAGAAAAGAAATAAAGAAAAAGGGAAGGGAGAAAGACAGAAAGAGAAGGAATAATGAAAGAAAAGCAGAAATGAAGTGAAAATCCTCCAGGATCATCCTTGGAAGAGAGGTCAACTCAGCCATGAAGTCATGGTACTTACAAACATGAGGCGGGTAGGGATGTTGTCTGATTGCACCAAAGGGTTTTTATAGAGCCAGATCTCTTCCGGCTGGATGACTCTCTGGAACGGATCCAAAAACTCTGTAAAACTGGAAGAAAACAAAGAGAGATGTGAGGACTGAGTTCCGTGTGGCTCCTGGAAATTCTCCAGAAGGGCCATCCCTGGGCATGACCTCGGAGGGAGACCCAGACCCAGGACGGTGTCAGAGGAGAAGCCCAGGCTAGCCTTGCTTTGCGTCTCAGCTGGTTGCAGCTGGGGACAGATGGGAAAGATGATCATGAGAGTCTGTAGACTCTTCTGTTGCCAACTGAAAGAAGGACCAAATATGCACATAAGGGAATGGTTGTGACCTGGCAAAAACCCTAAGGACTTGAGATTCCCGTCCCCCCCACCCCCCAAAAAAAAAACAACTACTGGCTGAGGTGTGTGCAGGGGGTTGGGGGTTTGCAAGAGTCAGGCCAGCAGCATTGCCTCTGGGAAGGAACTGGCCTTGAGTTGAAGCAAAGGTGTCGGAGCAGACAGCAGGAAGGAACTAAGACAATCTTCCTTCCATGTTACCCTGCACTGTCCCACCACCATCACTACCAGGAGGGGGTAAAGTGGCAGGTGAAAAGCCATGGAGAACAGGAGAGAAACACCCAGGAGAAAAGGGAAGAAACGGAAGGGGGGGTAGCATGAGGTCCATTCCAAGGCTGCTTCCGAGAAACCAAACTGCTCGAAGCATCCACTTCCTCATCCCTTCACCCTCCCCAGCCAGAGTCACCCCAAAGAACCCACACTGCCAGACAAATGAAAGTGAAAATGGAAGCTTGACAAGGATGGGCTCAAACTGTCTGCTATGGCTCTGGGGGAGGAGAGGGCCTGAGACCGATTAAATTGGGTTGTAAGTTTAACTCCAGCAGTAACTATGCTAACATTGAGTTTGGAGACACAAGATGTCCTCAGGGATTCAAATCTTTCTGGCCTTGTCTTCTTGAAACAGTAAAGAACAGTGAAGACTCATTATGGATTTCATTCTTGGAAGTTCAAGGCATCCAGATACTATTGGTGAGAAGACTTGGGAGCCCTTCAGCCCCACCTGAGCTCCCCCCACTCCAGCTCTTGACTTCGGTGCCCTCCCCTACTTCCACTTGTATAAAAGGCCGATACTCTTCAGAGGATGGAAAGCTGCTTTCACTTAACAGAGTGTAGTCTCTGGTTGTGGGTTTGAATGGTTGTGAAAGCAATTTCTCTTCATGCAAAAGCTGGTGTGGCAGTGGTTGACTTTCTGCACTACTGGACAAGTCAACCCTACTTTGGCTTCCAAAGTAGCCATCACTAAGAGACAATAGGTACTCTGTGGAGGGAAGGTGTGAAAATTGGAGAGGCAGGATTTGTTCTGGCATCTCCTAAGACATGGGCTTGATTCTCCAGCTGGTGAACCCTGTTCTGGACAGCTTGGGATGTGGTTACAGAGAGCAAAGGGCATCTGAGTGGCAGGCTGAGGAGTGTGGCTTTCAAGCCAATGAAGTACTTGGCAGGGGAACATGGGATGGGATTTCTAGGCCAAGCAAGTGATAGGGATGGGGAACTGAAGAAGAGCAGAGAAGCGGAGGTAGACACAGCTAGGGGGTCAAAGCAGCTGTCCTGGCAAGAGATGTTGCATAGAAGCAAAGAATAGGATGGAATAAAAGAGAGCAGAGGCAAAGATGCAGCTAGCTGGAGCTGAGGCTGAAGACTGAGTCCAGGTTACAGACCTGGACTTTCATCCACCAAACTGATGAGCTAAGGAGGGAGAGAGAGACAGAAGGAGGAAGTCAAATGCCTCTTCTTCCTAGAAATCAACTAGGTAGACCAGCCATCCCAGTTTCATCACTGAGAGTCCTGAGCTCCAGGAAATTGTTGTCTTAGATAAAATGAACACTAGTTCATCCTAAAGTCACCACCACCCTATGCAGAACAAGCAGTCTTAAGTCCTGGCATCTACCCCAGACTATAGCTTTTGAAGGGGTCATGATTTGTTTGTTTAACTTCCATCCCACCATTGGGGGGTTAGGGAGAACAAAGGCTGATCTGTGGCTGAGATCTCAGGGTTCATCATCATAAGCCTTGGTGGCTGCACAGTCTAATGTCTCCTTGGGACTTTGAGCAGCTGCCACAGAAAATGTCCTCATTTGGTCCACTTCGCATGAATGTCTATACTCATCTACATGTATCTGTAAAAGCCTTGTGAATCAGGAGATGGCTCAATAGCTACAGCACAGGCTCTGCCATCATGATGCCCTGGGTTTGAGTCCCAGACTGATATGGTGTGTTGGTCTGCTTCTAATTCTGCTTCTAAGACCCCTTCTGTTTTGATCATCATGTTAGGGTAGCTTGCATTGCTTAACGCTGTGGTCTATTTACATAATCATTGTTTTGTTTGAGACCCGCACAGGTTTAATCCCCATTGGTTCGTGCTCTTTTTCCACTCCGCCCCCCTCCTAGTCATATCCTGTTTTCCACCCTTTAATCCCCACTAGTTCGCGCACTTTTTCTTCTCCCCACCCCCTATCCTATGTATTTCCTCTTCCGACCTGACACTTCCACCTCAGGAGATATAAAGCACAGGATTTTCTAATGAATGGAAATTAGATTGACTGCACTGCATTCTCACTCATCAATAAAGATTGAACTGCGTTCCCAGCTCAGCCATGAGTCCCTGGTCGTCTCTCTCCCACCTGTGAAGCTAGCTCGGCATCTGGCGCCTAAAAAGAGACCTGCAATGGTGGTACCACAAACAGTGACAAGCAAGCCCCAGGGATGGTGAAGAGGTGTTCCATATGCACCATCTCTCTCACTCATCAAACTAAAATTTAACAATAACAAAAATACACAAGACTGGTAATATCTAACTTGTATCTCATGTCTTCTCTATACATCCCTTTCTTCCTTCCCTCCTCTCTCTCTCCTCTGCCTCTCTCTCTCTCTCACTCTCCCTCCCCCTCTCTCTCGCCCTCTCTGTTACCACTTTCTTCTCTTTTCTTCTATCCCTCCCTGTCTTTCCTCTGAGGTCACAAGTCCTAAAACTCAGTCCTTCTGTCTGTATATTTATGTCAAGAAGAAAGCATTGCCAGGCTGAAAAGATGACTCAGTAGAAAGAACACAAGTCTTGGAAGCTTGAGGTCCTGGGTTCTATTGTCAGCACTGTGTGTGCCAGAGCTGAACAGTGCTCTGTCTCGACCCCCAAATCCATGAGTGTCTTCTGAGCACACTCTGCTGACACCCAAGAGTCACTTGCACATCACAGTGTGTAAGGACCCAGGTTCAAGCCCCTGGTCCTCACCTGCAGGTAGGGAAGCTTCATAAGTGGTGAAGCAGGGCTGAAGCTTGGCCTCTCCCTCTCCTTCCTTCCCCCCCCCCCCGTGTCTCTTCCAATCTCTCTCCTTCTCCTACTTTTCCTTCTTCTCTTTCTTCTTCTCCCTCTACTCCCTTTCCCTCTGTATCTTCTCCTCCATTCTCAATTTATTTCTATCCAAAATAAATAAAATATATTTTTAAAACTTAAGAATAAGAGTGGGGGTTGGGCAGTAGCACAGCAGGATAAGCACACATGGCACAAAGCACAAGGACCAGAGTAATCTGGGGCCCATATTCAGCTTAGAAGCCTATGTGACCTCTGCATCCCTGTAGATCTGAGCTCACAGTCTGTGGTCATGAGTAGGAACACTCCAAGCTGCCCCAATATCGACCCATCTTCCTCAGGTGTAGCATCCTCCCTTCGGGGGATGGAACATTCTCTACCGTTGTTGATCCAAAACTCAGCATCCTAAGGGTATACATGAAACAAGAGAAGGACACGCAGAACTGAATGATCTCTCTCCTGGTGTGCAGACCCCTGTTCCATCAGACTTATTTTCTCCAAGTCTTGTGATTCTATCAAGTTCTATGTTTACTCTGCAGATCCTGACCTTACCCCTAGGATAGAGGCAGAATTCAGGGAATTCAGATCAGACAGGTTTCATATTAGTCTGAAGGTCTGTTAACCACTGTCTGTGTTTTACTCTGATGGAACCAAAACACCCCTGGAAGCGAGAGAAAGAATTATAGAGATAACAAAGAATTTCTGACATAGCAGTAGAATGTGTAGCTGTTAGTGATTGGGAAAAATAACAGGCATTATAATTCAGAGATCTATCAAGCAACCAGAAGTTCTCTAACAATGCAAAAGAGCTGAGACCCAGTTTGGCTTTCTACAGCACTGGACAGTGAGCCCTGATCATTTTCAAGTTCCACGGCACAGAGCCTGAAACAAAAGCCCAGTAGCAGCTTCTGCTTTGACATCTGAACAGGAAAGGCTTCGCATGGCCTGAGCCAGAGTTCCTCTCCCTCCACTCTGTGGCTCCAAGGTGAGTGTCCCCATCCAAACCAGACACCCCTCTGTGCGGATGGGGTCACTTCCTGCTTATCTCTAAGTAACAGGTGTTTGTCTCCTGGCCACTGTGGAATTATTCAGATACATCTCATCCTCCCACAGCAAGAGAGGGCTCTCCATCCTCCTGACACCACAAAGCCTGCCTCCCATGGTGATTCTCTCTGAACCAAGCAGCCCCAGGGGCTGGGGGAGGGTCCCCGTTCCCTTGGGTTGTGAGTATATGTGACTATTGTCAACCTCATCTCATCAATGTCAGATGTCAATCCAGCCAGCCTCCTACCCCACCGCAAGGTCTCTCTCTTGTAGGCAGAGTGAGTGGGAGGCAGTTTAATCATAGTCTCCTGCAATTCCTCATTGAGGAGTCATGGGGGACAAACCTACAGTTGTCACCGAATCCAGCCCCCAAGAGGGAGGCTAAAGTGCCAGGAACAGGTTGTGTGGGTGATCAGAGAGACCTCCTCCAGTCATCTCTTCTTCAATTTTCAGAAGCCTGGCACTAGACCCACCCCGTCTGTGATCACCAGTTATACACCTGGACACAGGCTGTGAGAAGAACAGAGGTGCATGGTATCCCCCACACATAAACACGCTGAACCTCATCCAGTCTTTGAACCCAACTTGTAACTGGCAGGAAAAACAGGGGCAGGAGAATTGGTCAAACAAGTCTAGGAGTAAAGGTGACAGAACCTTCCAGATGTCAAAAGTTGGAGATCAAACAACTAAGTGAAGTATATGTGCTTTGAATGAATCTTGCGTCCAAAAAAATGCTTTAAAGTTCCTAAAAATATGGGCAGGAATGACCTCACCCGTGCATCCTGGAACCCCACTTCTCCAGACTTCTACCCTACTAGAAAAAGACAGAAACAGGCTGGGGGTATGGATCCACCTGCCAATGCCCATGTCCCACAGAGGAGCAATTATGAAAGCCAGACCTCCCACCTTCTGCACCCCAAAAGTGACTTTTGGTCTGCCCTCCCAGAGGGGTAAACAATAGGGGAAGTAAACCAGAAGGCTCTGAACCTCAATTCTATCGGGACCCCAAGCATTTGTCATCAGGAATCTTGTTTTTATACCATCAATCAAAGGGAAGTGAATCTGGAAAACACCAGAAGAATCCAGGCAGGGTTTTGCTTCTTTGAGAGAGCAAAGGGAAAAAGGAAGGACACTTGGAAGTACTAACAGGTGTAGCGGTGAACTAGAAAGGGAGTGAAGGCAGGACCATTAAAAAGATGGGGAGGGGAATCTATACACACAGATATAGACCATTAATTATATTAGAATCAGCCCATATCTGTGAGCTTGGGAGAAGTACCGAAGTTTCCAATGCAGGAAATGGGATACAGGAGTCTGGTGGTGGGAACTTATGGAACTATACCCCTATTATCTTACAATTTAGTAAGTCAATATTGAATCACTAGAAAATACATAAGGAACCTTGTGCTGGAGACATAGCTCAGAGAGTAAGGCACTTGCCTTGTCATGTGTGGGGCTCAGCTTTGAGTCCTGACACGAGGTAAGAGGTACCTGCACTGGCTGACGCTCCAGTGCTGGGGCGTCTCTCCCTCTCTGTGTCCCTTGTCTCTTTGTGTCTATCTGAATGACAAACAGTGTGGCGGCAGGCGGTGGCGCAGTAGGTTAAGCACACACAGTACAGTGCACAAGGATCTGGGTTCAAGCCCCTGGTCCCCACCTAAAAAAGCCTCACAAGGGACAAAGCAGGGCTGCAAGTGTCTCTCTGTTTCTTCCCTCTACCTCCCCTGCACTTTTCAATTTCTCTCAGTCTCCATATAATGATAATAATAATAAATAAACAGCTCAGAGCAGTGATACTGCAATTGTCAGAGTCCTGGAACCATAAAGGGGGGAAAAAATGATACTATTGAATAAACCTAAAGATGACTTAAACGAAAACTGAGGCCTGGAAATTTCCAAAAGTTCATTTTGGAGTGTAAACTAGCTATATCAGTTGATATTATTAATTTCCTCTAGTGTGATAGGGACAGGGGTGTTCTAAATTGCTTTATTTGTTTGTCTGCTTATTTATTAGGAAAAAAGGCAGCTATCACATAGGGGAACTCTGCCAGCAACTCACTTGCAAAATGTTCATTAAACACGATTGAAGTATTAGCTGTTAATGTCGGTGGACTCTCTGAGTAATCATCTCAGTTTTAGGGTGGTCATTTTCCAGTTTGACCTACAGATTTCTGGATAATTGTCCAGGATAAAAAGCTGGCAGAGAGAGGTGCAGTTTAAGACCCCAAAAGCAAACACAGGGAGACAGCAGGGGTGATCCCACTCATGGACAGAAGTTGAGAAATAAGAATTGACAGGGGAAACACCCAGGAGAATTTGGACTGGGTTCAGTGCATTGCACCAAAGTCAAGGACTCTGGGGCTGATGGCAGAGGAGGACCTAGGCTGGGGTGACAGTGCTTTGCAGTAAGCTGAGAAATTCTACACATGTGGCAACAACTGTATTCACTGGAAACCATTAGTTCCCCCAACAGAAAAGTACTTAGAAGAAGAAGTGGTGGAGGAGGAGAAGGCAGAGAAGGAGGAGGAGGAGGAGGGGTAAGCTGCCATCACAGTGCAGCACTAATAGTTGGGGATGCAGAGATGCAAAGACTCCACTGTGCCCTTGCCACAAGCCCCAGCTGTGTGACCTTGGGCAAACTGTCTCTCCTCTCTGAGCCCTGGTGCCCTCCTCTGTGATGCAGGTGACCATGTCACCTACCCAAAGGGCTGCAATAGAGAAGGAGAGGTGAGGGGACAGGGTAGCCTGGGCACAGGGCTACGCTGCTCTGTCCAGAGATGCCCCCTTCCCCCAGAGGCTGCCCCCAGTGACAGCCTCATCCATCGTCACCTACCTCCCTGCCTCACAGAAAGCCCACAGGGCACTCGCTTGCACCTGCAAGGAGGCCTGGGTGCCAACAGAAGCCTGTTTTGCAGAAGCACAGTATGCAGAAACCACATGCATCGCCCCAGATATGCAAATATTCAGTGCAACGGCTTTCAAACATCTCTACAGAGGGGGCCTTCCCTGCAGAAGCAGCCAGGAGCCAGCAGAAGGGCGGGATACAGAAGCTGTTCTCACTGTGAAGCTGTTCTCACTGTGTCCTCAGTGAAGTTCTGCTGGGAAGTGGGGGAGGGATGGACAGGAGAGGCATTCAGTGGCTGGCATGAACAGGACTGATCACTAAAATATTCCACATAAAAAAAAAAAACTGTGGTCAGGGAGGTGGCACAGTGATAGGACTTTGGACTCTCAAGCATGAGGTCCTGAGTTCGATCCCAGGCAGCACATGTGCCAGAGTGATGTCTGGTTCTTTCTCTCTCCTCCTATCTTTCTCATAAGTAAATTTTAAGAAAATCTGTGGGATGGGTGGTGGTGTACCTGGTTGAGCGCACATGTTATAGTGCACAAGGACCCAGGCTTGAGCCCCTGATCCCCCACCTGCAGGAGGAAAGCTTCATGACTGGTGAAGCAGGGTTACAGGTATGTCTGTCTGTCTCTCTGTCTCTCTCTCTGTCTCTATCTCTCCATCCCCTCTCAACTTCTGACTGTCTCTATCCAATAAATAAAGATAGCAATTAAAAATCTGTCATCGGCGTTAATTCCATCAGAAGTTATGAATGGTTGTGAATGGAGGGTCAAGGGGGTGGGCGGGATGTTTTCTTAGGTCATCACTGATCAAAGTTCCTTTTTTTTTTACCAGAGCACTGATCAGCTCTGGTTTATGGTGGTGTGAGGGGTTGAACCTGGGACTTTGGAGCCTCAGGCATGAGAGTCTCTTTGCATAACCATTATGCTATCTAGCCCTGCCCAAAGTTCCTTTTTTAAAAAAAAAAATCATAAGAAATGGCATCATATCTGGGGTTTGCTTTGAAAAATTCCTCCACCAAAAAAAGGGAGGGGGAGGGGAACTGAATAACCCTGAAGGGTGTTTGAGAATTCCACAAGCAAGAGAGGTTTTCAGTGAGTTTGCTCACTGACCAGAAAGCCACAACATAAATAAGTGTCCTGACCAAAGCAGCGGATCCTCTGGGAAAGCGGCATGAGCTTTGACTGGATCTCAGTCAAGGCAAGTCAGGGGAAGAGTTGTGAAAGCAAGCAGACAAGAGACAAGTGGGGGGGGGGGGGCTCAGTGAGGAGAGCACAGGCCTGGCACGCACACGTCCCCGGCAGACCGTGCACGGCTATCCAGAGTGAGGCTCCAGGATTCTCCCCCTTAAAAAATATATATTTATTTATTTATTTTGGATAGAAACAGAGAGAAGTTGAGAGGGAAGAAGGAAAGAGAGAGGGGGGGAGCACAGATTCATCACTAGTGAAGTGTCCCCTGCAGGTGGGGACCTGGGAGTCTTGAACCCACATCCTTATGCATTGCAGTATGTGTGCTCAAAATGAAAATGAAAAAAGAAAAATATTGTTTATATATATTTAAAAAAAAAACAACCTTAGACACAGTCATGTAACAGGTGAGTAGACCCTGGAGCAGTGAGGAGGCCTCACCTGGGCTCAGATGCTGACCAGAGGGCGTGTCTCAGCAAGCAGGTGTCATAAGGGGTTAACAACAGCTCTCTGTGGTGAACTTAGGGACACCTGTAGGAACTGTCTCCCACCAACTGCCAACCTTTCAGGACACCCCCCACCCACAACCACACTGGGCCTCCACCCCAGCTGGTCCAGCCACGTAGAGGGACCTCCAGCCCCTGCCAGGGCTGAACACCCCGCACCAAGCACTTTCGCCAGCATCACTTGTCTGTGACTCAGATACAGCAGGGCTGACAGAGCCCCCAGCCAGTAATCACTGCAAGTAAACAAACAAACAAAAATCCTCTTAGAAGATGGGAGAGGAAGAAATACATTTGTTTGCTGAGACCTCGGTCTCCAGTCAATCACTAACTCCAAACTACCCTGTGTTTATTCCTGCCTTATGTATAAGTCTTAAAGAAATTGAGCCAGAACCTGAAGGACTCTAGAACATTCTACAGACACACCTCTCAACAAGTCACAGCAAGCTCCCAGGATACACCATGGGTGACTTTATTTTTAATAGCTGAGTAGTACTCCATTGTTTATATCTACACCACAGTATTATTTTTTTGCCTCCAGGATTATCACTGGGGCTCAGTGCCTGCACTAGGAATCCACTGCTCCTGGAGGCCATTTTTCCCATTTTATTGCCCTTGTTGTTGTTATTGTTGCCACTGCTGTTGTTATTGTAGGATAGGACAGGGAGAATCAAGAAAGGAGAGGAAGAAAGAGAGGGAGAAAGATAGACACTAAAAGATTTGCTTTAAAGTATTTAAAAAAAATTTTTTATTATTACTTATTTTTCCTTTTGTTGCCCTTGTTTTATTTTAGTTGTAGTTATTATTGTTGTTGTTATCGATGTCATTGTTGTTAGATACGACAGAGAGAAATGGAGAGAGGAGAGCAAGACAGAGAGGGGGAGAGAAAGACAGACACCTGCAGACCTGCTTCACCACTTGTGAAGCGACTCTCCTGCAGGTGGGGAGCCGTGGGCTCGAACCAGGATCCTTATGCCGGTCCTTGCACTTCACGCCACCTGCGTTTAACCCACTGCACTACCGCGGACTCCCCACAGTATTTTTTAAAAACTACTCATCTCACATTGGATATCTGGGTTGCTTCCAGGTTCAGGCTACTACAAATTATGCTGCTATGAATATAAGTATATACAGACCTTTTCTGATAAGCATTTTTTGTTTCCTTTGGGTATGTTCCCCAAGAGAGGAATTGCTGGTCCATTTCTAGTGTTCTGAGAAATTGCCAAACTGTTTTCCACAAGGGTTGGGCCATGGTACACTCCTGCCAGCAGTACAGAAGTGTTAGTTTTGCTCAGCATCCTCTCCAGCGTTTGTTGTTACTCTCTTTTCTAATGTACGCCATTCTCACATATGTAAAGTGGCATCTCGTTGTTGGGATGAGGGTCTTTTAACCACGATGCTAGGCTATTTCTCTGTCCCGACTCTTGTGTGTGGGGGGACAGGAACACACTGAGGTGACAGTGAGTGCAGTGGGTGGGTCTCAGACAACAGATGAGTTCAACAGATGAGTTCAACCTAGGGCCTTGGGTGAGCAAGCCAGGGAGGGAAAGCTGAGTAGAGCTAGTTTGCAGTACATGGGAGAAGGAGAGACAAGCACTAGCTAGATGCACTTTCTGCCTTCTCCTCTTCTTGTCTTTCTTCTCCCCCTTTTTAAAATTCTGTATATTACATATACTTATTTATTGGGTAGAGATAGGCAGAAATTGAGAGGGGAAGTGGGTGATAGAGGGGGAGAGACAGAGGCACCTGCAGCCCTGCTTCACCACTTGCAAAACCTTCCCCCTGCAGGTGGGGACTGCGGACTTGAACCTGGGTCCCTGGGTATTGTAACATAAGTGCTCAACCAGGTGTGCCACCGCCTGGACCCTCTTCTTCTCCGTCATCCACTGCTTCATTAGTAAGGTTTTTCTCAAACACTCCTTCAAAAGAAAAGTGTTAGCTAGGGGCCAGGATATAGCTGGTAGGGGTGGGAAAACGCATGTTTCAGCATGCACGGGTCCCGGGTTCTATCCCCTGTACGGTGTGGGAGCACTATGGGCAGAGTCGAAGAGAACTCCATGAGTGGTGAAGTCTTGCCTTGAATCCTGTCCCTCTCACCTTTCTCTCTCTCTCTCCCTCTCTCTCTCTCCCTCCCTCCCTCCCTCCCTCTCTCCCTCCCTTTCTCCCTTCCTCCCCTCTCCCTCCCTCCATCCCTCCCTCACACTCTCACTCTCTCTCTCTCTTTCCCTCTTCTCCAAAAACAATTAAAATAAAATTGAACCATGGAAGAGGCTCAGTAGAACCTCAGACGCACGAGGTCCCGTGTACTTCGCCCAGTGCTGCACTGAGACACAAAGAACCAACCTAGCCATGACCTGGCATCACTGCTTACATGTTCTGAATGTCATGACAGTTCATGGGCCTTCAGTGATGTCACTTTTTATGGGTCCATGAAAAGACAATCACTGGTTCACTCATTTATAAACTAGCAAGGCAGTTACGTGACCTTGAGTTTGACCTTGGCCCAATCACATTGACCCTGCATGCCTCCTCTGTAGAAAGACAGGTCACAAAGGAGAAGACTAGCACTTGGGTAGGCAGGACCAATAGGTGCTAGCATTTACCCACCCTTCCTTCCTTCCTTCCTTCCTTCCTTCCTTCCTTCCTTCCTTCGTTCTTTCATTCAGCAAGTGCTGACCTGCATGCACTGAGGAGGCTGTGTGACCTGAATCAAAGGGCTCCCATTGACTTTGGGCTCCAGCAGCCTGTCCTCAGGCACTTCAGGCTCATTCTTCAGGCTCGTTCTTCACGACTCAGCCCCGGGAGGTCCCTGAGACTCAGCTTGACTGCAGTGGGGGCCTCCTTGGTGCCCAGCACCACCACACTGGCCCCTGACTTCTGGTCCTCCCAGTCACCCTCCTGGACTGCGTCTCCAGTTGCCTCTGGGCTGAAAGCTGTGTTTTCTGTTGGCATCAGAAACAGAGCAGGTCCCGCACAGACGCGAGTGGCAGACATGGAGGGATGGAGGGTGAGAACAGCAGGCTTCTAATCCTGGCCTGGCGGCTAGCTCAGCTGGAGTCATTCATTTAATCATTTAATCTTTCCCTCATTCTTCTCACTAAGAACTCAACTGGGAGGCCGGGAGGTGGCACACCAGGTGGAGTGCACACGTTACATTGTGCAAGGACCCAGGTTCAAGCCCCCTGTCCCTGCCTGCAGGGGGAAAGCTCTGTGAGTGCTGAAGCAGTATCACAGGTGTTTCTCTCTCTCCCTCTCTATCACCACCTTCCCTCTTGATTTCTGGCTGTCTCCATGCAATAAATAAATAAAGATAATTTTAAAAACTCACATAAAGGAACCTTAAAAGGATGACTTTAGAGTTTTCTCCCCAACCCCCAAGCACTGGACAAACTAGCAGATACAGAACCTCCTTCTGCATTACAGGCACAGCAAATGTATCACACACATGTTCTATTCAGACTCTGCCACAATCCACCAAGGTGATTTTTGCCTGGTAAGAAACTGAGTTTAGACAATGTAAATCAAAAACAAAAATGAAATGTCAACTCCACACCTGTTTAGAATGGCTTTCATCAAAGAGAGAGAGACAGAGAAATCCTGGCAGGGCTGTGGAGACAAGGGAGCCCCAAAGCACTGTTGAGGGGAATGTAAATCAGAGCCACTGTGGAAATCAGCACAGAGTTTCTCAAAATAGTAAACACGGAACAACACTATGATCCTTCAATTCCACCTCTGGGTATATGTTCAACAGAAACAGAAACAGGATAGTAAAAAGATAGCTGTAGTCAGTGAATGAAGAAGTGACATACACATATTTCTCACATGTATATGCACATATATACACATTATTCAGTCATGAGAAAGAAATGCTTCCTGCCATTTGTGTCATCACAGATGAGACTTGAGGGGATTTTGCTAATTAAATTATATCATAGAAATTACATTATAGAGAAAGACAGGTATGTCACTTGTGCAAAGAATCTTAAAAGAAATTAAAAAAAAAAAGCCAAGTGCACTGAGACAGAGGGTGGGTCGGTGGGTACCAGGGGTGGGAGGTGGAGAAGAAGGGGAAAGGCCAGTGAAATGGAATACACTTCTAGCTATAAGGCGGAGAAGGTTTGGGGTGTGGTGACACTACAGCTAACACCACAGTGCTGTGTACTTGAAGTTTGCTAAGAGAACAGCAGATCTTAAGTGTTCTCACCCCCCCACACACACACACACACAATGCACATGGTTGCTGGTGTTCACGTGGAGTGGCTCCAACCAGGAGGCAAGCTGCTGGCCTTCCGCTACTGGCTCTAGTGACCACGTATAAAGAAGGAAGCACCAGGAGAGATCATCGTAGGAACCTCTGTTTGTTTATGGTAGAACACAAGGCTTTATAGCAAACAGAACAAAGGACATTCTTCACATGTCAGAAATGACAGGTTTCTTAAAGGTCAGCTTGCCCCTCTAGTGGGGAGGGGTAGCAATGACAAGAACTGATGTGATAACGAACGGTCAGAACAATTAGTCTCCATGATGCCAACATGTTAATTATCCAAAGGTATTAAGAAAAACATAGTGGCTAAACCAGTAGAGTGAGATGAAACTGAGAGAGACAAAGCTTGATGTAAATCATAGATATCAAAGAAAAGCAAGAAAATAGTTGTGGGGGTCTCACTGCCAATTACTGGCAGGGGTGTATGATAGAGTGTGTTCTCCTATATGATCAAAAGGTGAACTTATAGTGAATGTGTGAACTTTGAATGACTATAGTGAATTTTGAGTGAACCCTCAAGCAGGCAGCCATTGGGCCTGCTAGCAGAGGGAACTAAGTGTGAGAGGCTTGTAGGCTTTCTGTGGGCTTGAGAGACTAACAAGGAGAAACTGAGTCATGGAAGATTTTTCCCTCTTAGCTCATCCCTATACGGGAGAGGCCAACAAGTGGGGTGTCTTTCCAGACCTCCATCCAAGGATGGGAGAGCTCCCCTAAGTTCTACCAAGCTTTCACATAATCCTACACATGGTAGCCATTTTCTGATGAATGAATTAATCAAATTAGCACACTAAACATAAAGCTTAAGGGTCAAGCAGTGGTACACCCAGCTGAGTGCATGTGCAATGACTTGGGTTCAAATCCTTGGTCCTCACCAGCAGGTAGGAAGCTTCATAAAAAGTGCTTTAGATGTTTCTCTCCCTCTCCCCATCTCTATCCACTCTCTGTCCTACCAAACTGTCAGGCAGCCCCCCTGCTCCATCCTCCATTGCTGACACTGTGGTCTATTTACATAATCATTGTTTTGCCTGAAAGATCCCCACCTTTGATCTATCTTCTTTCTACCTCAAGACCCGCCCTGCCTGCAGGGCACATTAATCCCGCCAGTTAAAACCCTAGCAACCGTTGCTATGGAAGCTTTCTACCTTCCCACTCTTTCCTTTTCTCCACCCCCTTTCCTAGCCATTTCCTTTTCCAACTTGCCACTTCCGGTTCTAAATATATAAAAGTGTGGTCTCTGATCAATAAAGACACATTGTGTTCCCGCTCCACCACGAGTTCCTGGTCTCTCTCCCATGTCACTGAGTAAGCAGCAGCCCAGGTTGGCTTCGGTTGAGTTCCCTCCAACACAGAGAGCATGTGCCCAGGAAGAAACATCCTCACGCTAGCCTGGCAGCAAACAA